>NW_005842021.1:1181445-1196638 GCF_000455745.1 Alligator sinensis | reverse complement strand
AAACCCCCCACACACACCCACAGTCCCCCACCACTTCATAAAATCCCTCCCCCCACACAAATACAAAGTACCTGCATAATTCTGCATAATTTTGAGTTTTTCTGTGCATAATTTTGCGTTTTTAGCTATGTGATTAAAATTTAGATTAATTGTGAATATTTTTTTAATCATGCAAGTAATCGCAATCAATTTTTTTATCTGTTTGCAGTCCTAATTTATATATATCAAGCAGTGGCAGAATCTAGCAAGGGCATTTTCAACTCAAGTGGTAACATTTGGCAAAGTTATAAGCAATCAAAAACAGTTTTATAATGGAAAGTGGAGTTAGCATTATATATATATATTAACACAATGTAATAGATTTGAGGAAGGAGTTGCAATCCTGAGCAAAAAAATTGCAGGTGCCAGAGTTCTGCTCTGGATCAAACACCCTATTTCTGTCCTCCTGAACTATTAAGCCAGAAAAAGGATTTAAATATTTTTGGATGTTTGGTAAGGTGAATATCATGCTGTAATTTTGCTTTTGATAACAACTTTCTAGGCCTTCCAGGAAACTTAAGTTTGTTTGATGGTTGAAAGTTCATTTTGGTAACATAGACTGTTTAAATTTCTTTGTGTATGTGCACGTATATATGTGTGTGTAGAAAGTGAATGAGGTTAAATTATAATTCATGCTCTGCCACTCTTACAACATCTTAAGCCATGAAGTTTCAAATGGATTTATTGATACTTTGAAAAATATGTAAAAATAAATAATCAGCTGTCACTCTTCATATATGTGCTCTGTTTGCTTTAACATTCTTATGTCAGATTCTATAAACTCCAGGGAGAGTCTCTGTGTGCTGTGTACGACTTGGCAGCTTTAATGACACACATTAACACTTCTGGCAAAAAATGTTTTGAAAACCCTGATATAACAAATCCTTTGGATTTTTTGCAATAAAGTGGTTCAAGGTGGTGTACTCCATGGAAAACACGTTTTCCAGGGTGCTACACAAACAGCTGTGGGCCAGCCTGCTTGTGCTGGCTATAAAACTCCATGGTGAAACCATCTTTCAGTAGTATGGAAGTTAATACAGTAAGTCAATTTAAACTGTCCACATATGTAGCTATAGTTTTTCAAAGCAGTACATTTATTTTACACATTTTTAATTTGGGAACATTATTTTCAGGACTTCTTTTTCCTGTCTCTTCCTCTCTCTCTCTGTCCATCGTCAAAGAAGTAAAAAACCTAACTTCTTTTAACCTACGAAGATCTATAGCTGTGCCTTAAATTCCAAAACTGCTTTTGTGTAAAACTGTATTTTTAAAAAGCGTGTAAAATGCCATTAGAAACAGTAGGGGTTGCTCTGGTTCATTATTTGGGCCTAGAATTTATGCACAAGCCAGTGGCCACATCTACACAAGACACTGACTGCGCAGTGGTTACTGCATAGTCATTTAGTACTTTCATACACAAGTACTAAATGACAGTGCAGTAACCAGCATTACCGTGCAGTAGTGTTCCTGAATGGCTTTTTGGTGACTCTGCCTGGGCAGTAGCTCGTTACTACTGTGTAGTAGCACTGCCTCACACTTTGTGCCACGTGATGCTACTACACAGTAGTAACGAGCTACTGTGCAGTCAGCGTCACATGTAAACACAGCCAGTTGAACCAAAGAGTTCAGAATTGAGTCCTGGCTACTAAAGTTAAATTCTCTTGTTGGGGGAGATTTCATCTCCTGATTATCTGGGGCTGATGTATGGCAGCAAAATCAGTTTGAATTGCAGTTTCCCTGCAAGTTAAAGGAAACTGCCTCGCAAATACATTACATAAAAATAATTTTGCAATGTGACACTGGGATAGTTCCAAAAATGTCATTGATTGGAAAATAGTTCACAATTGTCCCAGTTCAGGGGTTTACACATATGGGCTAGGGACAGAAATTACACATAAACTGGTATAAGTGATCAGAAACTGGTTCAAATTTGTAACACAACTGAAGTTCAGTGCACATAAACTGCTTTCAAAATGCCTGAACCTGGTTTAAGATAAACGTGGATGGATGTAGTATCAGACTTAACTGATTTGGATTAAATCAGTTTATTGAACTTTTGTCCCAGATCCCCTCCAGATTCAAGTTAACTCACAGTCCCCCAACATCCCAGGATGCTTTGCACCTCCCCCGCAACCCCTTCCTCCCCTCCCCCCACTCTCATGGGGTGGGCAGGCTAGCCTTATTTGGAACTGTCTGCTCCAGCTGAGCAGGGAGGCATGTTCTAGTGCCCCCAGCTTCTAGCATGAGTCACTGCAGGCATGTGGCTGCATTTACAAAATCAATAATGAATGTCTGTTCACTTGCTTATCAGTTCAAACTATACAGCTTAGACTAACCTGCAAAGATTGAATCAATTCAGGCTCAGGCTTTTTGATTGTCTGTACTTAGCCACACTGCCAAGGGGTTTAAGGGGAAAGGTCTCCTTTTAGGCCTTGCAGTGATGCCAAAAAGTCATCAGGAGGTGATAGTGAGTGCCCAGCTCAGCATGCCTCACACATACTTGTGCCTCTGCCTTTCACACAGACTTCCTGTAAGGCAGCAGAATTTATACACACACACACAAGCACAGACCCCCATTCCCCCCAACCTGGTTGGTACAGAGATCTCCACAAAGGCAACCCAATTTCCATCCTGCACATGAAACTGCAACTGAAATTGTCTGACTCTGATCCATATGGCCATTGTGGTGCACTGTTTACTAAGCCTTACCACGCTACCCATAGCATGTGTGTTATGGGTGGCCACCTCTGTCTTAGTTGGACCACATGAAACAAATCTGCCTGGCTCTGTAGACAAATGTCCGCAATGTTAAAACCACCACCTCATCATGAAATTCAACATGTCAAAGACTGAATGGGAGGTTAAATGCTTTTCTCCCAAGGCAGCTGATCCTCCTAATCACAACTGAAGCACCTAAGCAAAGCAGAGTGAAGAAAGTTTGTGCTGCTTCACTTCACACCTTACCCACTGTGTGACTAGAGAATTTAACTCTCCAGGGTTTGTCAGTATGGTGCCGAACACTAAATCCACTGTAAACCTAACACATATTTAAAAGAAAATCTGCATTAATTACTGACAAGATTTTTTTCTGTTCCTTATGAAAAAGTTTGCTGTTTATTATATTCCTGTAGAGCTTGGCATTTTTTATAATTGTGGGATTTAAAAAAAAAAATTGTTTGTTTGTTTCCAATAACATCTCAGCCACAATTACTTAATAAATTATAAATCATGATGTAGTTTTTATGTAAATGTAGTTTTGTGTTCAAGCACAGGATTAATGTTTGTGTATGCAAATGAACAAAGGATATACTCAAAAGAGGTCATGGTTCAAATAATTTCAAACTTTAAAACATTTTACTATGTTCATGGCTGAATACTACGTTGTTCTCTTATTTCTTAACAATTAATAACTTGTTTTAAATGCACCTGTTGCCAATACCTAATTTCTGTTTAGTGCAGATTCATAGAAAATATGGTCATGTGTCACTGTATAGTTCCTGCTTGATGTTGCATATAATTCTTATAATATTCTGAATGGCATGTGCTAATTATTTAGTACAATAGCTCATCTTATGGAGCTGTAAGACTGTAAAAGAAGGGTGGTAATTACTTAGAATGGGAATGTCTAGTTTTTTGTTAAAACCAAAGTGTGGGAGGCAAAAATTTAAAAAATTAAATTAAATGAAAGAGAAATAAGTAGCTACCTCAGAACACCAAAAGGGTTAATGTTTTGAAAAATGTCTTCCTTATACAACTGGATCTTAGGCTTCCAAAGCAGATGCTGTAGCTTAGTGAAATATGCAGGAGTTAATACATATATGTCCAGATTCTGTTTTTCTACTGTTTTCCATTCCAAGGGTGAAATCCTGCCCAATGAAATCAAGAGCAAAACTCCCACTCCCCACCAGGGATTCTCCCCAAGCCCCTTAAGGATCTTGATGAGACCATTGTTACAGTGGAAGAGCTTGATTACTTTGCTTTTGTCCAATCCACAAAACCATTCTGCTTTGTGCTGTTTTTCATATGCCATGTTTTCCAAAGCAGGTACTTAACTGAATGTGCCCCGTTTGTCTGGGCTGAGCTACCATCTAAAGAGCATGAGAAAATCATATAAAATTGTGACAAGGTTCAGAACAAGAGGGTCAGCGTGAAGCATTTTTTTTAAATTGCTAGATTTAAGAAACAGTGGATAGCATCTAATTTCCATTAGAATGGTTGTTTGTGTTGTCACAGCTTAGCCAATATTGTCTCATTGTTTCCTCTGCTTCCGTCTGTCTGTTTCCATCTGTTGTCTTATACTTAGACTGTAAACTCTCTGAAGCAGGAATAGTCATTTTGGTCTGTATTTGTGCAGCACCCAGCACAATGGGGTTCTGCACCATCACTGGGACTCTTAGGGTTTGTCTGTACCTCAGCATCAGAGTGCCCTGTCATGCTGCTATTAATTAGATCCTGCCCATTTTCTCCCATGCTACAAACATCAGCCCTGGAAATCACACAGTGGAGACACCCCACACTTGCCCTTGAGTGTCCCAACCTACAGCATGCTGGAAACCCAAGTTCTGAGTGTAGTCCTGGGCCATGTCCAGGACAGCCTCACTGCCTTGTGTCTGAGGTTAACATGTGAGAAGTGGAAGTGGTGTGTGGGGCTTTCCCCCACTCAGTGGTGTGACTCCACTCTGCTCCCAGAGTGTAGACACATCCTTTAGCACTCAAGTAAATAGGAGCAACAATAAAGCTAGGTACAGACATTTGGGGAGGTTAGATTCTGTTAAAAATAGCCACCCGATCTAATTTAGTTCACTCAGGTGCAGACCTTACACTTAGGTTGTTAGTTAAGTCAATCTAAGTGAAAACTATAAAGAAGTTCAGGAAGGTTAGATCAGTCTAAATATGGCCGACCTGATCTAAGTTAATTGTACCTTGGAGGTAGTCTAACTTAGGTCGGGTCCAGTGAGACTGATCTAATTGAACTTCTGTACATTTTCCAGAACAGCCTGGGGCTGGGAAATCCCAGCCTCTGGCCTCAGGCCTGGGGCTGCACTTTTACTATCCCACCAGCCCTGGACTATTTTTAGCCCCCTTGCCCCACTCCTAGATGGACAGACCCCCTTGCAGACCAGCCAGGCCCTCCCCACCCCTGAGTTCACCAAACCCCACAAGCCTGCAAGCCACATAGGGTTTCAATTTTACCAACATACCCCAGTGCCAGGAGTTGAGGAAATAAGTTGGGGTAAGGAGAGGGCTGGGCAGGATAAGGGGGGTTGTTCATCTGGGGGTGGGGGGACCAGAGGGGCTAAAAATAGCCCCTAGCCCTGGGGGAAAAGACTCCCCATATCCTCCCACTCCCACCCCCCAGGGATCTGCCAGCTCATGCCCCAGGATCCATCTGTTCCTCCCCCACAACTTACTTCAGTCAGGATTCTGGGACTGGTGGACACCAGTAAAAACTGGCCCTGGGAATGGTTTTCAGGATCAGGAGCAATTTGGTGGCAGCAGGGAGGTTTGGTGGATCCAGGGCATTTGGTGGGATCAGAGAGCCTTCCTTCTAGCACCCCTGATCCTGCCAAACACTCCCAGACCCCAGACCCCTGATCTCCAGCCTCCCCATGGACCCCACAAGCCCCCTGATCCCTCCAAGTCCCCTTCACTAGCTCCCCTATCCCAATTTACCTTAGATCAGGTGGCCATTTTTAACTCAATCTAACCTCCCCCTAACCTCTTCAAATGTCTGTATGTATCTTATATTAATAATGAGCAGGATATTACTTTGACAAAGTATGAAGGGAAAATTTGAATGTTTGCATCAGAAAAAAAGAGGCCATCAAAGAAAGCTGTGAAATAGATATGAAATTATAGACTAGTATCCCAATAAAGGAATAGAGGACAACAAAAAGTCCTTCTATAGATATATAGGGAGCAAGAAAAAATCAGGCTCCATTGTGGGACCCCTATTGAATTCTCAGGGCCAGCCCACAGCACACAGTCAAAAAGCAGAACTCCTAAATACCTACTTCACATCAGAATTCCTTAAATCAAATGTGAATTGTTCACCTGACCAGAGGCCCAGGGGATATGGGAAAGACAAAAGACTACATGAAATCAGTCCCAAACAGGTGAGGGATCTCCTACAACACTTGGATGTTTTCAAGTCTGCCGGGCCAGATGACCTGCATTCGAGAGTCCGAAAAGAACTGGCTGAGCTTTTAGCAGAGCCACTGGCAAAGTTGCTCAAAGTGTCACAGAACTTGGGAGTGGTCCCTAATGACTGAAAGAGGGCCAACGTGATGCCCATCTTCAAGAAAGGAAAGAGGGATAACCCTGCAAACTACAGACTGGTCAGTTTGACTTTGGTACTGGGTAAAATTTTTGAGAAATATGTTAAGGAGCCCATCAATTACAAGCTGGTAACAGATGGGATGTTAAGAAGTAACCAACACGGCTTTGTCAAGGGTAAATCATGCCTGACAAACCTGGTGGTCTTCTATGACCAGGAAAATAAACATCTGGATGAGGGCACAAGGTTGATGTCATTTACTTAGACTTCAGTAAAGCCTTTGATTCTGTTTCCCAAAAGATTCTCTCACCCAAACTGGAGGGTACTGGGTTGGACCAGTCTACAGTGAGGTGGGTGGACAACTGGCTTAGAGGCCGATCCCTGAGAGTTGTAATCGATGGGATGGCCTCATCCTGGAGGGCCATCTCCAGTGGTGTCCCCTAGGAATCGGTCCTTGGACCCATGCTCTTTAACGTATTTATTAATTACCTGAATGAGGGGGTGGAAAGCTCAATGATTAAGTTTGTGGATGATACCAAACTGTGGGGAAACATGAACACCTCAAAGGATAGGGTAAAGATCAAGGATGACCTTGACAGACTGGATTTATGGGCTGAACAGAATCAGATGAGGTTTAACAGGGAGAAGTGCAGGGCTCTTCATCTGGGTAGGAAGAACCTTCATTATAACTACACAATGGGTGGTGGTCAACTGGCTGGCACAGCATCTGAACGGGACCTGGGGGTTATGATAAACTGGAAGATGAACGTGAGTCAACAGTGTGATGAGGTTGCCAGAAGGGCAAATAAAGTCAGTCATGTATCAGACTATGTGCAGCCAATAGATCCAGGATGGTGCTCCTCCCTCTCTATTTGGAGCTGGTGAGGCCACAGATGGAGGTTCTGGACAGATGGAGTGTCCAGTTCTGCATATCAAGAAGGATGTAGATAAGTTGGAGAGGGTACAAAAAAGGGACACCTGTATGATGAGAGGCATGGAGGATAGGCCCTATGAGGAAAGACTCTGGGAACTGGGCCTGTTCAGTCTGAGTAAGAGAAGGCTGAAAGGTGACTTGATAACTGCCTACAAGTACATCAGGGGTGAGCATCAAGATCTAGGGGAGCAACTCTTCAGGAAGGACAAAGACAAGGGAGGACGAGGACCAATGGGCATAAACTCATAGAAGGTAAATTCAGACTTAACATGAGAAAAAACTTTTTCTCTGAAAGGGTCACCAGTATCTGGAACACACTCCCAGCAGAGGTGGTGCAATCACCATCCAAGATGAGACTGGACAAGCACTTTGTTAAGCTTGTCTGAGCCCAATAACTTTCTGCCCATGGCAGGGGACTGAACTTGATGATCTTACAGGTCCCTTCCAGTCCTTCTATTCTATGATTCTATGAGATGTGCACTGATGCACAGGCTGGAAAGGACATGGCTGGTTTTGCCTCCTGGTATAACATGGGTCATGTTCCTTGTTGAAAGCACCTCTGAGCATCTATTACCCAATTTCTTCTTTATCTTTACAGTGGCAGGTCATTGATAATGACCTCTTCTCCCCAGTTTTCACTTAAGGCATATGGGAAGGTGTTTTGGGTATTTTCATTTTTGTTCTTTGTAGTTGTATATGAAGTTGTATGTTTATGTATATGTATTTGTGTATATATACAAAGTAGTAATTTGCAAGAATGGTAAATGGTTGTCTGAAAATGAAGAGGACTGGACTGATCAGTTCAGGTGGCCTCTGGTGCTATGATTCTATAAGGATATAAACATAAAAATCTCCTAATATATTTCTCACTAGATGGATTTATTAAGTAAAGAAAACTCAGATGACTATTGGAGTGCCCTGTGGTTGTATACAGTTGAGCCCCTTATCTACCTTATCTCTTAAGACCTAATTTCATCACCTAACCCAGATATTTTACACAAAGGGGAGAATGTGTCCTTGTCAGATGCTCTGATTCAACAAAGCAATACAAAAAGAATGTGAGAAGCAAGGGTTTCTTAGGGTGATATCTTTTATTGGGCCAACTTTGTAATTGGCATAAAGTTAGACAAGCTTTCAAATGCAAGACATTCTTCCTCAGGTCAGCATTTGGTCTGGAAGAATGTCTGGCTTGCACAAGCTTGTCTAACTATCTCAGTTATATAGTTGATCCAATAGAAGACATCACCCCACAATATCTTTGCCTCTTGTATAATTTCTGAACTATCAGGGCTACAACATTACTCTTACAATACAAAAAATAAACCATTTTAAACCATGCCACAGAAATGTGTAAAGCCGAAGAACGAGCACAGCCAAGAAAAGAGTTTCAGAGACACTATCCAATATTACCATTGTTCCACATACTGGATTAAAAAAAACAAATTGGAGAGGGGGGATGCAATATAAATGGAAAAGACTGAAAATCTACAATGGACTGACTTAAAACTTTATGGCACCTATACACATGCATTGAGTCTGCTCCAATGCTCTGTAATTACAGTGCACTGGAGCAGACATGATTAATTGATTAACTGAGTCTGCTGGAGCATGGTAATTACCATGCTCCAGCAGAGTCCAGCGTCATGTGTATCAGCATCCCCATGCTGAAAAATGGCGATGGGGGTGCTTTAACTAAAGCTCACTCAACAAGCTTTAGTTAAAGCGCCCACCATTTTTCAGCATGAGGACACTGACACACGATGATGATGATGATGATGATGATGATGCTCTGGGCACTTTAATTAGAACAGCTCTCAGAGCCACTCTAATTAAAGTGCCCCCCTCACCCCTCTACCCTCCAGGAGCATGTGTATAAATGCCCTTAGAGTCCAACCCTTTAAGGAGCTGAGTATTGCAATCCTCTGTGGATATAAGCAGACATCATCAAACGAAGAGAATCAGCTGTGATGAGATGTGTCCTGTTACAAATGAAAAACGTTATTGGGCAAAACACAAATCACCCCTTGTCCCACATCAGGCACGGGCCCAAGCTTGTGGGACAAGGGTGACATGTTTACTGCTTAGAGAGACGCACATCAGAGATTCTCTAAGGCAGAGAAACTGGAGAAACCCAGGGTTTTCTGCTTGCAGAGGCAGGCAGGCCCTTGACAATCTCTAGAGCGTGTCCCTGTAAGCAGGGAAAGCAGGGATTTTCTTCTCACAGAAATGTGCCCTGGGCAATCTCTGGGGTGTGTCTGTGTAAGCAAATCTTGATTTTCCCTGCTTACAGAGATGTGTCCCAAGGAATCTGCAAGGTGTTTCTCTGTCAGTGGGGAAAGCCAGGGTTCCCAGTGATGCACACTAGAGATTCCCTGGGGCATGTCTCTATAAAAGGCAAAAGCTTCCAGGAGCTTATCCTGCATGGGAATTCCTGGGGCACACCATATCAGGCCCCTCAAGCCTCAGGACCACCTGCCTGGGGCAGCTGGAGAGTGGAGAGCTCTGGACTGCCCATACAATCCACCACAATGAAGTGGCAGAAACTATTACCACCTTTGTTGTAGCAACAACTTTTGGACATTTGTGGTGCAACATCAGGCATGGGCATCTGTTTGCTTGGTTTTTGTGCTGCCCTAAAAATTTTTATGGAGTCACAAAGCCGGTATCTGTTTCCACACTGATGTTCAACAGAAGTTGAGAGCACTTGAATCCTCATTAGACTGAATATTGAAATTGAGAACCGGTGAGCAAAACAAATGATCAAGAGATAATCTGAAAAGCCATGAACAAAAGTGAACATTATGGATCTGAGTCTGCCAGCACATGCTCCTGGGCACGGTGCTTGTTGTCACAAGTACTCTCCAGGAGGATTACTTGCAGTAAGACATGTTGGCAGTAAATATGAAAACCTGAGGACAGGGCAAGATTTCCCAAAACCAGAAAAGGGGAAGACCTCCACAGTATATATTGAAGGAGTTAAGAGAACAGTGAAAGGCATATGAATGCTCATTAAAATGTAGATATAAATGTTCTTCAGAAAGATCCCCAGTCATCTTTTCACTCTACTTGTGCCATCAAGTTTGATAAGTGCAAATATACAGGGAATGTGAATCTTCTGTTTCCATATGCAGAAAGGAATTTAAAACTATTTTCAGAAATGCAATTTAAAATTTGTACTTCCACCAGAAAGCTGACCACCATAGTTACATTTACCTAGTTGGGGTAACACCAGCAATGTCATGTAACATACTTAGCCAAGCGCAATGAAGCCAGGCTTTTCATATATTGAGTACTAGGTACTGACACATGTTGCAAAGTAAATGGAAGTGAGGAAAAACTGCTTTTAATAATTTCAAATAATAAATACATTTCCAGAAAATTGCAATCTGACATGAACATTTGTGAAAAGAAAGAAAGGAAATCCATTGAAAAAAAAATATTCACTTGGTTCTACTGATAACTCTTACAAGGTGGCATTTTTAAATTTACAAATGGCCCACTGAGAGGTGAAAAGGTCAGTGCTTCACTTGAAAATGATTGAATTTATTTAGCTCAAACTGCATTTACCCACTTAGAGGTAGGAACCATTTTGAAAAGTTTCAACCCACGAGGAAGTTTTAAGAACTCCTGCAATTAAGTTTACAGTAGATTCTATTTTCAACATATACCTACAATGAGTTTGACCCTTCTCAACTAAGTAAACAGCA
The DNA here is from genome assembly GCF_000455745.1 of Alligator sinensis. Lineage (NCBI taxonomy): Eukaryota > Metazoa > Chordata > Crocodylia > Alligatoridae > Alligator > Alligator sinensis. The sequence goes on along the minus strand of NW_005842021.1, from coordinate 1,185,681 downwards.
AATCTACCACTGATTTGAACTTGAAACAAATAAATCCAATACTTATATAATGCCTTATCTATGTATTGTATTTATTTTTATTTATAACTGATCATTCCAGTCAGTAACAATTAGGCTGCAATTCTATTTGTCTTTGTGCACCTAAATGGCTGTTCTCTAGCTGCAGGGCATTTTTGGCCCTGTGTCTGCACTGTCATGGGCACATCAGCTGATTATGCACAGTTGGTGACACAATAGCCAGGTGCATACACACATATCTGACCCTAAGTCCACCAAAAAGCAAGGAGGACCCTCCCGTGTTTTAGCCCCAGTACTTGAGTGGTTAGGGAATTCACCCAGGAAGGGGGAAACATAGGTTCTATGCCCCGCTTTCCCACAAGGGTCTGAACCTGCACCTCTCTGACTTCCTAGAACAGTGGTCTAACCATTTACTATAGGTTAGGCATCATCTAGGACTAGGTCCTCTCCAGCACACCTTTGAAAAATGAGCTACTGCCAGGAAGCTGGATGCACATATGGGCCCAGAATGGATGCAGAAATATCACAACACTCCTGACAAAATTTCAAGAGACAGTAATACTGCACTCTAGTCTCTCTGTCCTCTGGACCACATTGCCTCCTGCATATGTGTCAACCTGTTTTGCAAAGTACAGAAAACTGCTTCTAATGTTTTCCTGCTTTATATGCCAAAAATATAAATAAGGGTTGGGTTTCCTTGTTTTTTTTAAGGCATCTAAACTATCAGGCTTAGTTCCAAGTAGCCGTAGTATTTACAAGAATGCCAAAGTAATGTCTACATTATTTTCAGATTAAGAAAAGAACCCTGAGAAAAAAATTATTGCTGGAATGTAACAAGTTGCCTAATCACAAAAATATTTATTTTTGTGTCTTCAGAACACATACTAGTGCTTCCCATAATTAACAAATGAGATTAAATGTTAACCAGTTTAAATCTGTCAAAATATTTTAATGAGGGGGGCAGATCTTCTGTTTTGTTAAGTATCACTATTTACTTTATTAGGTAATAATAACCTTACCTTTCGTCTGCAATAGTTAATAGTAAATGGTTAGAGCTTGCCAAAGAGCAAATAAATCATTACACTAAATACAGGTTGTCAGGCTAGTTTAGTACCTTGTACACTCCATTTTGCTTAGTAAATGGCTTAGAATGGAACTTATTGTCTATGCTATTTTCTAGAAAGATTCTGGCTTTTTTTTTTTCTTTTGTTTTGTGTGACTCCATATCAGATTAAATAAAAAGGTATTCACACGTCACACTGGGTGTATCTAGATTTATGCTTCTATGCTTGTTTGTTTGTTTGGGGCAACTTTGTAAATTTACAAATATGATGCAAACTAGAGACAACCCAAAGAAATAATCTGAAGGGAGGATTCTGAATTTTTGGTAAATAAATCACTATAATGATGCAAAACTGGAGCTGACTGAATACTACAGAAACAAGGTTCAGATACACTCCTTAGGCCCTGGGCTCTGAGGCCATGGCATGTTTACACTACTATAATTAACCTTTGCATTCTTGTGGAAAAGGAGCAGACAAGTTGTGTATAATCCCACAGCAGTGGGATCACACCCACAGGCAACTGGTGCCTCCTGAGTCTGGGGGGGGCACCTGCAGATACCACCGGCGGCGGCGGCGGCAGTGGGGACAAAGCTGGCAAGCTCCCGCAGACACCGACGGCGGCAAGGGCAGAGCTGGCAAGCATCCAGAAATGCCACCAGCAGCGGGGATGGTCCTGTCAGGGGGGGAGGGGGGGGTATGTCGAGCACCCACAGATGCCACCAGCAGCATCGGCAGCAGAGACAACATTGTCAGGGGGGACACATGCCCCACCATGTCCCCCTACCAGTCACATATGATTACACCCATTGTAAAATTACTGTGGGAACAACAAGAAGTAATGTGTAAATTACCCTGGTGAGAGCGTCATGTGTCTAGCTTATCCCAGAGTAGGCATTTGCCTTATGTGAACAGGCTGTCACTTGTGTCCTCATCACCTGGTGGCAAGGCATTGTAATACCACCTGCTGCCTGCAGCTACCGTGGAAAAGCAGGTTGTCTGTCCATGCCAAACCATAATGTAATTTACAGGTACACTAAACTGACTTCAATTACACCGCATTTAATATGGTGAATGTATAAGTCCTTCGAATTGTGAACAGCTCAATGGTTTGACCATATTTGTCCCATTTATTATTCAGGAGCAGCCAGATTTCCACAGAAGCTCAACTCCCACAGAGGCCCCAGTGTGTGCACTAAGAGCACACTGGTTGCTGATCTCCTTTGAAAAATCTGATTCCCCCTTTGAGTACTGAGCACTTGAAAATCTGGCCCATGGGTGACCTTCACTCCTTTGCAGAAGTTTGGTGTCAGACCAATGACTCTCTGAAATCCCTCAAAAGCCTTGCTTGTGTGTGTTTGCACTAATAAGCTGTTTGTTCTCATGGATATTTGGAGAATGGCTTCTCTTTGTAAAAATAGTCATATTTGTCATCTATGGGCAAAGGCATTTGCACAGGAGCAGAAGTTTATTAACTCACTATTCACTTTCATCATTCCGTAGTTTCCTGCTTTAAAACCTTCAGCCATCCAATTGCAGAAAAGAAATATGGCAAACAGTTACACACCACTAACAGCACACAGCTAAAAATAAACCCACCTCACAAACAACCCTATAGTTTGCATGAACTTTTTTGTGAAATGCATGAGACAGTGGGGATGGCAGCAGAAAGCAGGATTGGAGTTTTGAAGATTTGTAAACAAAAACAGTTTTAATGAACTGGATAATTTTTCTCGCCCTAAAATTCAAAGAGCTATACTCAAAACTGAATTCTTTTCCCTTTTTACTGTCCTAGGGATTGGAATATACGTTGTTTCCCAAGTAATATGGCATTTTCTTTTTGTAAGGTACAAACATATACCTTACTGTGTATGGGGGTTCCTGGGATTTAATTCAGCAACTCCAGTTATGGAAGCTGCAATGTTAAGACATTACCTTGACTGGCTCAAAGGTTACATACAGACAATTAAAAAGCCCAAGGCTGAATTGATTTAGTCTTTGCAGGTTAGTCTAAGGAACTGTAGGAAATGTAGCCACATGCCTGCAGTGGCTCAAGCCAGAAGCTGGAGGGTGCTAGAGCACAGCTGTCTGTCATATAGCCAGCACAGGCTGTGTGTTCACTTCCTCTTCCTGTTGCCCCCAAGGGATTTGCAGTCTAGTCTCTGGGATTTGCAGTCCAGACTCACAGCAGCAGGACTCTGCAGGGTTGCTCATCACTTCCTCTTCCTGCTTCTAGGTGCCTCTGGGATTTGTAGTTCACAGTTGCAGCCAGCAGTAAGCAAGCAGGGAAGGGCAACTCTGTACTTGGTGGAAGAATAGTTTAACACTCTCCCTGGCCTCAGACCCCAGCAGGGGTTTGCCTGGGGGCGGGGGGCAGTGAACCAGCCCTCACTGCTCTGGCTAGGGAGCAGAGGGGTGGAGCCAGCCCTGCTGTCTGTAGCAGACAGCACAGCCCAGCCCAGGACTGCAAAGCATGTTGGGGGACTCTGATTTAACTTGAACCAGGAAGGGGTCTGGGACTGAAGTTTCATAAACCAGTTTGACCCAAATCAGTTAAGTCTGATACTACATTCAACCAAGTTTATCTTAAACCAGTTTCAGCCATTTTGAAGTGGTTTATGTGCACTGATCTTCTATTCCATTAAAGGTTTAAACCACTTTCTGATCACTCAAGCTGGTTTATGTGTAACTTCTGTCCCTAACCAGAAAGTGGAGGCCAGCTTGCCTCTACAAAGACACCCATGTTCCATCCTATAATCAACCCAGCTCCAACCAAGAAAATGTTAGTGCTATATTTATTTCTAGTGCTCCAGTGCCACTTGGTGTGGGATGCAAGCACCTTCATGATTCCTGAGAGCTCTGTATGTCAAGACAAGCCTAAGAAAGGAAGCCATCTCCCACCTCCATCACAGCTGTGGCAGGGTTATCTTAGAGGTTACAGGAAACTGCACCAAAAGTTACCAGCCATGAGTATCAATCCCCTTTGCTTTCCACCCTACCTAATACAGCAGATCATATGGGTGCATATGAAAGCAAGAAGACTGAAGGCTATATATTAGGTACTGCATTCACATAACCCCTTTGAATGGCTATGCAGGAGCCTCCAGTTTGCTTAAAGCAGCCACAAGCCTCACTGAACAGTATAAAATCCAGGGTG
>NW_005842021.1:1176142-1181414 GCF_000455745.1 Alligator sinensis | reverse complement strand
GGTTCAGCACAGTACTGGACACCAGCCCACAGATATACACATTTGATGAAGCCAGCCTTTCCTCAACAGCTCTAATTTTCCTTTCCATTTCCTCTAGTTTTATGTTCTCCAAGGTGCACAGGTTTTACAAATTCTTTAAGAATTCTCTTTGTGTCGTAGCAATTTGGTAAATTCCTCTTTAAGACAATCCAACCTGTTCTGTTTTTCAGGGTGGGTTTTTTTTTGTGCTTTCTTTTAAAGACATCTTAATTAGTCTAATCCTGACTGGTCTCTTTCCAATGTTCCTGTTGGCACAGTAGGATTTCAATTAACATTCTGCTTTAGTGCTGCAAATGCCCCTGCTCAGATTTTTTTTTAAAATGTGCTATTTTGGATGCCATCTCTCTCCTCTTTTCTTTCTCTAAAATTGTTCAGTTTCTAAAAGGTTTTCAGAGGCAGAGATTCTTCTGCCAATTTCAGCTCTTGGAGTTTATCAAACAATAGAACATTTTTTTTTAACTTTAGGGTGATATTCATTACCTGTTCTGACCACATCACCCACCCCTTTGAATCCTTTCCGGTTTTACAGCAGCAAATTCAGGCTCCTTGCCATCTGATCCAAAGCTCTTCCCAACTTTGCCCTTCTTTATTCATCTGGTCTTTTGTCTCTTGGTGTATTCTCCTGAACTCATCCACTCCAACAGCCAAAATAATTGTGTCCTTTTTTGGGGAGCATCTCACACAAACATCTCTTCCCTGCCTCACACACACAGGATACCCTACCCAAACTGAGCTGCAAGGTGATTACCCTCCCTCTTTTGAAATTTCTCCTTACATTCTACCTCTGATGCAACATTTATAAGAAATCAGCTAATTAATGGTGATTTCACTGAAGAGCAGATGAAACCACTGACATTTACTTCACAGTAATCCCAAACCCTTCTTGTGTGTGTGCACAAATATTTTAAACTACACTGATGAGGCAACCCCAAAGGGACCTCAGTATGGCTTGAGTCACAAAATACATAGGCTCCACTCTTGGCTCTGCTGCTCACTTGCTTTTTGACCTTGGAAGAGTCACTTCACTTCTCTCCACTCTCTCAGCTTTTGTCTGCCTTACCCAGACTGCAAGCAGGGACTGTGGGTATGTCTACACTAGCCACTGAGGTACAGTGAAAGATACCTGACTAGCTTTAAAAAAGCTAACTCATGCACTGGAAGCAGTCTAGTTACAGTAGCATGGCTCCTTGTAAATCAATTTGTTCTTCTGTATGCACTAACTACATTTAATGATGCCCTGATCTCTAGGTACAACAAAAAATGTTTGATCGTATCCCTCTCCCCCATCCTTCCCAGATCCTTTAATGCTAGATGTTAAGCTCTTTGAGGTGGGGACCTTGTTCGTACAGAGCCAACAACAATAGGGCCACAATTCTGATTAAGGTATCCTGATACTATCATACTAAAGTATTAAATAATCAGCAGTTGTCAGGATAGTATTGTACTCTCTTTAATCCCGGAAAAGCAGATCACACATATCCAGCTACTGAAAAAAGCACACGGCTTTCTTACTTAACTATTCTTACTTAGCCTAAGAGTTAATCTTTTAGTGCCTTCTGGCACTGATTAGGTTGGTAAACCCTTGGTAATATTCCTTCTGAGTGGTTATGGCAGGGAAGTAGGATTGAGGGCCCCTGGGTTGTATTCTTGGTCCTGTCCCTGACTCTGCATAAGGCTTGTGCAGATCACTTGGGGCCTGACTCTGTTTTATAGGTTGCTTATCCCTTCTGAAGGTGAGATCTCCACGCGCCTTCATTTACCTCAGAGTAAAATGGGTATAATAGTTCTTTTGTTCACAAGAATGTTGTAGAAGATTCCAGCAATGAGAGAAATGAGGATGAAAATCACCGTTGCAGTGGCAAAGTAAGATTCTTCGCAAAAAAATTTAGACCATCCAGAGAAGAGTTGTCACTAAGCAGAATTGCCTCAACTTGAAACGACAGGTCCAGATGGGAAACGGGAGGGGGTGGATGAAACTTTTCAGACGTTTCTACAGCACATGGCTAAGCAAACAGTGACTGATGAAACAAGGTTCACTTTCATTCATATCACAGGAATCCAGTGCTGTGCATACTCCGTAGGATATAATATCAAACAGTTCTGCTTCCAAGATTCACTATGGGTTCTAGAATATGGGAAATAATTCTTTTCCCTGTGTTGTGACATCTTCCACTCCACACCGTTTTCTAAGTTTGGGCAAAATTGCCCTCCACATGGCACAGAGTGACTGCCTCAGCCATGAATCACACAGATCCCATAGGAGGCCAGAACCACTCATGCAGGGACCCTGTGCCTCTGACACCTGCTCATGAGCCCCAAAGCTCCTCCGCTTTTTCTTACTGCTGCCTCTGTTCCTTCAGAGTCTGACTCTAGCTTAGCCAAATTACAGAAGATGATGCTGGCTGCTTCAAGGCTTTCTACCACCACAAAGGGGCTCAGCCAGATTGACAGCATATCATCAGCCCCACACAACTTTCCCAATGTTGATGGGGGAACAAGGGATGCCTTACCAATATGACCCTCATCCAGTGCAGACCCCACAAACCTGCATCCCTCCTGCATCCCAGGGCTGAAGAGCGCAGTCCAGAGCATCTAAGGGACGGGGAGTTGCTCTTGAAGAGGCACTGGAACCATCGTGTCTATGCTTGCGTGCGGCCTTGCATGCAGAACTTCCTCTGTACAAGGAGCAAGTGAGCACAAACTATCAGAAGCAGCACACGATTGCAAAATGACTAGTAATTTAGCACTGTGGCCTCTTCCTAATGAGTTAGAGAATCTGGCTATGATGGAAGTTATTTAAATGTGCCCTCACTTAAGCTAAAGGAAACAGTACATGAAATGAGGTGTTTACCCATTTTATATTTTGAGCACGCAAACCTATACATGCCTTTTTTTTTTAATTAAATTAATGGTTCTAGCAGGTAAGGGAGGTACATGTAACTAGTAATGGTAAGGAAGAAAAGTGTGTGGGATCTTCCTTTGAGTATAATTCTTACGTACATTAAATGAGATGAACAAAAGAGAAATTAAACATAATACTATGCCACAGTACTGTGACATAAGTGTCAACTTAGACTTTCAAATACAATTATAACAGTCTTCTAATAATTATATAGGTGGCAAACAAGGCTCTAGGGCAAACATATGTGGCAAGAAATGACTAATGGCATTCTGCAGAAAGGCAGCCAAGTTTGACCTCCCTATGCTTCATATTGTGGGAGGGTCAAAACAGTATAAAGGTTAAGAGCAGTTAATGTTAAACACTGACCCATCCCTCCCCAGTCTTTTCCATATTCATAGCAAACTATCATCCATATTCATGCAACAAGATAAGTACCTACAATATACAGAGGTTAAAAAAAAGAGATTTTTACTTCTTTGCAACTATATCTGGTGCCATGACACCAGCTCCTAGGACACGGATCAGGACATAAACTAGGGTCTCTGTAGGCCTGGAGTACATGGGTTAGCAGGAAACATGTAGCAATTTCTTCATGATACTGACTTACTGTAAATGTGCATCTGACAGCTCAAAACCTGCAGTCAGATCCACCCAGGCTGGAGCAGAGCCTCAGTGACTTTAGCTGAAATCTGCAGGCATGCACTGATTCAATGTACATGCATATTTGGGGGGCTCGACCCAGCACTCCTCATACAGCACTCACATGAACAATAAGGAGTTTCAACTGTGAGATATCTTTGCAAGCAGGCCCTACCAACAGAGACTAGACTCTCGTGAGTACCATCCAAGTAAAACCTGGCTCCACACAAGTCGGGGAGTTGGATATATAGTTGGGGATGATCCTGCTTTGAGTGGGGGGTTGGACTAGATGACTTTCTGAGGTCCCTTCCCACCCTCATTTTCTATGATTCTAAGTCCTCACTGCAGGGCTGGGGTACTGTTGATACTTGGACAACAAACTGTCTATAAACTCATTTTATATATACATGGCAATGAAATTGGTGAGGGGGCTGGGGAACATGACTTATGAGGAGAAGGTGAGGGAACTGGGCTTATTTAGTCTAGAGAAGAGAAGACTGAGAGGGGGTTTAATAGCAGCCTCCAACAACCTGAAGGGGGGTTCGAAAGAGGATGGAGCTAAACTGTTCTCAGTGGTGGCAGATGACAGAACAAGGAGCAACGGTCTCAGGTTGCAGCAGGGGAAGTTTAGGTTAGATATTAGGAAAAATGTTCTCACTAGGAGGGTAGTAAAACACTGGAACAGGTTACCCAGCAACATTGTGGACTCTCTGTCCTTAGACATTTTTAAGACCTGACTAGACAAAGCCCTGGCTGAGATGATCTAGTTGCGGATGGTTGCTTTGAGCAGAGGGTTGGACTAAATCAACGTTTCCCAACCGGTGTGCCACGGCATTTTGGGCTGGAGCCATGCCCCCCACCTGCTGCTGCTGCAGGCAGCCAGATGGACAGGGGGCATGGCTCCAGCCAGTGATTCAAGTGCCATGCCACCCACTTCCCACCGTTTCCTACCCCTCCTCCCCACTCCGTGGCATTTAGCCGCTTGCAAACTCTCCCCCCACCATGCTTGGCCGGTATGATGTGGGGTGGGAGAGGCCACGTAAGTGTGCCATGGGGTGAAAAAAGTTGGGAAATGCTGGACTAGATGACCTCCTGAGGTCCCTTCCAACCCTAATTGTCTATGGTTCTATTGGTTTTCCTCTTCTGGCAATCTACTTTTTTCCTCGCCTCTGTCGGGCCCAGTTCGGTGGGAAAGGCAATTGCGAAGATCCAGCCCTCCATTCGCTCTCCTCCGTGTCTTTTCCCTCCACTAACTAAAAACATTCATTCCTTTTCTGCTTCTCATTCCTTCTTCTGGTTTGGCGAGTCTACCTTTCTCTTTTCTTTTCTTTTTTTTTTAGTTTTTTTCTTTAATTGGGTACTAACTTATACCTAGTTTTTATTCTTCCACCGGTGTCTCCCTTTTTTAACCGAACACCAAGCATCTGAGTAATTCCAGAGACCCTGTCTAGCTCTATACCCCATTCGGTGCCTTCATCATGTGCCAGATTAACTGGTTTTCACTGCAAACTGAGATTTGTGTAATTTTTTTTTCCCCCTGCTTACTAAAATAATATTGAAACAGAAAATCAATAAATAAATAAACAAATGAGCGCCACTAAAAGGACAGCTTTATATATGCCAGTCTCTTTTTTCCAGCCGAAAGTCACCGTCTTTCTTCCCATTGCTCGGAGCGCCTCACCTTCTCGGGCG
>NW_005842021.1:1127153-1175971 GCF_000455745.1 Alligator sinensis | reverse complement strand
CGCCGCCGGCCGAGGGAGCCCCTTCCCGGCGTGGCCAGAGCCCGCTTCACGGCCCCCCGGCGCGGGGTCCGGGTTCGGGCTAGGGTTAGGGCTGCGGTGGATTCAGCCCCTACGTCCCCCGCCCCCACCGGGGACCTTCCTCCGTTTGCCATCCACCCCCCGGGTTTCTTTTCCTTTTGTAAAAGCAGACCAGCCCCGTGTGCGCCCGCCCGGCCGCCCAGCAGAGCCTCGCTGCCCGCTGGCAGACACTAACACATGCCGACAAACCGAGCCCGCCGCACTGCCCACTTACCTCGGGCGGGTAGAAAGTTTTGCAGACAACAGATTTTGGTAACTAGGCAAGTGGTTCCCATTTCCTTCGCACAAGAACTACCTTTGCTGGCACTGCCTGCTCGGGAGAGGGAGAGGGACTAGGAATCGGTGCTGCTGAAAGAGCTGGTCCTGGACACACTTAATCCAGTTTACAGAACAGCAGAGCCCCTTTCAAGTTACTGTTCTGGATCAAAATCAGTTCTCTTGTTTTACACGTTAGAGGTTTCTTGCTTTTGTTTCAAATAAACATTGCTAAAAAGGTGATGCTATCAGGGGTTTTGTTTCATTTTCATTTTTGGTTTTTCTGCATTTGACATTTATTCAAGCAAGGTAAGTGAGAGAATTACCCCATGGTACTGCAACCAAAATATATACGTTAGAGAAAATCATAGGGGGGGGAGGACACACCACACATATGGCATTTATAAGCTACTGACTGCTTTTAAATCAAACACACATTTGATAATTTATTATCTAGCTTTGTGTTTGGACAGCAAAAGTAAAGCATAGTATAATGAGGCCAGGCTATGAAGCATGGGCTAATTCTTTAACTGTCCATCTTTCTGATCACATTTAAAATGTACATTAAGTAGAAAAAAACTGAAATGGAACTGATCCTAATAGAGATGCAACTGAAATGTGCACTACGCAGAGCCTTAATTTTCCCCAGCAGAGGATTGGGCTCCTTCTTCTGACATCATGCTGTAGTGTTTGAGTCTTCATCTCTGGAAAGACAAATATTGGAACTGCAGAGATGTTTCAAGTCAGGACTGAGCCCTACTGATGTATGGCATAGATAAGCCAATTCAACAATTGACCACACTATGTATTTCTAGTTACCTCTTGCTGTATCCAGATGTAGATATATGGAGTAACTTACCACTAAAGCTAATGGGAATCTTGTGTGGATAGGAGGAGGACAATAGCTTTGTTCTGGACTTTAGGATCAATCTCTCTGCATTCTGTAGTACTCACAACTCATCAACCAAAATCCTTCACCAAATACTTTCCTGTTTAGATATCTTAAAGGAGGCATTTTCCTTTGCAGAGTTCTACTTATCTTTTCTAATATACCAAAGGCTCACACACAGAAGTAAGCAAGCATATTTTGTACTTTACTGGCAACTGAATTGGAAAAACTCATTTCAGCAGCCCTGAATATATAGTGTGGAAAGCCTACATAAATTCACTAGATGTGCTTACGGTACAACAATGGTTTAGCTCAAGTATATATAATTTTCCTGGATTATTAGTTCTTCAGTGTATTTTTTTCCCACAACAATGGTTTATTTTCTGTATCTTCTTGTCAGCATATCCATGGTGAATGTCTAGTGGTTGTGGTATGATTCAAAGGAGTACTTCTTCCTTCAAAGCAATGCTTTCTTTCCAGCAGTAAGAAGTACAAAACCATTTATTCAAGCAAAGCAAACACTTGATGATAACAAGTTCAAATCACACCCAGTCCAACCAGATCCCTCCTTGAAGCGGAAGAGGATAGGTGGAAGAGGATCAGCCTTGAGATTTTGAAGTCTGTCAATGTATCTGTTCTTTCTTAGGTGGTCAGATGCAGGCCTCAGTGTTATGATGGCCCTAAGGAAATTCATTTATTCTCTTCTTTCCCATGAAATCCCCTATTTGACTCTGGGTGTTATTATCAAGTTGCTTTGTTCATCCTTTCCCCACACCTCTCACAATGATTGGAAAGAATGTTTTTTCGCCTTCTCCTGACCTCATCACCCAGCATAATTTGGGGAAAGGTGACCTTTCCTTTATATTAGACTTAGTAGAGGGTATGTCAATAAATGTAGAACTGTACTTTGCAAGGGGCTGAATTTCCTCAACTGCTCTTGAATTCAGCAGGGATTAAGGATACCTGGAGAGGGCCCAGAATTGGGCCTTGAGACAACGGATAGCAAGAGTCCCTCTGACTGAATGGAGAATTCTCAGCTGTGGGTTCAAATGTCAACCTCAGAGTCAATTCTTGGCCTGATCATCCTCCCCTCTAAGTCTGTGGTCCTGTAAATAAAAATAAGCCTTGGCTAGCTTCTACCTAAATTTGCCTTGTGCTTCTCTCAAGATTACATTTAAAAATCTCTCCACCCTATTTCCATGCAATCAATACAATGTAATCAATATTTGAGGGTCAAGCCCTTTTTTCTGTGGTTAGGTTTTTTCCAGCCTTGCATTTTAATAATGCTTACAAAAACTGTGCTCCCAACCATCTGTAAAAGGTTGGGGAAAAACGCCAACTGATTAGCGTCTCTCTTTTAGGTCTTAGGGTAATGGCTGCTTTTACCTTTCTAGTTTGATTCAGCACATTTACAAAGCTTTAAATCTGTCAGTGTGACATTAACTTCTATCATGTGCATATTAATAGGAATAATAATCACAACACCAGTGAGTTTGGGTGTTAAAACTGGTGATATTTTCTTTAAGTGCTAGTACACATTTGGCTTGGGAGAAGTACAAAGATGGAAAAAGATATTTTCATTTAAGATTTATCTCCTAGCTTATCAACAGCATTTGGGGGTAAACTGCTTATTTGTACCCAAAAGCGCATTTCTTCTTCATCACACTGATGTTTTCAAGGAACGCATTTGCAAAACACAATTTCTAACTTTCGTAGCTTGCATTAAGAAGAATGTTGATTAAGTGGAATCAGCATGTAAGAAAATATTTAGCAGCTGTTCTCTTATTGCAAATTCGTAAATATATGGAAAAATAATCACACAGATATTTTATGCCAATTAGCAAATACTTCTTTTAATTAGACCGTGTTGAACATTACAGAATCATCTTAATATTATTAAAACTCAGATAAAATGCAAGGGAAGGGGGAGTTGAAAAATTTCCACCAATATGTTAAAAAGATTCTGTTAACAACCAACCCGAACTGGTTCGAAATGCTGCCTATTTTGTTTTATTTTAATATTTTGCCTCTCTCTATTTTAGAGAGATCTCATTAAAATGAAGCTACTCTCCCTTTAAACAGCACAAAGGATAGGAATACTGCAACATTACTGCAAATTATTTGCAGCTCCTGTGTTGCCAACATAAAACAGTTGTAAATCAAGTATATATTTTGAAATATCCTAAATCACTTTTTACAAATCAGCACTCTCAGTAACGGCTTTCAAAGAATAAAAGATACAGCCATGGGAATTCATATTTATGATAGAGGGTAAGTACGAATTAAATGTACCTGTTTCACTTACGTTACAAAGTACTATTACCTAACGGTCCAAAATATTATCAATTTATCCGTATTCACTTTTTATTAGGAAATGGGTGCATAACCATGCAGGTTCCAACCATCTAGATAATAATAATCAGTAAGGGAAAGGCTCCCTGGTGATGATTAAAGGAATGCATGCTGCCTTCGCAAAGGCTCAATTCGGTATTCTTAGGTAGAGCAGTATATATGCCAAGAACACTGTCCTGGAACACAATGAAGAAGTTGACTGGTTTTGTGGACTGCAAAGTACAACCCTTTGCTATACCCTCTGCTCATATCTCATCATTTTGTGCCTTGCACAATTCACCTACACGCCTAACACTTCACTGACAATTCTTTGCCTTTTCCCCCCTCAAATACAATGGAAAGTTAATTGAATGTTTTATGCTTTAGTAATATCAAAGAAATGAAAAGAACGTAGGTTTCAACCGTATTTCAATAATAAGTGCATTAATTTTTACCTTTTAACTGACACTTGTACTAATTTCCTTAAATGCTCTTTTTTACTCTTTTTTGATCTGTCTGGCTTTGTCGGGTCTGATGATGAGGGCTTACTTCAAATGCAAAAAGATTAGCTCTCTTTCCTTTAATAGCACAATTATAGCTTGTGTGATGTCTAAATCATGAAAGATATCAGGGACAGACTTCTAAAGTCGCATCAGTTTATTACAAAAGTGGTAGTAATCATTTTAATATCAAAATTACTCTAATTTCCTAGTGGCATTTAGGAATTTGTGCACACATGCACAAACACACGGGTACACACAGATGCACAAAGAACAGTAGCCATTGACTTCTAATTTGATTCAGGCAATTGTTTTAAATAATACAATAAAATTCAAAGACATTATGTTATAGTTGCACCTCAGCTTAAGATTTCATAAGGAACTGACAGAATATTGAGGTTTCAAAGCAAGCAACAAAATTTTACATGATATCTAGGTATATTTTCCTAGATAATGCAGAATCTACATCTCATTCTGGACATAGTTCCACACAGGTAGAACTAAATGCTGAGGACTGAAGTGCTTGTCTTAAAGAAAATAAATAAATAATCCCATCAATGACTGATCAACTTTATGAATCCTGGATTTAATATACTTTACCATGATAGCACCCAAAGTTTGTGTCCCAAAGAGCTTACGATCTAAACTGACTCTGATGGGACTATTTGTCAGCATGAAGTATCAGACTACTATAAGCATCCCTTATGTATGCTTTAAAGTTCTTCAGAAAAGATGGAGATAAATAGTGATAATTCATTACAGCATCTGAACAGGAGGACTGCACTGAACTATTCAAGGGGGGGCATGAAGAAAGTTGAAGTCTACTGCAGTCATCGTATTCAGGTATTTTAAGGTATTATCTCTATTTTAAATAATTGCTGCATAGGAGATACTATCTACTGTTATAGTAAATATGTTAAGTCCAGGAGTGAGGATACAGATTGCTCTGAGAAGAGTCAGTACTGGCTCTGACACATTTTAAGTTCGTAATAGATAAAGTGGAGCAGCTTGACCCATTGTCAGTCTATTTTAAGATGAACATTTGTTAAATTCTAATGAAAAAATGTAGCACTTAAACTTTGGCAGAAGGACAATTAGTTTCTTCCTGACTTGAATAAAACTGTATGGCACTGATTTTTACTTTAACGACAAGCAATAAATATGTTCTGCAACAGTTTCTAATAGCTATTTTGTTGTTGGTCAAAAATGGATAGTTCCCCTCCAATACAGTCCTAGAAATCTTCAGATAATCAGAACCATTATATTCCAACCCAGTAGCAACCACATATGGATATGGGATGGGGAATGACAAATTATTCTGTTTCTCTTCCAGAAACAAACTTCATAGATTCTTAATAAAAGTGGATCCCATTTAATAACAGTGACATGTCCAAGAATAACCTATATAAGGTAGATGGCACATGCTTCTGTGTCTATTTGAATCTCATTTTATATTCCATAAGGTATTAAATTCCACATTTCTTATCATTTAAAAAATGAATAGAGAAAAAGTTCTGTCTTTATTGACTGAACAGAAAATAATAAAAAATTAACAAAGCATTTTCATTTCATTCCATGTTTCAATTTTAGGAATTCTTTATTATGAATGGAAAATAATTCTTATTTTTATTAAGCGGGCAGCTGAAACCATGAGTTGTATTAGTGATTTAATGAAGTTAGGAGCTAAAAAACAATGCCCCATTTTTATTGATTTTTTTCCAGCAAAAATTTTGATGGGAAGCCCAAAACATAGGTAAGTGCAAACACTAGACTTTTGCTTTCAACAGTCAAATCTTCCTAACATCACTTGCAAACACTGTTTTACTAGACTTTGGTATGTGTTAGTCACAGTGAAATATATTACCAAAAAGGCACTCTCATCACAAAAAGTCGAATGCCTTGCCCTATTCTATTCCAACTGCCACTGCATTTTCTCGTTCCTTTCTCTATAAACTCATTGAATCTGCCATCTGCAATCTTTGGATTCATTGTCTTGCAGTTCCTCTTCAATCCAGTTTCCACTCTACACACCTATGAAACCTCTTTCAAGGTTTTAATGGGGTTTTTTTCCCAGCCAAATAGAGTTTCCTATCCACCTGGATCACTCAGCTCCTGTCCATTGTGTTCTTCTTTGTGAAATCTTGGCCTCCCTTAGTTTGCAGTTCCATCCTCCCTTGTTGTTTTTTTTTCCCATCTCTCTAATCAACTCTCTAGTTTCTTCTTCAATGGATCTTCCTCAACTCCTCTCTTCCCACTTTTGGGGAGATCTCATTCATGAATATGATTTTGCTGTCTTCTAACTTGGACCCATGGATTTCTCTCACTTCTCTAGGCCTCCCCACTTCCAAAATAAAACTGTCCAAGTTGTCTTCTCAACAGTCTCTTCATGGATGTTTAGCTACTACTATAAGTTTAACACGCCAGAACTGAGCTCAGTGTCTTTTTCCCCATCATCTTCCTTTTCTCAATCACCCTAAACACTGTGGGCACAGGCAGAAGTGCAGCTCCCCAGTCTAACTCATGGAGTTTGGCATAAAGCGCCAGGAATTAGACTGATCCTCCCAAGCCAACAGAGACTAGCTGTTGGGTCAGGAGGGTGGAGGATCAGCTCCAATTTGGAGCTGATCCAGGGAGAGAGGCTACATCTCTGCAGCTTCTCTCCCCTAGCTCCACCTCCCCCCCTTGCAGCTCTGGTGCTGTGTCTGGATGGGAGTGGGGGAGCAAAGAGACCACATTCACTCATTCTGGGGGTTCCCCAACTGGGCTTGAATGGGGTGGGGATGGGTGGATTGGAGCCCCCCACCTCAGAGGTGGCTCCAATCCACTCACCCACCCTCCAGCGCTGGCTGGGCAACCCCCATATACCCTCTGCTCATATCTCATCATTTTGTGCCTTGCACAATTCACCTACACGCCTAACACTTCACTGACAATTCTTTGCCTTTTCCCCCCTCAAATACAATGGAAAGTTAATTGAATGTTTTATGCTTTAGTAATATCAAAGAAATGAAAAGAACGTAGGTTTCAACCGTATTTCAATAATAAGTGCATTAATTTTTACCTTTTAACTGACACTTGTACTAATTTCCTTAAATGCTCTTTTTTACTCTTTTTTGATCTGTCTGGCTTTGTCGGGTCTGATGATGAGGGCTTACTTCAAATGCAAAAAGATTAGCTCTCTTTCCTTTAATAGCACAATTATAGCTTGTGTGATGTCTAAATCATGAAAGATATCAGGGACAGACTTCTAAAGTCGCATCAGTTTATTACAAAAGTGGTAGTAATCATTTTAATATCAAAATTACTCTAATTTCCTAGTGGCATTTAGGAATTTGTGCACACATGCACAAACACACGGGTACACACAGATGCACAAAGAACAGTAGCCATTGACTTCTAATTTGATTCAGGCAATTGTTTTAAATAATACAATAAAATTCAAAGACATTATGTTATAGTTGCACCTCAGCTTAAGATTTCATAAGGAACTGACAGAATATTGAGGTTTCAAAGCAAGCAACAAAATTTTACATGATATCTAGGTATATTTTCCTAGATAATGCAGAATCTACATCTCATTCTGGACATAGTTCCACACAGGTAGAACTAAATGCTGAGGACTGAAGTGCTTGTCTTAAAGAAAATAAATAAATAATCCCATCAATGACTGATCAACTTTATGAATCCTGGATTTAATATACTTTACCATGATAGCACCCAAAGTTTGTGTCCCAAAGAGCTTACGATCTAAACTGACTCTGATGGGACTATTTGTCAGCATGAAGTATCAGACTACTATAAGCATCCCTTATGTATGCTTTAAAGTTCTTCAGAAAAGATGGAGATAAATAGTGATAATTCATTACAGCATCTGAACAGGAGGACTGCACTGAACTATTCAAGGGGGGGCATGAAGAAAGTTGAAGTCTACTGCAGTCATCGTATTCAGGTATTTTAAGGTATTATCTCTATTTTAAATAATTGCTGCATAGGAGATACTATCTACTGTTATAGTAAATATGTTAAGTCCAGGAGTGAGGATACAGATTGCTCTGAGAAGAGTCAGTACTGGCTCTGACACATTTTAAGTTCGTAATAGATAAAGTGGAGCAGCTTGACCCATTGTCAGTCTATTTTAAGATGAACATTTGTTAAATTCTAATGAAAAAATGTAGCACTTAAACTTTGGCAGAAGGACAATTAGTTTCTTCCTGACTTGAATAAAACTGTATGGCACTGATTTTTACTTTAACGACAAGCAATAAATATGTTCTGCAACAGTTTCTAATAGCTATTTTGTTGTTGGTCAAAAATGGATAGTTCCCCTCCAATACAGTCCTAGAAATCTTCAGATAATCAGAACCATTATATTCCAACCCAGTAGCAACCACATATGGATATGGGATGGGGAATGACAAATTATTCTGTTTCTCTTCCAGAAACAAACTTCATAGATTCTTAATAAAAGTGGATCCCATTTAATAACAGTGACATGTCCAAGAATAACCTATATAAGGTAGATGGCACATGCTTCTGTGTCTATTTGAATCTCATTTTATATTCCATAAGGTATTAAATTCCACATTTCTTATCATTTAAAAAATGAATAGAGAAAAAGTTCTGTCTTTATTGACTGAACAGAAAATAATAAAAAATTAACAAAGCATTTTCATTTCATTCCATGTTTCAATTTTAGGAATTCTTTATTATGAATGGAAAATAATTCTTATTTTTATTAAGCGGGCAGCTGAAACCATGAGTTGTATTAGTGATTTAATGAAGTTAGGAGCTAAAAAACAATGCCCCATTTTTATTGATTTTTTTCCAGCAAAAATTTTGATGGGAAGCCCAAAACATAGGTAAGTGCAAACACTAGACTTTTGCTTTCAACAGTCAAATCTTCCTAACATCACTTGCAAACACTGTTTTACTAGACTTTGGTATGTGTTAGTCACAGTGAAATATATTACCAAAAAGGCACTCTCATCACAAAAAGTCGAATGCCTTGCCCTATTCTATTCCAACTGCCACTGCATTTTCTCGTTCCTTTCTCTATAAACTCATTGAATCTGCCATCTGCAATCTTTGGATTCATTGTCTTGCAGTTCCTCTTCAATCCAGTTTCCACTCTACACACCTATGAAACCTCTTTCAAGGTTTTAATGGGGTTTTTTTCCCAGCCAAATAGAGTTTCCTATCCACCTGGATCACTCAGCTCCTGTCCATTGTGTTCTTCTTTGTGAAATCTTGGCCTCCCTTAGTTTGCAGTTCCATCCTCCCTTGTTGTTTTTTTTTCCCATCTCTCTAATCAACTCTCTAGTTTCTTCTTCAATGGATCTTCCTCAACTCCTCTCTTCCCACTTTTGGGGAGATCTCATTCATGAATATGATTTTGCTGTCTTCTAACTTGGACCCATGGATTTCTCTCACTTCTCTAGGCCTCCCCACTTCCAAAATAAAACTGTCCAAGTTGTCTTCTCAACAGTCTCTTCATGGATGTTTAGCTACTACTATAAGTTTAACACGCCAGAACTGAGCTCAGTGTCTTTTTCCCCATCATCTTCCTTTTCTCAATCACCCTAAACACTGTGGGCACAGGCAGAAGTGCAGCTCCCCAGTCTAACTCATGGAGTTTGGCATAAAGCGCCAGGAATTAGACTGATCCTCCCAAGCCAACAGAGACTAGCTGTTGGGTCAGGAGGGTGGAGGATCAGCTCCAATTTGGAGCTGATCCAGGGAGAGAGGCTACATCTCTGCAGCTTCTCTCCCCTAGCTCCACCTCCCCCCCTTGCAGCTCTGGTGCTGTGTCTGGATGGGAGTGGGGGAGCAAAGAGACCACATTCACTCATTCTGGGGGTTCCCCAACTGGGCTTGAATGGGGTGGGGATGGGTGGATTGGAGCCCCCCACCTCAGAGGTGGCTCCAATCCACTCACCCACCCTCCAGCGCTGGCTGGGCAACCCCCAGAATGAGCTCCCCCCATTCCCTTTCCCCCTCCCAGTCTGAAAACAGTGGGAGGAGCAGAGCTGTGCTGCCTCAGCCGAGCACTGCTCCCAGTGCACGCAGATAGAAGTTAACGAAGGTGCTCTGTTTTGGAGCTCCTTCATCTGAACTTCATCCAATGAGAGTTCGGACTGTCACAGGATTGGGCCCTTTTAAAGCGGTCTGCAGCTGTGCATAGCTGTAGACTACTTTCTGGGGTCAGATCAGGTGAAAATTGTCATGTCTCTCTGTGCCCCAAATGCTTTTCCCAGTCACAAAGAAAGCTTTAATTTGCTATCAGAAATACTCTGCTTCTTTGTGTAGACACACCTCACCGGATGTGAACACACAGAGGAATATAGGTCAAAGATGTGTGTTTCAATTCACTGCATATTTTAATGAGATGTACCCCTTACCCCAGATTCTCCATGGCACCTTGAAGAACAGTACTCTACATCTTCCCACTGTGCCACTGGAGCACCTTGTTCTGCATATTAATTTGTCTTCATAGGATACATCTACCCACACCCACTGGCTACTAACAACAGATTTTCCCAGATAGAATGGCCTGATAAAATTATTAATTTTTGCAGCTCAGTTTTATGTTTATCCCTTTCTGAACGGTTTTATTTTTCTTTCAGTACAAAGAGTAGCATATGGCCCTTTGTTATTAATACCCCTATTCTTCAATGTGATATGAGTAAATAAATCTTCAAACACAATTACATGTATAAATAATACAAAAGTGATATGTGATCAAATGTATTTATTATACAGTAACTGCCAAGTTAGGAAAAATCCAAGCTACTGTACACAAAGATGCAACATCTATTTTTTTAAAGGATTAACCGTTTCAGTAGCTAAAGTAAAAAAAGATACATTTAGGGCTGAACTGGCTTCCCGCCTAAGCTTCATAAATTCCCACATGTGTGCTCCAGGGAGGAAGATAATGCAACCCTAATTGTCTCTTGTTGAACTTGGCCATTTAGATGGCTAACCCTTTACTAACTTGGTCCTTTTTATATATTAATAACTGTTCCAAATGATGTCTTTTCCTATTAGAGTGTCATTCTGTCAGCAGTTTGGGCCTGATGAAAAAGACCGCAAGGCAGTGAAACAAAGCAGTCTTGGCAAAATGGAGAACATGTGACATTTGGCAAGAACCGTTGTTAATATATTATAAATACCTTTGAGGTTTTTTTTTTTTTATTCTTTTCAACTTAAAGGCTAAAAAATAACCCTTTCCTGCACTTCCAACACCAAACAGAAAATAATTTACTGCATAAAATGACACTGCTTTTCCTAAGAGAGCTGTCAGACCCTTCAGTCAGTGGAACAGTCCGACTTGCTGAACATTCCTGGGACCTCCATAAAGATATAATATGTAGCTCTTATTTCAGATTCTTTTTATTCCATCTTTAGCCATAGTGCTCCAAGTAGCTCACAAAGTAAGGATCAATATTATTTTTTCCATTTTACTGTTGGAAAAACTGCTGAACATAGAGTTGGGAGAATTTGTCCAAGATTACACATCAGATTAGCAGCAGAGCTAGGAGCAAAATCCTATTTTCTAGCTGAATATTCTCAGAACTAAACTGGTGTTTCTTAATGTTTTCCCCTTAACATGAGTCCACGTTGCAACAAAAAGAAGTTTCAAGGCCTTCTTCCTATCTAGACATTCAAAAATGGGGAAGGGTTGCAAGCCCATCGACTCTGCCTCTCTTCACAATGTGCTTCCTGGCTCTGTTTATGAACTGCCTGGTGTCACAATCTTTTTTTTAAAAAAAGTTTACTATGGCAGGTAAGGTGCACATGGCCTGATTGTAGGGTTCAACCGTGAATACTGACACTGAAATCTGAGAAGACCCATCAAATAATATTTTTAAACAGCCTTTGCAAATAGCTTAATTGCTGATTGACAGAAACAGTTTGTGAATTATTTATATGAAAATAGTAAACAGGCACCTTCAGAATAACTAGTTGCACTTTATTTCTCAAGGGTAAATCTCAAAGAGTTGGTTGAATCATTAGAGAGCTATTTGGGAAATAATGGATCTAACAAATCACAGTCAAATGATTTAATGGATATTGTGCCTAATTTTATACAAAATTGGCCCAATGTGGTTATCTGAACTGCCCATGTTCATAAGATTAAGCGTAGTCAATGTGCCCTGTAGCAGAATCGACAACCCTGAGATAGAAACCTAGGCTGGGGAAGGATACATAAAATGTCTGGGGAGGCACCTCAGAATAGGCGCCACAAAATCCAATATGCTGAGCGGAAAACCACCTAAGGTAGCCAATAGGAAATGTTGAAGACATGCTTAAAAAGCGCCTCTTTCAGGTGCTTAGGCACTTTACTCAAGGCTACAAGGAGGCATCTGATTCTCAGGATTCACCTCCTTGGAATGTCCTCTGAAGACAGACGCCTAAGTTCTTTCTTTCAAAAACAGAACATGAGGGTCACTCCTTTCCTTCAAAACACAGCAGATTGAAGAGACGACAGTGATGGTTCACTTGTATTCAGTAGCTCAGAGATTAGAGCACTTATCTACAATGCAAGACACAAGGTTCATTCCATCGTCATTCCATCTTCCACCTTAGCAGGATTATGCCTAGAGAGTGTCCCCATGAGGGTAAAAGCTTTTCTCTTGCTGAAAATGTTCTGCTTTACATGGCCGACTTAAGGGACACTAGGCAGGAGACAAAAAGGAAGAGTAGGCCTGACTTTCTAGTCTAGTAATTAAAGCAGTAACCTGGTAGAGGTGAAACCCTAGGTTCCAATCAGCTACAGTAGTATTGTATCCCTGACTGTTTAATGTAAACTGAAGTATCGGGAGCAGAGATTGGAACCTTAAATTTCCCCTGTTGAATGCCCCAACCATTAAGCTATAGGGTATCTTTACACATGCTCCATGGGTGGGGGGGTCACTTTAATTAGAGGTGTTCTGAGAGTCACTCTAATTAAAGTGCCCACAGTGTCTCGTGTATTCAGTGTCCCACACTTCAAAATGGCAGCAGGGTTGCTTTAACTAAAGCCATTATGAACTGCAAGGATGCTGATTAGACACGATGTGGAAGATGCTGGAGCACGCTGATTAGCACACTCCAACAGACTTGATTAAGAGTCTTGGCTGTCTTTCTAGCCAAAGAATAATTAAAGTAGTCCAACTTTACTCAGAGAGGTGCTGTGTTGCCCAGGAGCCTGTATCCTGGTGGTTAGGGCACAGGTCTTGGAATCAGGAGTTTCAAGTTTGAATCTCCCTAGGGCAGTCAAAAGAGCCAACTAAGGTGGCCTGTGTAAGTGTGCTAGCCCTTTTTATGTGACTGCAGTTATACTTGAGGGGGCAGGTAAGGAGGGAGAGGACGACCATCACTATCAATTCTGGGTGTGTTCTAAAAGAAAGCATCAGCTGCAACTGTGTTTTATGAGAAATCCCTTGTTAGGGATGGGGACATAAGCAGTCAGAAAAGGTCACTTGGTTAATAAGGAAAAGTCCAGAAACTGGGTTCACAGTGAGGCAGGAGTCAAAGTTGGGGTTTGTAGTAAGCCCCGAGCTGTGACCAGAGTTCAAGGTAGGCTGGAAACTAGGGCTGTGCAAAGTTTGGTCCCTGATTCAATTCGGTAGAGATTTGGCCTGACTCAGTGGCCAAATTTTCAAATCCAAATTGAATCAGGAGACCCTTTAATCTCTCCAAATTAAATCGGAACCCTCCGAATCGATTCGGAAAGATTTGGCGATTCGGACATAGACACGGCTTTAAATGTTTTTTCTACATACCTCAAGGTACCATGCAGCTCATGAATGCTGCGATGCTGGGGCACATGGCGTGTCCCACAGGACCACGGGGGGCTCCCCAGTGCACTTAGCAGCAGACCCAGAAGTGGACCAGAAGCACTTCCAGTCCACTTCCGGGTCCACCAGGGAACGCACTGGGCTCCCCCCCACCATGCCCCTCTGGCTCAGCAACTGGTGCATCCTGGTCCTGAGGGGGCACCCAGGGTCCCCCTGTGGCTGATCACTAAGTCAGGGGGGTGCAGGGGGAGGGGGCCCCAGCATGCTCAGCAGTGGACCCGGAAGTGGACCAGAAGTACTTCCAATCCACTTCCAGGTTTGCCGCCAAGCATGCGGAGGCCCCTCCATGCTCCTGTAGGATGCTCCATCCACCCCAGCATCACAGCATTCACGAGCTGCGGCTGGTACCTTGAGGTATGTAGAAAAAACTTTTAAAGCTGTGTCTATGTCTGAATTTCTGAATCTCCAAACCCTTGTCGAATCTTCAGATTTGGGCCAAATCGAATCAGGATAGTGATCCAAATCAACAAATTGAATCACTGTCCCTGATTTGGGCCAAATTTGAATCCGAATTGAATATGGCCTGTTTCACACACCCCTACTGGAAACCTAAGCTGCACTTCAAAGTAAACCAGGAATCAAGGCCAGTGTCAAGGTAAACCAGAAGTCAAGCCAGAGTTTTAGGTAACCGAGGGACTGTAAAGGGCTCAGGAGGAAGCACAACAGTCTTTGCCCAGACAGCCTGCTACAGTTTGAGGCGTGCTTTTGAAGGCTGGAATGGGTGGGGTCTGTCTCCTACAGCCTCAGGGGATTAATTGCCCTCATTGATCAATTGGGCTGGCTGGGCCCAGAGTATGGATAAGAGCTCATTACTTCCATAAGTGAGCTGATAGCACCTATCAGATCACCTACTTAAATCTTAATTTAAGCCCCTAAATCCTTTTGTGGATCTGAGCTTCAGTTTACCTTAAACTTGTTTGAATTCATTTACCGTTTTCTTATATCTCAGAGGATATGAGTGCCTTATTGTTCTAAAAAATTATCCAGTTCTCTTTATTTATTCTTACTGAGTAAGAATGGGACCAATCCTACCATCATTACTACTGGGTGTAGTCTTTTTCACAGAGCTCAGTAGGACTAATTATGGAAATGCAATAGCTTTTGGGTCAACGCTTATATACTAAAGCTTATATACCAAAACAACAGGAAATGAAAAAGCAGGAGCAGCAGAAACAGCGCGTCAGGGATGAACGAAGAATCAAAAGCTACCCACGCCTACACACAAACTGTGCCCAGGTTGCGATAGAACCTGTTGACCTGGATTGGCCTGGTCAGCCATCTCTGGACCCACAAAAAGGGTAATCGTGGAAGACAACCAACCTCAACTGCAAGGGATTGCAAACGATGACTAAAACATTCTTATACATGGTGTATAACCTTCTTACACACACCGTTCTCCTCTCTGTGCCCACCTTTTACGACACTGCTTGTTCCTTTGTTCATGAATTGGGATTCTTTTTTATTTGAGTACTCTACTGACAGGCAAGCATATCAGTTAGAATTTCAGGATGTACACAATCAATTACAAAGCAAAACTTGATAGGCCAATTTTTTGCCTACCTGCTTTGATAGCATCACTTATAGATTGTGATGATGACACACTGTGTTCTTTCTGGTTCATTTATAACCACTCTATAAACTCAAGAAGTGGCTGCATATTTATAACATTATTAATATTCATGGTGCACTGAGGCCTCAAGAAAACATGTGAAGACACTGTCTCTGCCCCAGAGAATCTGGGCAGTCTAGAAATTTGTCTTCTTAAAGTGATTTTTCTGTTTTACGCTAATGATGCTCAGTGCAACATGATATTTTCCTTCCAAGTGCTTCACAAACACATTCATATCTCAAAGCCCTCTATATTAGTGGTTAGCAATCTATAGCCCATGGGCCTGATTTAGCCTGCAGAGTTGTTTGATCCCGCCTGTAGATATGGGACTTCAGCAGCAGTCACTTTCCCATGTCTCTGTGGGGAAAAGCCAAGCTGCCAAGCCATGGTGGTGACTAGGTCTTAGTGCCTGGCTACCATTCCATGTCTGATTCGAACTGGCTCACTCCGACCCTCATCCTAAAAAGGTTGCTGACTGCTGCTCTACACAATGCAAAAGACATAGATTAAATATTATCAGCTCCATTTTACAGACAGAGAAATAGGCATAGAAAAGTCAAAGCCAACATTTTCCCAAGTTAAGATGTCCAACTTGAGATTCCCATGCAGAGCCATAGCCAGACATTTTGGTGCCCAGTGCAGGTCTCATTCAGACTGCCCCCTATACGTGCCATTATATAACATTACTTCCAGTTGATTTGGTGCCTCCACTGCTGTGTGAGGGGACCCAGAGCTGCTATACCTCTGGCACTGGCCTTGCCACAGTATTGCTCCTAAGACCTGACTTTCAGAATCTGTGGGTTGGTTTCTCAAACCAGCCCAACTTTTCTGTAGTTTAGCACCCAAAGGATACTTCTGAGAATGTTCTTAGTGGCAAACCCAGACTTACACACTAAACCAATGGCAAAGTTGTGTTTTGTTTGACTTCAAGGCATAGTCTGTAACCACAGGGCCTCATTGTTTCCAACCACTCAGTTTAAACCATTTGTTTTCTATGTTGTTTTGGAAATTGTTGGTGTGATATGTGGCAGGATGTTAATTCCTACTATTTAAAGGCTTGATTCCATGTTTTCTTGCTTGCTTGCCAGTTATATGCATCCATAGATGGAAATGAACTGTAGGGATGAAAGTCACCCAAGCACAGAGGGATTCATGCATGGACATCCACATCATTGCTTTTGTCTCTGCCTGTGACAGGCGTAGAAGATACCATTAGAGCATACAAGAGGAGGATGGCTTCAAAACCCCAGAAAGTAAGTGCAGAGGAGCAAAAGCTACTATTTCATTTTCTATATTGGTATACAGCAGCTCCTCACCTCAAAGTATGAACAAGCTATGGGGCTGTGGAATAGGCCCCTCCAGGACAATTTATTTCAATACACTGTGTACTGGCCCTTTGCTTCAACACGGACTTAAAGGGAAGAGTGCCACCTACTGAATCACCAACACTAGTTCCTGCTGCCTGGGACAATGCAGTTCAGTAGAAGGCACTGACAGAGTCTGACATCTGAAACGGAGCAAGTAAGTTTGCTATAAGGTGTGAGCATGAAAATAAAAAAATTGAATGATCTGAAAAATAGAGGTGTTAGATGATAAAGCAGATGTTGCTAAGTGTTACTAAGCAGTACAATACTTGCATGTGACTGTGGTGCATACGTCATTATATGAGGCAATGATACTTGCATAGAAGACATGGTAATGTTCTTTGCATTAGGAAAAAAAAGCAGAAGCCAAGAACTAAGATCCTTCATAACCATTTGCTATCAGGGCTCCCAGTACTACCTGGTGAAACGAAAACTTATGTTCTCTGAAAAAAAACCCATGAAGAGATTAAGATATGTTTTGTTTAAAAATACTTTCCTTTCCAGTGTCTTCCAGGCAATTGTGACAGTCCACAACTACTTGGCTTGCACTGCTGAAAAACTAGTTTATTCCACAGTGCATTGTGCAGGTCTTGTTTTATTTACAGCCACATTCTAAATCACAGAGAAATCTTATTTTCCAGCAAAAATCCAGTTTGTAGCATAGTACCTATATATATGCATCCATGTCTAAAAATACATACATAAGTTATGTGGAGAAACCTAACTCTAATTTTCAGTGCAATATCCTTCTCATTTCCTGAAACAGCAAGGGATTTAGATCTTTAGCAATATTCGTACCTCAAAGGTTTTCAAAAAGCCCTTAAGAAAAAATTTAGAAGAGAAATGGTTAAATATTTTATTATTCACATTGCATTCATAGTAAATTGTGTAATAGTTTTCATGTCTTAATTACTTAAATTTTATATTGAGCTATAGTGATATTATCTCTCTTTTTGTCTCCACACAATTGTATTTTATAATAGCTTTTATTAGGGCCTACATGAATGGAATTTAAAATGAACACATCATTTCTGTTACTTGTGCAGTTGAGAAAAAGAGAGCACTTTTCTGATATTTGGCATGAAAAGTGCTTTCCTTTGTGTTTTATGACATATAGCAAATTGTATTAGTTAGGGACATATTTTGAACAGAATGGTAACTAAGAGGAGTAGAGAACAGTTCTGTCGCTTTTAGTAACTTCCTCTTAACGTGAAAGTGGGTGTGATGTTTAGTGCATAAAGAGAAAAAAAATGTCCCCGAGGAAAGGCTTGACTCTGCTTCCATTGAAATCAAAGGCAAAAATTCCATTGATTTCAATGGGAGAAAAATTGGCCTTTAGGAGTTCCAGGTAGTTAAATAAACTGTACATTTAAACAATGTGTTTGCCTGTCTCTCAGACTGAACTCCTTCCCCACCCCTTTCACCAGGCTCTTGCCTACAAGCTGTGTCAGCTTTGATGCCCTCACAAATGTCTCTGGAACTTCTTCTTTGTTCTTTCTTACACTTAGAGTGCTTTCTCTATACTGTTTGTCAACCCGTATCCCCCATCTGATTTGCTTTTTCCTAAAAACTCAATTTTGCCAAGGCACCGACAGTCAGGCCGCATCTAAACATTCAGTTTCTCCTGGGAGAACCAGTGCTCTCCTCGAGAAACTACTAGTGTACAGGTGTTTGGGATTTTTTGCCCAAAGCAAAAATGGCCACTCCAGGAGAATAATAACCTGGAAACAACCAAAGTTAAATCACTTGAGAGCGTACACCTGTACACATGCTCTGTCAGAGTACAAATACATTCATATCTGTTTTAAAACAGTTCATAGAACCAACAAGGCAGATCCTTTACTGAGTAACTATGTACCCTTGTTACTGTCACCTGACCTTCCTCAAACGTATTTAGAAAAAAATCAAAAGTACTTTAACTATTTCAACTATTAGAAATGTGCAAGTTGAGGTTAGGCTGGAGCTATTATATATAATAGCAAATGTAAAGAAACCCAGTGGCTTGGATTCATTTTTTCCTTCTTAGTTTAATCCATCCATATTTCCTTTTTAATTCTATTGTACACCAATAACACACTTAAGATAAGTTCCAGTCCTGCTGGCTATTAACATATCAGCATAACATACATTCATTTTTGTTCTGAGGTTAAAAGGAGAAGTTGCCAAGAAAGGACACCGGGCAAAGCCTATTGTCCCAAAGTATGGATGAAAAAGTAAACAAAGCATGACTATCAAACAAAATGTAGCTCACTCATGTCTGTAGAAATATCTACTTTTGATCCTTCATATTCATACCTAAATACTGCGCCAGATTTTGCCCTCAGTTATCCTTCCGAGTAACCAAGGACAAAATTTGGCCTTTTCAAAAGCCCACTGTGATATAATCCCTAGGTATTCTTCCTTTTTACCCACCACAGCCCTTTGTTCAAGTACTAGAATTTGCCTAATGGCTTTGTCCCTGCCTCTGTTCTGAGCAGTGAAGTACCTTCTGTATTGATCTCCATGAACAGTTGCTCATTCTGAGCCTTTTTATTCTGAAGACTGGTTCGTTTTCTTTCTTTTACTTTTCTCTCTTTTTTTATTAACATGTCCATACTGTTACTAAACATAAAGGGTTTCTCAAGGAACCGATTTTACCACATTTGTTTGGGTGTTATATGGATGTTCAGAATGGAAATCGAGAGTACAAAAATAGATTTTGTTGATTTATGAGACATTCCTGTTTTCAATTCACCATCAGTATGTGCAGACACGATGCAGTCAAGAAATGAAGCATCTGGTTCTCCCACGTTTCATTTATGAACTTTAGCACCAGATGTAAATCATTCATAAAATCCCAAAGTGTTGGAAGGGTCTCTTCCTTCATTTTAACAAACATATACTCCTAGTACTGTACCTAACACTTCACATCATTTGTTAAAAATGATGAGATCTGAATTTTAATGACTTCCAGAAATAAATTTTCAAGGAAAACAAAAAAGAAGAGCAGGTGATTTTGGCAAGCCTCATTTCTGACCATGAATTCTCTTTGAAACCAAAAGATGTCACTTTAAGCTATTATACCAAATTTTACATATTATTACCTGCATACAGAATGCCTCAAGGAGAACAAAACTATTAGCTTATAACTATTCTTCCCCAAATCCTTTCCATTAGTGTCACATCCATGTCAGTAAACAGTGATTCAACATCAAATTTGAATAGCCTTCTTGTTCTCCTCCACCAATTGCCTTTCCTCTCCATCAAATCCCTCCTCAGGTCCCTTCTGTTCAGCTCCTCCTGCCTTTTTTTCTTCATTCATAATCCCTACATCCTCCATCCCCAGAGCTGTTGTCCTCTATGTTTGTGTATGTAATATGACAGAAAAACTCATGTGTGAAAACTTAAGGAGGTGCCTACATGACCATAGGATTGGGACCTTATAGATTTCATAGACATTAGGGCTGGAAGGAACCTCAGAAGATCATCGAGTCCAGCCCCCTGCCCAAGGGGCAGGAAGTGAGCTGGGGTCATAGGATGCTTGAACCACCTCCGATAGCAGGCTATTCCAGACCTTGGGAGCTCAGACAGTAAAGAAATTCTTCCTTATGTCCAGCCTGAAACGGTCTTGCAGGAGTTTATAACCATTCGACCTTGTCATCCCTTGGGGCGCTCTGGTGAACAACCATTCCCTTAGACTGTCGGTTCTTCAGAACAGGAAAACCTGTCCCCTCCCTGTGTATGTAAAAAACTTTGTAATGTTATACACACAATTTAAATCTATTGTTGTTATTAACAACAAAGTAGCTTCCCTGGCTCTTGCACAATTCTATCCAGCTTTCTAACATGCCAATTTAATTATAAAAATATCAGGCATGCATTTTGTATTATTGGGATGTCTTACTGTAGAAAGAGAAGGGCAAATCCAGATTGCTGGGAAGGTACTGAACCGATACATGGATGGATGCAGCAGAAGAGATCCGTTCAGAGGGCCCACTGGCCAGGACAGCTTCGGCTGGCTTTTATACAGGGGGTGGGAGGGCAGAGACAGTGGGAATATCCATGTGGCAGTGGATCCTACATGCTTGCTTTCAGTTCACCCAGCTCTCAAAGGTCCCCTGAATGTTGCCACATGGAGCAACTCCCACAACCAAAACCTGCCCCTCTCCCACTTGTGTGCTGAGGAACCGCACTGATTCCATGGTCAGAACCATCAAGTTATAGGCTCAATTTGTCCCACTGTGCAGATAGATAGTGTAGGAAAACCCTCAGCTTTTCTCTTTTTTTTAATTTAAAAATACATTCCCTCCTCTTCCCGAACCATTTCTGACTCTTTCTCTGCCCCCTCTATCTCTTATAAGTAGTTATAGGTAGTCACAGGTAAGCTAAGTTCTTGTATGCCATTATTGTAACAAGCCCCTTTTTATATTGTAAAAAGTGTTCAGTTATTTTTGTACTAATCTTTACTGTTTTATATTGTATTCCTATTGTTTGTATTGAATTTTACTGTTTTATATTGATATTGTATGAATTAGGGATGTTTCTGTAAAGTTAGCCAAAGTAATGTCAAGTCTATATTTTGCGTCCCCTACCTGGGCATACCCAATTGTAACAGTGTTGTAACTGACTCATACCTACTCCTCCTATGTACATTGATTCCTGGATGAATGAGAATGAATGAGTGTGCTTGAGACATAATGGTAGCAGGCCTAAAAATTGCTGAATGACCGGGCCATCAACTTAACAACCGCGCTATCAACTTAATGACCAGACCATCAACTTAATGACTGGACCACCACCTTACATTGACTCTCCCTGAAACCACAGACCTACTCCCAGGACCAGAGACAAAACCCAATATTTGAAAGATAAAGACTCTCCAAGAAACCAGCAACATGGAAACAAGGAACAGAATAGAAACCAGCAACTATACCTGGAACTGCATGACCCCATCTAAGCAGGACTGGCCCTTGCCTGGGCATGTCCTTCCCATTGGAGTAACAGATAGCCCATCCCTGTAACAGGGGTGGTAGAGTGTTACCTCCTTGGGATGCCCTCTCCATCTGGACCAGCACTATGCCACACCACCTATCCATTCAGAGACCCTGTCAGCAACCACCTCTGGACAACACATTGCTGGAGAAGACCCTGACTGGCCATCAAGGATCAACTCAGGCTGGGATAGGTAGCTATCACCCACCTGCTTCCCCCAAGCAAGGGACCTGAGCTCTATCTCTGCAAATCTGGACCTCAAATCCCTCCATTAAGCCTTTCCTCTCCTGCTACCAGTGTGTGTGTGTGTGTGTGTGTGTGTGTGTGTGTGTGTGTGTGTGTGTGAGAGAGAGAGAGAGAGAGAGAGAACCAATAACTTCAGGGGCTGTATAATGTGTTGCCTGTTTAATAAAACTGCTATTTTGGAACCCCGATTTGGGTTTTGTCTTACAGACCTCCTGGCCCTGCTCCAATCTCTGCTCTCCGCCCCTCTGACCTTTATTCTGTCTTTCTCTCTCTCTCTCTTTCTCTGTCATCTCGGCCCCCTCTCTGCCACCTCCAAAACCCCAGTCTCCCTGACCTCTGTCCCGACTTAAACCCGGGCTTTCTCTCCCCTGCCTCCTTAGCACCTCCCGGACCTCCCTCTGTTCCTGGCTTTAGCCCTGGCTTCCCCCTCTCTGCTCTGCCACCTCTGCTTTCTCTGCCGACTTTCTCTGTGTCTTTCTCCATTCCCAGCTATCCATCTCTGCTCCACGCCTCCGCTTTCTCTCCCCAGCCAGTTCTCCCGGCCCTAGCTGCCCTCTACTGTCCCCCAGCTTCTCTGCTGTCTCCCAGCTCCTTCCAGCTCCCAGCTTACCTCTGCTCCACCACTTCTCCCCATTCCCTGCTGACTCCCAGCTTCTGCCCTTTGATCCCCCAGTTGCCGCTCGGTTTCCCAGCCCGGCTCTTCAGCTTGCCTCTGCTGCCTCTGCTTTTTCTCTCTGGTCAGCTCTCCCAGACCCAGCTGCCCGCTACTGTCCCCCAGCTTTTCCGCTGTCTCCCAGCTCCTGGCTTACCTCTACTCTGCCACTTCCCCCCGCCCCCTACTGACTCCCAGCTTCTGCCCTTTGATCCCTTGGCTGCCACCCAGTTCCCCGGCACAGCTCTTCAGCTTGCTTCTGCCACCTCCAGCCTCCCAGTCCCGGCTCCTTGCTTTTTCCTCTGGCCTCTTCTCTACCTGCTGCCTCTGCCTTCCTGCTCTCCTCTGCTCTACCCAGGGCACTGCCTCCACTCCCCAGCTTTCTCTTCCCTCTGTGGCTTTCCCAGCCCCAGCCTCCTTCTGGCTTGCTCTTGCCAGCCCACCACTGCTCCTCCTGGCTTTTTCTCCCCCACTCTACTGCCTCCCAGCTCCCTCTCTACCTCTTCTGTTGCCTCCGGTCCTGGCTCCACCACTCCCTCTGACCTGTCGCACCTCCCAGCTTTCACTTCCCGCCTCACCACTCCACTGCCTCGGGTCTCCCGTCTGGCTTTCTCTCCCAACCCCAGCTTCCTCTCTCACCTTCTGCCCCAGCTCGTCACTCCCCAGCCTATCTTCACAGCCGGTTCTTTCTCTCTCTCTCTCTCTCCTCAGCTTGCACCCCGGGGCACCGTGACCCCGAGTAACAGTGACCCCAAATAACCCCAAGCACCCCAAACACCCCCCAGTGTCAACACACAGCCATGGAAGTGCATGTTTGGGTATGTGCGTGTGTGTGTGAACCAATAGTGTTGTATGTGGAGTTTGTGTGTGCGTATATAATTTTGTGTTACATCCTCCTGTCTAACAGCGCGATATTGAGATCCCGAGCATTGATCTGGTGTGTGTCAAGTCAACAGGAGATGCATTACATTGTAGGACAGGTAGTGCCAGCAACAATACATCTTCTTGGAAATTCTCCCAGAACCAAGACACTTTCTTACACTATCTGCCATTTTTCTCTCCCTTTATTCATACCTATTTCTATTGTGGTCATCACTGAAGTCTCTGAGCACCTCTACTCATTTCTATGGTTACAATTTTTGAAATCAGAAAGAAGCCTCCCACAAAGTCAACAGGCATCGGTAGGTTACATGGACTGATCAAGCTATAGAGAAGCCATGAAGAAGGAAGCATAGTATTTCTTAACTGTTAGAGCTGCACACTTGGCTGAAGCATGTGGGGGACATAGCAGGTAGCCTTGGAGAGACTGGGAATGTAACAAAGGCAGAACAACTGGCTGAAAATCCCATGCCTGTGGCTTATAGTAGTAGCTTTGGAAAGGTAGGGTGGGTGCCTCTTTAAAAAGAAAGAACCCAGGTTTTCCTTCAGTCTATCCCAGCTGTGAACTGATGCCTAAACCCCCAAGCTTTGACACATGGAAAGAGAACTTTCCCCTAACCTGTATAAAAGGACCTCTTCAATCACAAGTGAAATGCAACCTCATCAGAAGTAAAGCACAACAGGCTCAACAGTGTGCACAGCAACAGTGCGCTACAGTTTAAGGCAGCAAAGGGAGAACACTGTATCAAATTGAAACTTCAAGGGAGATTTAGGTAAGCATGATATAAATACTCAAGTTGAAATTTGGCTTGAATATTGGAGTTAACATCTCAATTCTTGAGAAATGTCATATGGGAACTTTAATGAGGACATGTGATCAGCAGCTCTGCTTCATACATCATCCAGTTTCTAGGAACACAATCAACATAAAGCCAATGGACAATGGTTATGAGGGAAAAGACCCACTTACAGAATTACCGGCATCACTTCCTGAATCCTGAGAAAAGTCCATCTTGTGTTAGAGGCTGGATGACTCCACATTACAGCCCCTACTGTATAAATCATCTACCCCAGATCTGCACTTGGTATAGCACAGATTGCTTACAGAATCTATCCAGGAATGCTGTGCTGTATTATTGGAGCTGATCAAGTCACGGGAAAATTATTCAATGAAAAAAAAATCGGATTTTTAACAAATCTTTTTTTCTATGATCACTGAGACAAGCTTAATTTACCAAAATGTGTCCAACTTCAATTGATTTTGTTTTCTGTAAGATTGCAAAAACAAAATCTGAAATGATTTAAATTAATGTTTGTGCAAAGCATATCACAGAAAATGTCACACAGGAGGGAAAAATTCAATAGCAAAGTTTGCTCTGAACAAGCTATTTTTCAACGAAAGAAACTTTCCATATGATAAATCTCAACCACCCTTTGTTATGAAATGTAATGGAAGGAACACCCCACCCACCCCAGAACTCAGCCAATTCATTAATAGATGTGGACTGGCAAGGCTTCAAGAATTAATGTAGTAGGTTGATCATTTTTATGTACCCAATTGCACTTCAGTATCATTTTCTCTGAAAGAAAATGATTCCAAAACTCAATTCCTCTCCCTCTGCCCCCAATGTATTGTTAGAAATCTGGACCCATATGAGTATTTAGCTAGATAATTAACCTCATTCCATTCTCTCCAACGCCCTGGGTAGCCCTGTATTATTTTGTAATGTTAAGCCAAATTCTGAAAGAATTATTCATGTGGAGTAGTACCTTATTCCATGAGTAGTCCCCAGTGACTTCATCGAGACTATTTCTGGAGTAAGATGCTACTCATTGTCAGCAAGGGTATCAAAATCCAGCCTTTATATTTTACAGGGAGCAGCACATACTATAACTTTTAAATGATATGATGTAAGTTTTTTCCCTCTTCAAACTGGATATAAATGTCAACAAATTTTAGACGTTTTCATAATTATTGCACATCTTTAAGAGATACTTTAACTAACTGTGGATTTTTTGCTTTATTTATATTGACAATCCATGCAAGGGGAAGAGAAAATATCAGAATCCAAACAATCCCATCTGAGTGATCTCATTCAGGCAGATGACTAATGCTGTGCCCGCTATTTGAGAAACACAGTTAATTATTTTATCCCTTTCCTCAGCATGTCAGGGAAGGCACCTTGATCCTTTCAAAGCTCTACAGGCAAAACGTACAGTCTCATCGTTGTCCCACAGTGCTTGGGTGGTCTCTTGCAAACTAACCAAAGCAGGAATACCACCTCCTTGATCCATAATGTGATCATCCATTTCACTTGTCTGCTCAGACATCCCAGGCCAGTGATTTATATGCAGAGGTGAAGCCAGGGAAATCCTTCCAACACGAGCAATTGCATACACACTTTTATAAATTGGTCAAAATATTCAGTAACTTCCCAGTGGGGAATGGATTTTCCCCTCCCTCCTGTATGTATTTTATATGGTTTCCATTATCATTTGATAAATGTGTTATGACACACTATTTACCTCAGTCTTTGGCTCTGGGGAGTTTTGTGTGGCTCCCCTCCCCACCTCTACCACCCACTAGGAATTTCACAAATAAATCACATTTCTAGATTAAGACAATGCAGTACAGTGCTGAAAAGGAAGAAGAGACTCATAACTAGGTTTGCTGGAAGAGGTCTGGCTACATTTTTTTCTCTGCCTCCAAGATCTTCATAAAAGCTACTTCTCAGCCTGTCACTGTGTCTCTGTCCTGGTTCGCCATGTTTTGTTTCTTAAGGACAGGGAGACAGTCTCTGTCTACTGTCATTGCTTCTCTGCCCTTGGATTTTCCAGAGACGCTTTCTGGCCATGGCCTTCAGTACATGGGAGCAAGTCCAGAAAAGTCAATAGCACTGTACCCATTTACAGTGGTCAATAGCATTGTTCCAGGTGAATTCAACCTTTACTTCCAGAACGGGGTGGAAGGTCCAATAGCAAGTGAAGGATGAAGGATTTGGCACATTTTTCTGTTGAAAAAAATGTATTTACTTCCAGTAATCAGAGAAACTTTGTACAGGCTTGTTCAAAAGTACATTAGAAGATGGGATTCTCAAGTTTTTTTCTGTGCAAACCACCTGCCCTCTGAGTGCTATCCAAATAATATCACAGTGGTATACATGGAAGAGTGGTAAAAGCAAAGTCCTGATGCAATTTTAACTTCTTTGAATATGAATTGCCAACTGAAATCCAGAGAGAGAGTGCTCTCACAACATGGTCAAGGTTTGCAGAGTCAGAAATATAATCTGGGGGTGGCAGATGTCCAAATTGTGACCTTAGCACTTCATTGAAATTCAGACCCCTCATTAAGGGCAGCCAAAAACTGAACCATCCAAAAGCCCTAATGAATATTTTGGGCTATGTAACTAGCCAGATCTCTGTGCCACTAGGAAGTACTTTAATGAAGACAGCACACTCTGAGAACACTGTGTTATCAGTGTTGCTGTAACACCAAGGTCACACAGCATGTCTGTGCCACAGCCAGGAACACAACCCAGTCTCGGCATTACCAACCCCAAATGTTCAAAACTCATGCGTTAGGCAGCCCAAACTGGTGAAGATTAAAGAATTATATGTTGTTATTGGCCTTCTGGTTGCTAAACATTTAAGGGGCAGTGGGTTTATATTTTCAACCTTGCCTCCCCAGCCATGAGTGTTAGAGATACATATTTTTATTTTTTAAATGAACGCTGAGATTGTCATGTATTCATAAGACTCCAGGATAAAAAACCCCAGCAATTACTGAGATTCTTGTATTTAAAATTTGAGAGCTGGCAGCACTATTTTAAACCTTATGTATCTAGAGCTGATTTATCTGAGCTTTACATTATTTAATATTCTATATTTATATGAGGTTTGGTAAGATTACTAATGTCAAACATTTAGCAACATGAGGCAAATGATAACAGACTTTCCTCTCCTGTCACTGAAGGGCACTTGCCAACCCTCACTATAGTCAACAGAAGACCTCCGATTGTACTGAGCACTGAATAAGTTAATCAGTCCCAAAATGCCCTTTACTGACTTGAATATTCTCCTCTCACCTCAGACTGTCTTAAATGGCAAATGTCTTTCCAACTCTGAACTGGTAAAAGATGAGAACTTAGGACAATCCTCTCTTAAGGCCTAGGCCACACAGAAGTAGCAAAATTACTCTTATCTGACTCCTTCTACATTATTCTTAACCAGCCTGCACTTGAAATCTCCCCCAGCTTCCTTTACCATAGTTGTAAGATAGTTATAGGGTCCTCTTCCCATAGTGTATCCTTCAGGGAAAGTGAACCAGCCTGCAAGAGACTGAAATACTCAGTGACTTCTTATATCAGAAGTTCTAAATCTTTAACCTCTACATGGCAACATGACCTCTGTATTGCTCCTGTGAGGCAGCAGGTCTTTAATATAGCAGTTTGGAAGCTGGTGGTATGGATTTAGAACAACTACTATGGGACAAGGAAAATTCAAATATGTTGCCTCCATACCCCAACAGCATCTCTTTCTAACTGACAGAAATAGGATGAAAGATAATCGTGTTCACATTTTTGAGCTCCTACCTCTAAAAAGTAGAAAGTAACTATATCCATATGAGATCCAGTAGCAAAACACCAGTTACATCATCTTTTTTAATGTTAAAAAATCTCTATCAAAATTAAAATTCAGAAATATGAGCCATATAATGAATGGGATGATACATCATGCCAGTTTATATTAATAGATGGCAGTATGCAACAAAACACAATATGCCAATGTAAGTAGGTGTGATGTGTTCTAAGATGACACGCCAAGCAACAGTAAAAGAAGAAGCACTTTCAAATAAATCATGGCTAAAAAATAGTTAGTAGTACAAATATTATTAACTGAGGACCCATCATATGACTCAGCTAATAACTCATGTGGCAATGGGGGCTATTCTACATGACAAGTCATATTTTTAAATTTCTGAGGCCAGATTGTTACAGCATGTTTGCTGTTGTGCCTTTGCACCTCATCAATGCTATTTTAATAAATGATTACATCTGGCTCATGTTAAGTGAAAGAAGATTAAAATTTCACCTGGACGCACTAAAACAAGAAAGCTAAAAGAAAGGAAGTTGCCAAAGATTCCATCTGATGTTCCCAGGCTTAGCTGTGAAACTTCAGGGAAATTGTGTGAAGTCTATCGGTTCCCTTTGCAACAAGAAACATACCATTCTTGTCAGCAAATTGCCAACCTGGAAGACCAATCACTTTAGAGCTTTTAAAGGCGCAGAAGAGAGGTGGTGACAAAATGGAAAGAGTTGCTTTTGAAATATTTTACTCATTTCTCTTTGTCCCTTTCATATTGTTAAATGATGATGAACATTTCTATCAAAATTTTGAAATTCAAAAAAATATATTCATCAAGTTCTAGGGTACAGCGTAACCAGGCCCTCAGATACCTGGTTTAAAAGGCTGGATTAGAGTTATTAAAATATTCAATCAAATTCAGATAGATTAGGAAAAATTACTGAAATGATCTCATTGAAAACCCTGACAAATATTTCTTTTTTTTTTCTTCTTTTTTTTTACGTTAACAGTCTCATATCCTCCTGACTAAAAATTATTTCCTATCACTGGATCACATTGCTTTGACCCTGGCTATTTCGTATGCCCGTTTTTCCACCAATATTGTCAGATAAGTGGCTTGGCAGCCTCATTCCCTATGATGATAACTCAGTGCACTGCTTTTCCCTGCCTCATTCTATGAAACACGTAATTCAATGCAACTAACTCAGCTCATTTTGATGAGTCACAAAGCCAGGAAATCTAAAGAAGGTGCATTTTTCTGAAAGTGAAGTTTAAGTATCTCCTGGAAAAATGTTTGAAAAAAATTAATCTTGAACTTGGAATAGAAAAAAAATGAAACAGGTTTCTCTCCCTGGACACTAACAACGAAGTTGTGTTGTTAGTGTCCAGGTTTGTTTTTATTGTTGTAATAGAAGTGGTTGGCTTTGGTTTAGGAGGAAAACCAACAAAGGTGGAGTCCTTCTCCTCTCTGTTGGTATTAGAAACACCTTCAGCTTGATTAGCCCATTTAGGGTGATATTTTCGAAGCTGCCTAATAGATTTCAGCACCTAGGGCAGAATTTTGTTTCATTTAGTGGATGATCAAAATACACCTTGCAACCATCTCTGACTAAAGTGTAGGAGCTGTTCTATTACCCACTGTGGGCAAATGAGTGCCCTACTATAGAAACAGGAACCCCCTCTGGAAATGTGCAATGTTTCCCTGTTCCTATAATGGAGATACTTAGGCCCCTGACAGACAGTGCACATTAGCCATGATTAATTAGTTAATTGTGTCTTCAGTAGTGGCCAGGCTATATGCTCAATCAATTAACGGTGTGATAAAATGAGGAATAAGCCAAAAGGTATTACACAAAATATGTGAAGTATTATTACTTTGTGACCGGTTCTTATCATGCCTTTAATTGAACTTGTGGCCAGTGCCTAGCCTCTGGAGCACAAGGAAGCCTGTCAAGACCCCTGTGTGCTCCAGCAGCTGGAAGATCCCCCAGCTGACTAGGGCTTCCAGCTATGGGAGCCCACCATGTGTGTCCATGGCTGGGACTCCCAGTCAGCTAACTGGGATTCTAGTTGGAGGAGCACACACCATTTGCTCCCATGGATGGAAGCCTTGTCAGGGCTCCCAGCTGCAGGAGTGCATGGGCTGGGTGTTCAGTTCAGCTGATGGAGCACCCAGCCAGAGGACTATATGGAAACAAGCCTGCTACCTGCTGGGCATGGGGAGCCTGACCCTGAGCTCAACCCTCCACCAGTAATATGGTGCAATGGGATCTGATGTGGGATCCCACAATCACACCTTCTCCTATGGCATGCCAGGAAGTTCAATTGTTGGGATCCTGCATCAGTTCCCACTACTCCTTTACTTTAACTTCAGTTAGGGGCCTTACACATCCAGCAGGAGTATTGAAATCATTCCAATCATCAGTCCAGGTAACTCAGACTTGGTTGCAAGTTGAACCTTGGTCATCTACTAGGGAAAACATTCATTTTGAGCATTGCACATCTATGTCTCCCGATGGCTTTGAAAATCTTGGCTTCATTGCCTTTCAGTCACAAGAGATGACTTGTTATTAATTAAAGCTGGTGTCATAACATAAAAATTACCACCATCCCTATCCATCTTTTTTCCTCCTTTCCTAGTAATCCTATAGAAGCAAACTACTTTAACTTTCATTGTGGAGAAAAAGCAAAAGAGCTTTTTCTGAGGTCATATACCAAATCAAGGTACCATACCCAGGCTCTCTATGGCCCTTATGCAAAGTAACACTGCATTTCCTAGCATTGGGCAGACTTTCTACCTTAATATCTCTCTTGCAGGGCTGAACTGGCTGGATTAGCAAAAGAACTGTAGGTAATTTTTTTGCTGAAATTGTAGCTGCAATTTAATATATCTATTACAGTAACAGATGGGGCCCATTGTTTTAGCTTTTCTACAGATGCATAGAAAGAACCAGAACCTGTTCCAAAATATTTATCATCTAAATAGACAAAAGAGGCAAAGGGCAAGAAAAAGTAGTGTTGTCCTCGTTTCATAGAATTGGAACTGAAGCAAAAAAAGACTTATGTAACTCATCCACTACTACATAGGGAATTTGTGGCAGAACTAGACATTGAACCCCACGCTCCCAAATTCCAGGCGCAGCCCACTGCTGTTATCATAAGACCTGATTCCTGATGCGGTATTCTGATTGGTTTCTGCATAACAGGGTAAAAACCCATTGATGCACTAATGGCAACAGAATAGCACAACTGGAGTATTTTTCCTGAAGCATTCTTTAATGTTAAGAATGTTAACCAGTCAAGACCAGGGAAGGGGTCTGCCAGGGCACATCCTTCCCCCTCTCCCTACAAGCTAGTGTGGGCTCCCTCTGACCCCAACACTCCCACTTCGTAGGGGGGTGCATTCTACCCTTGTGTCATAGGATGCTCTTGGAGATAGTAAAAAATTCCTCTATCCCTACCACTAGGATTGTGGGAGAAGAACAAAAGTGGCCCATGTTGATAGAAGCTAAAGAGGTCTCTGAGAAGAGTCCTCTATCCCCTACCTTTACCCTGCAACCACTGTCTTTTTAGTCTAGGTTATTTAGTCTCTAATTTACCTTACACCCCAAGAAGACTGCTTCTCTTATCCTCACAAACAGCAGTGGTTAGGGTTCAATTCTTTCCTTTGAATACATCAGATGTTGAGCTGTGAAAGCTGGCCAAGCAGTAGCTCAGACATCACCACTCCATATGAAAGGTGAACGGAGTTCTGGCTAAGTGTTCAGACATCACTGGGCTGGATATTACTGGAGGGAACTCAGCTTTGAGGTAGTACTTTGGATGGCTGCTCTATCAAGTGATACTACAGCTGCAGCAGGTCAACTGTGACTATGGGACAGAGTAGAAGTGCAAAGAACACCGACATTTTCATTCTTCGGCTTTATAGAGACAATGAAACAGTTGAGTCCAGAAACAATCAGCTCCTTTCCAACTGTGTTCTATTTTATGCATTAGATATTATTTCCTTTTTCCCCAAAATAATTTACTTATTTTAAAATAAAGAAAAGCATGCTTAAAGAAATGGCAGTGAACATATTGCAGGAGCCAAAACTTTCTAATAAATGAGATTTACTATGAAAAAGTCCAGTAATTGCATTTTCAGGGGAAAGGTCATTAGTACTGAGAAAGAGGTTAATAGAACAATATTAATAGCTTTTTACAGGGTAAAGGAGATAGATGCAGTATTAATATGAATGAAAAACAAGAATGAAGATGCTCCCAGTTACCAAAGTTAAGCTAAAATTCAAAAGGTCAAATTCATCCCTCGTGAGCCTAAAAATAAAGAATTAGAGAGTATAAAATGTTATCAAGTCTTTTTGCTGAATGAGTTTAACTGAAAGTAGCAGAAATAAAGTGATCAAAAGTTTTAGCCTGAAGCCAACAATTAGAAGCGCTGCTCGAGTTGTATGTTTCTGGGAGGCTGTAAGGGATGATTGTTAAGATAAAAGTCAACATGACTCCATCACTGAACTTTTACCAAAGGAACTGCAGCAGTTCTCTCTATTTGGCCAACATTTTAGATTAGACTAATTTTCTGAAGTGACAGAAAATTGCCATAGATAAAAATAATTTGCAATATACATTAATAATAATGATACATTACATGTCTATAATGCTTTCCATTCAAAAATCAGAAAGTGCTTTACAAACATTTAATTAAACTGTTTAACATTCTGCAGACTCAAATGAGTTTTCCCTACCAATCACAAATGGGGACAGCAAAACACAGAGAATGTAAATAATATACCTAAAATTACCCAATGACTAGAACTGGTTGCAAAAATGGGTGTGGGGGAGGCAGTGTTTGCAAAATACTAACAACTTTTCTGTTTTCATAAAATATTTTCCTTGACATATTTTTGCTTTTTGACAATTCCCTTTAGCAAACATATTATTTGCTTTTTTTTTTTTTTAATTCTTTTTAACCCAATAAACACCTTAAACATTTTGGAGAAAGCAAATTTCAGAAAAAAATGTCATAAGGTATTAAATAGGCATTCTTCA
Source organism: Alligator sinensis (assembly GCF_000455745.1). Taxonomy (NCBI): domain Eukaryota; kingdom Metazoa; phylum Chordata; order Crocodylia; family Alligatoridae; genus Alligator; species Alligator sinensis. The sequence continues at coordinate 1,142,728 of NW_005842021.1, read as the reverse complement.
TCATTAAAAAAAATGAACGAAAAATGTCAACCAGTTCCAATAAAGATTCACTGGCAGAGCTGGATATAAAACCCAAGAACTCTTTTAGTCCCCTGCTTTGACCTCCAACAATTGTGTTTGTTAATGGAAGGGGGGGAGGGAATCAAAAATGGTTATAAAGATGCTTATTAGCAAGTATTTTGTGCATGTGTAAACTTTTGGCATGTTTTAACTTCAGGGCTAGGCAGGATCTGTCTAACGAGCAATTCCAGCCTAAATATACTCAGCAGTGCCACTCCAGGACTCACAATTATGTAAGTTTGCCATTAAAATGCAAGTTGGAATCAACTGTTAAATCTCCATAGTGACAAATGTACTGAAAAGCTGTCCTAGTTTTGAAGATTAAATTGTCCTTATTTATTTTTGGTTATTGTATCTAAACACTCCAACTTGCTTTATTGTACCCTCACTAAATCAGTTTTACTTTATTATGCACCTTTAGACAAGAGAACATGCTTGAGGAGTCACACTGGGAAAGGTGGGAAACGTGTATATAGGATGCTTTTTCAGAAGGTTGTAATTATATGAGTGTGTGTTTTAAGTCAAAACTCATAATTGTGTATGAAGAAGAAGAAAAACTGAGGAAGCCTTTTGTTGAATGTTTTGCCTGGAAAAGATAGCCAGCAAGCCACTGTTTAGAGGAACAGAGCTTCTTCACAGACGTCTGTAAAGTATTTGGGGTGCAGTTTCCTCTTGGATGTCAACAAAGAAAATGATTCCAGGAGCTAAAGTACTTTCAAAATCCTGGTGTAAAACTTATTTTATCACTAAAATCATTCTCACCAGATGTTACCCAGTGCAAAGTAATAAAGTGGCAATGGGACTAAGTAGCCTATTAGAGTCCTTACTGCACTGGTTATATAGTAATTGTGTAAGGAGAACGAATAATACCATTCCTAAGGCTTCCATTTACATCTTTTGCTGGTCCATCTCTCTAATGGAAAAGATCTTGCCCAGCTTTTCCCTCAAGAAGTCACATTTTGCTTTTGCTTTGTTCTCAGAAATATTTCCAAAAAGCTGTTGGAACAAATATTTAGAAAAAAATCAACCTATGCCACGCTGAGATATTACGAAAAGCAGTGGGCAAGTGCCAGGGATATAGGGGAGAGAATGCCAGCTAACAACACAGAAGGGCTTAATTTTTCCATCAGAAAAGCACAACAAAAATTGAAAAGAAGCTAGTAACACAGGACCTCCTGACACCACGTGGCAGTGTTACAGTAAGTGTTTTCCCCCAGATGGAATTCATAACTGGTACCTGTTGCAAAAGAAAAAAGAAACCCTTTCATTTAAAAGAAAAAAAAAGGTCACTTGGTATTAACCTACCTACCACAAGCAAGAAAATAAAAGGTTAAAGATAAAAGAAATCACATGCAGGCTACAGTCTAAAACCCACTGACTAGCTCAGACCCCCAGCTTCAGCCAGCAGTAGTACTGAGGACAGAAAACTACAAAGAGTCAGTGTTTCCCACTGACTCCGCTCCACAGCTCCTATGCAACCTTTGGTCAGACACTTTGGCCACATCCACAAAGAGACATGTTGGGCATGCGCTGAGGGCTGCTGGACACATGCTATAGTGCCTCCATTTCAGGAGCTTGTATGTAGAGCAGGAACCATTGGATAGGATGGGCTTCACAGTGGTGCCCCAGGTGCAGCATAAAGGTAGTACAGACATACCCTTAGGTACAAAGAAATGTAGGTTTTGGATATGAAACAGATTTAGGTGTGAGATAGACACTGAGATGCTCTGCTCTACCAAGATGATAGCACTTGCATAGGAACAGCACTCTAGGCATGCAGCATACTTTACTAGCAAAAATTAGGCACTTGCATCCTTTCAGCACCTTGAAACTGAGGCCTAGGTATTGTGGAATGCACTGCTGGAGTTAAATTTCATGTAAATCCCACTTTGAGTGCCTAGATTTTGGTATTAACCTCTGTTCCTTGGTACCCCACATAGAAAAAAGGGATATTTTTGTGAGGAATGCTGAAAACTGCCAGAGTTTCCTTTTCCTTGTAAACTAGCCTGCTGCCGTTCAGTGTTTGATGATGAAAATATTTTGCTTCCATAATTATTTCCCTGTCAGTTTCACTGACAGAAAACTCAGGCTAGTTTTCAAATAAAGGCATTTCTTAAATATTACACTATTCCTACCCTTAAAAACTGACTTTTGCATAGTCAGTATCAAAATCTACTTATGCTTCAGAGCCTGTCGTATTATGTGATTTTGTTGGGCAGAGAGAAGGACACAAAAGAACAATAGACATTGCAGAAAATTTAAAGTATAAGCTATTTAAAGACTTTTAATCTAAAAAAGTACTTACTCAATTTAATCTCAGTTTTCAGAAAGTATTGTAGTTGTCAATACGTCTTAACCCTAGAAATGTGAAGACACAAGAATTTTTAGTTTTGTTTTTCTTTTGAAGTTACTTGCAGAAGCAAAAGCAGCTTTATCATGAAACAGTGGCTGTATGCTAAATTGTGAATTGTGTATCACCGCTTTAAATAAACTGCACATAACTGAATAACGAGGTCCCACAGTCCCTTCAGATGAATATTTGTTTTAAGGAAAGATTGTGAGGCAGTCTGATATTATGCTAACAAAAGCCATATTAGAGAAACAGACACACAGACAGATGCAAAATACAAGATTTTTCCCATTCGATCTGTAAGATCTCTGTAAATATTCATTTATAGAAAAAGCTTTATATTATTTCTAACCTGAAGTTATCCAACAAACATTGTACAAAACACAAACATTTGTACATATAAATTGTCCAGTCCTACTCCTACAAAGTTTAAATGACAAATTAATTCAACTGACTTCCACGGGAGCTAGGTTGTACCCACATTTCCCATCAGAAGCAACCTGAGAATTCAAGGACACCTACCCAGGGGCAGATGCAGGGAGGGTGCAGTGATGCAGCTGCACCCCACTTTGATTCCTGCCCCATGCAAACTGTAAAACCAACTGTCTGGGAGGGTAGGCTGCATTTCTAACTCAGGTGTGATAATATTAACTCAGATGCAGAAATGGCTACCAGGGAAGTATTGGAGGCACTGTCAAAATGCTCACGAAGGCTAGGTTTTATGAATCTGAAAAGAGAAGTATATTAAACTATAACAACTACAGGACTAATGATATAATATCCTTTAACCTTGTTTTTTGCCTAGTTTGTTGTGTTTTTTTTTAAAAACCCTGCATATATACTCTAGCAAATTAGTGCACATTTCAGTAGCTATTTGTTTTTTACTTTGCTTTTAAGCTGAATAATATTTCTAGCATACTAGAAAAACTTCTAGGTTCTCATTAATGTGTTGTTATATGTGATGATGTGCCACACCATCTTTCTCCACCCCCTTTTAAAATCCTACATCTGCCCATGGACTTAGCTATTGGGAATGTTTTAAAGAAGACAAAGAAATCTTAAATAAAACAACATTTGAAGTCAGGACAATGAAAGGGTGGACTCTAGAACAGTTTGACTCTACTGTAGACTTTGTAGAAAAATTCTCCTTTACCTGCAGAATATATCAACATTTCTCAGGCCAAACTTTGGGTCCTAATTCCATCATCACCAGGGATCCGGATTTTTCATTCACCATGGAAAAACTCAGTAAAACCCAGATTTTCTCCCTTAAAGGAGAAAAATGCAGGAACAAGTAGGTTTCCCCTTGCAAGCTGGCAGAGCTCCAGTCTGCAAGGGGCTGTGGGGAGCAGGAGGAGGGCAGTCAAGCGGGGGTGCCAGATGCATGTGCATGTTCACACATGGCTGCCAGGCAGCCTGGAGAGCAACTCCCCACAGGTAAATTGGGTTGGGGCAGGGTGGGAATTAAGGCCCCCATAGTGAGGGAGGGAGTTGGGCAGGGCTGGGGCTGTGCATGGGCACTGGGGCCAGAGCCAGAGTGCACGGCTGCAGAGCCCCGGCAGGGAATGGATGGAGCCACAGGCACCTCGTCCAGGGGGTGGGGGAGGGGCCTGGCTCTCTGTCACTGCACACACTCCGAGGGGGGAATGGAGGATACGCGTCCCCCAGATTTGTGCATGGGGGGGGGCTGCCTGCTGCATGCTGGGGGCTCTCTGCCCTGCTTCCCTGCCCCCAGGACCTCCACAGCCCAGTGAGTGGGACCCAGCAGGGCAGAGCAGAGCAGGACCAGACAGGGGAGCTCATTGCTGCTGCTAAGAGCTCCACACTGGCATGGCGAGATGCTTCCTGCCCACCCAGCATTAGCGAGGGACACAACTCCATGCCACCAACCCACTGCTGCCAGGAGGGCAGAGGGTGCCTCACCATGGTGGTGTGGAGCTCCCAGTGGCAGCAATGAGCTTCCTTGCCTGGTCCCGCTTTGCCCTGCCATTCTGGGTCCCACCCACTGGGCTACCAAGGCCCCAGGGGGAGGGCAGCAGGGTGGGAACCCTGAGCCCACAGATGGCAGCCCATATCTGCCCCCCATTAGGCTCTGCTCTGGCCATGCTGCCCATGGGGGAGGGGGAGCTGGGCTCTCTGCTCCGCTCTGCTGCAGCAGCTGCTGCCTCTCATGGGCAGCAGCTGAGGTTGAGGTGCTGTAGCCCTGGCAGCTGGGGGCCCCCTCCAGCAGGGCTCGGGGCGTGGAGAGTAAGAGGTACCAGCAGGGCCCAGGGGGCTGTAGTTGGGGAGTGAGGGGCAATGGCATAGGCAGGCCACTGGCATATCAGGGCTGCTCAGCACCACAAGGGGGCACAGCTGCAGCCACACCCACATCCTGGTGAGCAAAGGCGTCAGAGGGAGTTCTGATTTTCTGAGTTCTGATAAAAAAACCCAGTCAAACGCGAAAAGTCAAATGTGAAAATGTATAGATATTAAGAATTTATTATATTATAGTGATCAAGGCACTGGTAGGCTTTTAAATTGCTTTAAAATTGTAAATATATCAATAAAACATTGTGTTCAATTGATACACACATAAATATACACACACACACACATAGATATGTATATGTGTGTGTGTACACACACACACACATATATACATACATATACATATATACATATCCATATATATATGTACACACATATACATTGACAATTCTCTGATTAACCCCCACCCCCAATCCGCATTTTTCCATGATTAAAATGAAACACCATTATATATATATATGGCCAAGCAGACTCCTGTACCTGCTCTGCTCTGCACAACCAGATCCCCACTATATCTATATAGTGGTGTTTCATTTTAATCATGGAAAAACGCGGATGGGGGTGGGGGGTTAATCAGAGGATTTTCAATGTGTGTGTGTGTATACACATATACACACACATATAGTGGTGTTTCATTTTAATCATGGAAAAACAGATTGTGGGGGTTAATTAGAGAATTTCCAATTTGTGTGTGTGTGTGTGTGTGTGTGTGTGTGTGTGTGTGTGTGTGCGCGCACATAAAATGAACCACTATAATGTATATTTAGTGGTGTTTCATTTTAATAATGGAAAAACGCGGATTTGGCGAGAGGGTTAATTGGAGAATTTTCAATTTTTATCAGCGAATTTGCTAAGTTTAAACAAAGAAAACCAGGATCCCTGATTATCACCCACCTGGACTGTTGCTTGACCAGTTTAACTAAAAACTGCCTTTGCTCAAACCTATAGTTACTCAACAATCAAGTTCTTTGGAATCAAGTAAGTACAGCAATAATAAAGATGAATGAAGTGTTTCTCTGATTAAGAACCCCTTTCTTCCAGGTAGATTATTCTACTTTGCTTTTGATTTTTAACTGAATGCAGTGCTCATGGCAGAGGAAAAGTACAATGGATAGGATGTTCAGAAGCACCCTGTGCTGGTCCACCCCTGCTCACACAGAAGTTTAGGACCAAAGTTAGGTCAGTATTAAGAGCAATTTTGAAAATCCCAGTATAGGATTCAAGGTCTCTATATATCCACAGACCAGAGGTGTAACTAGTAGATTATGTACCCAGGGCAGCAGAGCGATGATGAGAAGTCCTTAATTTCATAGCAGCTACAGGGCTAGGGAAGGGTTAATCTGACTTTTGACAATGATACCTCCTCTTGCAACAGCAGTCTCCCTCATGAGGAGGGACACTGGGGATGCCAAGCAGACTCCTGTACCTGCTCTGCTCTGCACAGCCAGATCCCCGAGCCCCCCTGCTCCCATTTTTGTGTCTCCCTCTACTGAGCACGCAGGGCTCACAAGCCACACAGAGCAGCTGCCTGTTCCACTTGTGGACTGTGTGCTACAGGTTGGCCACCTCTAGTCCAGAGCAAAAGCACTAGGATCCGGATCCTATTCCAACTGCTAGGGCTCAAGGTGGTTCTTAGCTTGGGGATGGTCCTTTTTGTTGTTTTTTTGCTACTAAGTCTTAAGGCCGAGAAGTAGGTGCTTTACAAAAGTTGTTAGGTTCATGTTTTTTCAGGGGCTCAAGCAAGGTAAAATAGGATCACTCTGATCCCAATAGGTGAAACAGGATATTGTTGACTTGAAAACAGTATTTAAAGGCCTGTTTTTATGGGAATTGGCTTATAGGTATAGATATATGCATTATAAGGGATAAAGATGGGGGCAGCGGTTAAATGGATTTCTAAAAGCTTGGGAGAAAAACACACAGCTTATCATGGCCCTGAAAACAAACAGGCTGTCTAGCACAACAAGGCCAACGGATGGACGCAGCCTGAGAATTGAGGGGGCACGCCATAACCCGAGATCACAGCGTCCTAGGCAGACAGGTTGTCTAACACAACAAGGACACACAGTCTGGGAACGAAAGAAGTATGTACCATATTGTCCCATAACACAAGGTACATGACACTAGCAACAAGGCCTCAGAGATCAGGGGGGCCTAATTCCCAGTTTTGAAGGAACAGACCAAATTAGGAGAAGGTCCGGAAGGCTACGTGGACGGGTGACCACAGAGAGACAGCCAACCAGACATAGCCACAGATGAAGAGTCATCAGGAGTCTTCCAGGGGAAAGGAGAATACAAAAGCAGAGACTTGAGATTAACAAAGGATACCTCCCTGTCCCTCCCCGTTTTGCTCCCTGAGAGGGGTCCCCAACCCTGTCCCCGTCCCCGTCCCCCAGGAGCGGTCCCAAAGGCCACCATGGACTGAGGGCATACCAGCAGCCCATCTCATGCACCTCACTGGAGGGGGCTGTGGGCCTCGGCATCCCACCTCCAGACTGCTGACACCTAAGAGAGAGAGCCTCAGAGTGGAGCCTGCATCCTGACTAGATGTACTTTGACTCTGATGGCAGCCCTAGGATTGGTAGATATAGCACTGTTTGATTGTTTGTATTGTTGCTTTTTTGTTATTACTCGGTATCAATAAATTCACATATTATCAACTGGCAGGTGTTGTGGTCGGTCTGAAGGTTGTGCCTGCCCGGAACAAAGGTATAAAATCCAGGTTTCTAAAATCCACTGTCAACAGACTTGGCACTAGATGCCAGCACTTCAACAGCTTGGAAGACTTCATATCTAAACCTGAATGTTGCCGTCTGGGGTCAATTTTCAACAGGGTGTATAAATATGGAATCTGGAACCACTCTATTTCCTAACCTACTCAGGATTTTAATACAGTTGCAGTTCTATAATACTCATATTTCTTTCTTTGAGGTCTATCCAACCCTTGGATGTGAATTTTGGTCCCATGATTTTTGAATCCTTTCATTTTACATAGCCAGGAACAAAACTTGTTTAACATGTATAATAAAAACATACATGAAGTAATCCCTACGGCTATCTAGGGTGAGTCTACTGCCAGACAAGAGACAGCTAGGCTAGCAGCATATTTGTTTTCCATAATGTAATCTGCAATTATTTTTTTCCATCTCCAGATGATTTTCTGAATTTTACTTTCATGCAATCAATAGATTGATCAAGGGAGTAAAATAATCATGGGGACCTACTAGTATTACTTTTCTTCCTGTGCCTTCTTTTTTATTCTAAGATGTTCAGGGCATGGGTTGTCTTGGTCTTTACACCTTGTATAGGGCCAAGTGTACTGTCAGTGCTTAACAAACAATAACAATCAATAAAGGCATATAGAAAGAGTGGTCAACCAGGAACAGCAAAGCACACACTCTCCTTAAACTAAACTCTGACTAGATGGATCAAGCAGATTAGTTGTAGACTACAGAGACATTCACCTCTAGATTGTGAATTCAAAGCCAGTTCTGATAGGCAGTCATTAGCCTAACAATTTCATGGCCTACCAAAAGGTAGCTGTTTCTCCAGATTGGCAGTGAGACACAATTTGGTAGAAGCTTACACTCTCCACATTGTTTTGGACTGAGCTTTTATCTGTGGAGTGAAAAAGTCCAGTGTGTTTCCCAGAAATAAATTCATTTTTCAATGCTTTTAAAAAATGCAAAGACAAGGGTGTAATCAGAGTGTTGATTGTAAGCACCAGGGTAAAATATCATTTAAAACAGCATAATTGACCAATGAAATATCCTTATTCAATGAGATATATAAAGACTGCATAGAGTTACATAATGCCTCATATATCTACGTGGCAAAAACATTGGTAACATTTCTCATAGCTGTATGAAAATGAACAGTTTTCATCTAGGTTTTATCCTGACAAACATTTTTTAAGATATAAAAATGTATTGAAGTATTTAAATTACCTGTCAAATGTAAACCTACCCATTCACTGACACTTCTAAAATATAATGTGGAATCAGACATCATTTATACCCGATAGAATTTTTCATGTTGTCTTATAACATATTAATGTTGAAGCTGAGATGCAGAAATACCAATGGATTTGTAATTTTAACCTTTTTTCTCTTTAATTTCCAGAATGTAATTCTGCCCCCAGCTGGTTAAAACATCGCTGACATAGGAGACTGAAAGTGAGAGAACATTGAACCTATGAACTCTGCAGCTTCTCGGATGACTACAATTTGCATGCAAAGTGTCAGCAGCTTTACTGTTCAGCACAGGTGCTAGCAGAAGTTCCTCTGAAAGTATACACTGCACCCTGTTCATTATAGCACTAATAGCAAAAAGGTGAAATGGCTTTCAGAAAACAGAGCTCATTGATTACTCCTACAGAACATTACAATTAATGAGGTACTGCTCATTGGTCTATGACAACTGTTCTACCTGTATCAGATAATCTGAGAAGTGGAAAATAAATAATGATTCCTATTGCTATTAGATTCATTCAGTGTCTGAGCTGAATTCTTCATGGCCACTTGTCTTTCTATTGCTCTTTTCATTAGATTTTTAGCCTACATTCCTGCAAACAGAACATATATGTATGTAGTGATTGATGTGACTTTATTCTCTCTTTTCAGGTATAATTGCACCATATCTCTTGCCTCCCCAAGAGGGGAAATAAAAATAACAAGCCAAAAGAAAGTGAAAAGGTAGAAAAGGAGGGAGAGGAAATATTATTACCTTTAGAGCCAAAAGCTTTCACTCACCCCTCAACTTCTTTCCAGTTTCTTCTGTCATAGTTCAGAACATCTCTTCTGATGCAGCTGAAGAATAAATTACAAATCCCTTCAAATTCATTTAACTTACTTTCTGTTCCATATCTTACCTGTTCATGTGCAGCCTGTTTCTGTCACATCAGCAATCCACTCCCTCTGTGATGGCCCTGATGCATCCTTCCAGGTTCTCAGTGTTAGTTTTTGATACTACCAATGTGAGGGAGGTTAGGCCCAAAATTTTGGCTTTGTGCATTCAAGTAAATAAAATTTGTAAAGTATACATGTACTTGTACATATACAAATACACAAACACACACATAATTCAAGTGGAAGTGTTGGTGATTCGTGATAAACCAAGTATTGTTAGTACAGCTGAGATGAATGAAAACTTAAGTAAAAGAAGAAAGAGCAATTCTAAAAAAAACCCCAAAATCATTGACTAAAAAAGTTTTATTGTACAAGGTGAAGTGCAAAGCACTCCTAAGCACAGTCTTGGGATTTGGGCACAGAGCCTGCCAATGCCTGTTTTCTAGGGTTTACCACCACATTAGACCCTGCCCATGATATTCTGAGCATGAGTGCTTTCAAGAGTACTTGGTATCACCTGACCATTGCTGGACTTGAGGGAACAAGTCTGGAAATTTTGCTATCTCATCCAGCATTATAGGAGTGAAATGTTGGTGTGGATATACAGTGCCAAGAGATAAAGCTGCAGGACCTAGCAGAGGAGCAACTAGAGCATGCTACTCTAGAAATAAGATGCAATGAATAAACCTAAAAATAAAATAAGGAGAGTGTATCAGGGAGAAAGGAGGCTCCTTAACGTTGCCAAAGTATACAGCAGACACACCACACCATCACCTAGAGTGAATGCAATCACCAGACCGCCAAGGAGGCTAGAAGTAAAGAGTGGACACAGCAGACCCCTAATGTCTCTACCTCTTGAAATAGGGAAGAGCAGGCCATTAGGCCACTCCATGAGGTGGTGATTTGGAGCTGAGTCTTCCAGGCTGCAGAAGGCCTGACTTTGAGGAAACAATAGAAGTCAAGAGGCACTGAGGCTCTTTATGAGGAAGGATTTTGAGATTTGGGTGGGGTTTAATTTATTCTCATAAGAAACCTAACATGTGAGGATTTATCTTAACTAGGACTGCCAAACTGGTCAGCCATGAGTGGTTAAATTGCAGTTCATGGGACTTGTTGGTGCTGGAGCTACTGTGCTGTCATGGCTTTAGAAACCAAGAAGTGGCCACTGCTTAATCCTCCCACCTTGCCCACCTCTGAATTCAGGGTCTTTGGTTATCACTGGTGAATAAAATCAGCAGCAGTATGTTGGCAGGAAGACAGTGGGTGGCAACACCGGCAATGCTCACTGCTTGGGTTGTACAGCCAGGCAAATGCAGTGGTAGCTCTTGTGGAACTGACCCATGGTGCCAAGTGAGTTGGGCACCGCTGATCTAAACCATACCGCACATCTGAACCTTTGGACATCTTCTATCACTGAATTTAAAGCTTTTACTTCATTTAGCCACTCACCCTGCATCTCTGGCTTAGTTTATCCATTTTCTAGAACCATACCCTGATCCCTGGAGTCCCCTGTAGTTTAGTGGTAGCATCCTTGTCTGCCATACAGGAGACTTGGATTCGATTCCTTGATGGCCATACAACTACAGCCATGGAGGCACCAAACATCTGGACTCAGTCTGGCCTTTGGGTTCTGTCTCAATGGACTAAAGAGAAGATGGAAAGTTGGGCAATTTACACTCTTCCATACTCCTGCCTAGGCATATTTAGGGTGGGCGAGGTCTGGGTGACTTCTTGCACATATACCATGATCTGAACAGATCAATCGTTGCTAAAACCAAACCCTATTGCATGTATGTTATTTCATGTATGCCACAGAAGCTATTGCTTCTTTGTTTTCTTTCACCTCTTTCCCCTCTAATCACGTATCAGTGATTAGGAAAAAAATGCTAATGAGATTAGTGCTGGAAAAGCTCTCCCCTTCCATTGTCCTTTTTGAAAAATCTCAACATGTCTCTGATTGGAGAAGATCAGGAAATGAAGTATTAGTAGGGGCTGAGAAGACCTCAAGACTTTCAGAACAAAACTCTTTTGACAAACATCCAGTGAACTACTGTGTGCACAAAGAAAAATACCCGTAGAAACAGAACTTCCAATCTGACAGAAAGAAGCCAAGAAAAATAAATGTGGCCTCCATTACATGTTAGCTAGTGGGCTGTGATGATTTTCTATAGCATCAGATTCTCTATGGATGGGTATGGATGCAGCTGTATCCATTTACACCAACAAAAAGTTTGGGCCACAGCATATCCCAAAATTACAGTACTAGGTACTTGCTGAGCTCACAGACTAAAAAGTCTCCCGTGCCAATAAAGAAGTGAGAATAGTTTAAAGCATATTTTGACACATTTCCAAGTCTGAGTTATTTTTTTCTATGTAACCTTTCACTTAAGCAACAACAAAATTATAATCCAAACAGCTTTGTTTCCATAGTTGACTTTTTCAGGTTTCCTTGACTCCAGTAGAATGTTTTTCAAAATCCTGTCATGATTTGTGGTCAAACCTAAATCCAAATCAAGTCCATGTGGGGAGAATGGAAAAACCTGAACTCCATCTTGTTGTCTTGTACATCCTATGGTTGCATAATAACAAAATGCCTTTGTTCTCACAACTAAAGTATGCATCAAGAATCAAAGAAGCAAGAAAAAAAGGGAATGTTCCAAGCTATTACTGTAACAATCCAATTACAATGCCTATCAAACTTAACTTCACAGGTTATAGCTCCTAATTGCCTGACAAAAATTGACACTTCAGTCGCAACAGCATAATATAATCAGAGTCCAAATTAAATTTGATCGTGGGCAGAAAACGATGCTATCATTCGGCGGCATGGAAACAGGAGATCAACTAGCATGATATCAAGGATCAGAAATGAAAATTATTCATTAATGGCAATGGTTTTCTGATAATGGAAATGACACAGTTCAGACGGCTTCGTAAAAACACTATTAATTAAAAAGATGATAGACCTAACAAGGCATAGAAACCAGTGGAACCTTTTTTCTGTGCTTGTTAAGGTGAAGGATGACAATGTTTAAGAACAGAAGTTTATGCACTTTTGTGAGAAGTATTCCGCTGATTCTGTAGCAAGTTTACTGGTTCTTGCTTAGTGAAGCATCTTTCTCCAGGGTGCTATGTTATGGGGACATAAAAAGTGTCTAAGGCCATAATATGGCATTGTAATAAGCATGAATAGTACCAGCTATAAAATAGAAGGGTCCAATTCATAAAAAAAAATTCACATGGGATTTTTGCATACTCCCAAGGAAAAAGTGCAGAGGAAACTATTTTATTTTCCTGTGCAAGCAGCTGTGTCCCCATTTTATTTTGGAGAGAGGCAGCAGTACAGTATACTGAATAAGGAACAACCTAGAAAGGCTGCCTGAAACACAAAGCTTTTGCCTGTTTGTCAGAAAGGTCCAAAGCACCACTGCAAAGTTAAGCATGTACCCGAACAATGGGTTGTGTGTTCCTGACCAACGATTATAAATATGACTGCAATAAAAAGCTACAACTTCATCACAACCCTGTATCCAGTTTAATAACAACCATGCCAGAGACACTGACTGAGGATGTCATCCTGCAGCACTGAAGCCAGAGAGGCCTGAGGAAGGATGCTGTGATACTCAAAACTTGCTCACATCTATACCAACCATACAGTTGGCCCAATAAAAGATATCACCCACAAAAATTCTTTCCAGTGAATTCTTTCACATAACTCCTGAACCATCATGGCAACAACATCACCTCAGCAGTATTGAAGTCAGCAAGTTGTTTCAATACATTGGATGAAAGATTAAGCCCTAGTCCTCCAACCTAGCAAGATGGTCAATGTGTGTCTCCCCAGCACTGAAGTCACAGGCATATAAATTCCAGAAAGCATCTGCACTCCTAAAGCATAAAGGCCCACCTGCATGAAGAAACAGTGCATAGCAGTGTTTAATGGGAAAGGCTCTATGGAAATGTAATATTTTCACTGAGTTGAGAGATTTATTTTCTAATGATCATTTTCTGTAGTTTGTTTCTCTGCCTTGGCCATTTTAAAAGGGAAGCCAAAGACCTGAGGAGAGCAGGGATATGGACCTGGCTGTTCGTGAGTGCTAGAACGCTGCTATCATTATGTGCGTGCAAGGTCCAAGGCTACAAAGCCTTGAATTCTCTCTTGCAGGTAAACAAGTAGCAAGTCCTACCAAGAATGGGAAAAGTTGTCTGCTTATGCCCCAACCTGCATCATTTTCACTAAAATGTAGTTTAAATTTTAAATACTATGAATCCCAAATAATAATCCCCTTTTCTGAACATTATCAGAGCAGAGCTTCAAGTGAAAAGAATTATGGGAGGTTCGATAACTGGTGAGGAAGAGCTCAAATGTCCAGGTTTGCTGGTTTTATCCAAAGTTATTTTCAACTTCCAGCTTGCCACTAGGCCCTCCAATGTGCCCTTTGTTTGCCCTCTCTCCTACCCTTCACCTGAATACTCAGTATTGTTTTATGGATGTGGGGAGGACAGATGAGGACTAGTGGCTTGCTAATATCCTCCAATATCCTCATGTTCTGGTGTCTTCTAATGTTGCACTATGCAGGGAGGATCACTGAATTATCCATGGGTTCAAGAGAACCTTCAGTGGCCCTTGCTTCTTGTGCAGTAGCCAGGAACAGCAAAGTTGAAGTCTCTCATGGCTGCCTGTTTCCAGAAATCTGGTGTGGAGATGCATCCACATGAACCTTTGTAAATTCTCACTATGGCGAATACAAGATTCAGACTCCTGGAAAGATAAAGCACACAAAACAAGTTGACTCACTTAGGTAATGTGTCTATGTGCAATCCCATTCCACCCTGTTCAAGTGTTTGAAAAACTGTTCATACAAAAGAGGGAGGAGGTCCTCCCTCCTGCTCTCTGGATTTTTGTGACTCAGCCTTAAGGTGAAAATGAAGGCATGTCACAAAAGTAGATGTATTAATGCTGAGGTTAGAAACCTATGGCTTGTGGGCCAGATCCAAGCCACAGAACCATTGGCTCCAGGCAGTAGACATGGGGCATTGCTGCACTCAGCAGCAAGAGGATGCTGCCACAGGAACAGGTGGTAGTGGCCATGTCATAGCATTTTCCCACTTCTGACTCAGGATGGGACACTCCAGCTTTCAGCTGGGAAAGGTTGCTTACCCCTACATTAATGGATTTTCAGGAATTCAAGCAGGGAGGAATAGGATTGTACTCAGGTACCTAAATCCACTTAGATCCCCAATGTCGGTGCTCCCTCAGAGAAGATGAGTCTAAATGGCATCTTTTGACTCGTACAAATGAAGTGGGTTTAGTCAAAGAAGGTATCCCATATATCTTCCATCACTGTAATTAGTCCCCATTCAAAACCAGAATGCGTTGCCAAAAACCAACCTGAAATTTTCTTGGATTCCCAAATAACACCCCAAAAAACTGTACCTAGCCTTGACAAACTGTTGAGAAAATATTCATAGAAAACTGTTCCTGAAAGCTCAGAAAACTTGGTACCAGACACAACTGGGTGTTTTTTCTGCCATAACATACTTTACATAGTTCTAGTATGCAGACAGTATATAAAGTATGCCTGGATTGTCAACTTCATTTTTCAAAAAAAATCAGATGGGCAATATGCTATCTAAATTGCACACATCAACAGTTGCATTACACCTACTCTGTAGCATAATGTAGTGAAGGTCCTCCAATTTCAGTGGCTCTTGGTAAAACAATCTGCAGCTTTTTAAATGTGATGAACGAAGACAGACGCAGGGAGTGTTGGAATTCTATATTCAGACAGCTTGGGAGAGAAGACTAAAATATTAAAGGGTGAAAGCAGCTACCCAACAATGGTAGCAAAGGATTGCTATGACTATAATAAAACTGCCACATGATCATACCTTGGAATGGATATATTGACCCCCTGCTGGAAGCACTTTTATCAAAAACTGCAAGAGGAGGGGGGAAAAAACCATGTACAGAGTATTGCTGTTTTTTCATTATTTAATATAGAAAA
>NW_005842021.1:1107970-1127143 GCF_000455745.1 Alligator sinensis | reverse complement strand
GGGGGAGAGAAGAGGGGGGGGGGGGGGGGGGGAGAATCCCACAGCAAAAACAGAGGTTTCTTTAAATTTAAAGTTTTCTTTAAATGATTGGATTTCATAATTTATGACCTATTCTGGCCCAGGCTGTAAACATTTCCTTGATAAAAGTGTCTGTGTTCAAACACAGAATATGGGCATAGTTTCTGCCTGTAAGCAGGGAATTAAAAGTGGAGGCAGCCAAAAACCAAATTTGTGCTTATTCATCCTGCATTTGCAAGCCTTTGGACTATATCGTCTAATAGGTAATTTCCTTCTCTAAGTTCCTTGACTACTTCACAGTGGGCATGTCTACAAGTGCATATTTACTGCGCAATAATTGAGGTTACTGCCCAGTAACCGAAAATTACTGCACAATATGGGCATGTGTCTAAATGTGCGTACCAATACTGTGCAGTAATTTATGCCAACTTGGGTGTAAATTTGATACCAGCATCATGCAGGTATCAAATTTACGCCTGTTCGTTACTGTCTGCCTCTGTTAGGCCAGGAACTTAAGCCTAGGCTTCCTATACCTCAGGTCAGTGCTTTGATCACCAAGCCAGATGGCTATTAGAGGATCTGTCTGCCTTCCTCTCTCTTTTGTGAAAAACTTTTGGGATCCATCCCAATGCCAAATGGAAACTGTTCAAAATATCAAAGTTTCACAGGCTGGGAAAACCATTTCTCACCTAGGTCTCACTTATATATCAGTGTAAAAACCAGTATGGTGACAATGGTCAGTTTTGCTCTAGATTTTTATTGGCATCAGTGAAATCCAAAATTGTCCAATCCGTAAAAACCAATGCTCCGGTTACGAAGGGATGAACTCTTATGCCTCATCGTAACACTGTGTGCAGGTAATGCCCTTCACAACATCAGGACCTAGCTATACTTGTACAATGTTAATGTGGCTTTTAGTATACAGTCTAGGATTCCTTAGTTTTCCAGCATATTCACTGGACCGGGAAATATGAGGCATTAGGAAGAAAATAAATAATGAAATTAAGCTTAACAGGGTTGCTGGCCCATTTTCAGATCCCCCATTCTAAAACTTGCAAGTATCACCATTAGGCATTTTGCCAAGACTATTCCCTTGGTAAATTCAGGCTTATGCACCACTCAAGAGGAGTCTGTTAATGACTACAAAGATCCACAGCTGTTTACAGTTTTATACTCAGTGGTGGACCAGGCAATAAGCTTGATCCAACAATGAAATTGTTGGGGTTTCACAGCAAGAAGAGACATTGTGTCAACTATCTGTTTGCTCATAGTGTGATTGACTTTCAGGGTAGCTTGGAAGAAGTGTAAGGAAAAGAGAGAGGAATAGGTGTGGGTAGGGGTGGAGCTGTGCCAGGCCTTGAAAATGAAGGAAAAAATTAACAACAAAACATTTAGTGACAAAAATAGCCCCTCAGACAGAGAAGTGCTGAAAATAGCAGGCCTGGAAACATTTTGGGGAAAGTTCTCCATACAGCCACAAAATAGAGAGAAAGCATTCAGAAAAATAGAAAGGAACGAACATTATCTACTACAAACTCAATGTTTGGTGGGGGTGGGGTTTGTGAATGAAATAAATCAAATCTGCTGTTTTCTGTACTAGATGCTGGTCTTCAAGTTGATGACATCTGAAGGATAAACAGGCAGAAAGACAACCTGAGATGTACGTCTGAAGGTAACACGTGAGAGACATGAACAGCTGGCTTATTGGTTTTGTTTCTGGATAGGGTGCACAGATCTTATTAAAAGATGGATATATCCTTATTTGGTATTACTTCACTGAAAAATAGGGGAAATAGTTGTTAGGGGGTCTGCCTATGCTGCCTCAGTACAGTGTGAGAGAACACCACTAAGAGACACATTGTATATGTCTCCTGCATGCTACCTCCTGAGCCTGGGAAGAGTGATACAACACCAATGCAATACTGTGTGTGCCTCTCATGGGACAGGTATGGTATGTCTGAGTCCAGTGCTCTCTGGTGTCATACGAGTGTGGCATAGACAGACCTCTGGTGCCAAATGATAAAAAAGGCAAAATGTACTTTTATGGAGTTCTTTGGGTATGCTGTCATTTGACAATATAAGATATGGACAGAGACCAGTTTACTTCAGCCAAGCCAAAGCAAGAAGCTTAGATGACCAAATTCCCAGAGGCTGGCATGATAAATTAGTTCAAAAAAGAATTAAGCACACTTGAAACAAACATTCCTGAATATCAAGATCATTTGGCACAAGTTGCTTTCCAGGCAGCAG
Organism: Alligator sinensis; assembly: GCF_000455745.1. NCBI lineage: Eukaryota > Metazoa > Chordata > Crocodylia > Alligatoridae > Alligator > Alligator sinensis. The sequence continues at coordinate 1,124,875 of NW_005842021.1, read as the reverse complement.
TGGAATTAGACCAACCAAACAGCAGCAATTGATGAAATCAGAAAATTGGCCAACGAGTAAGCTCTATAGCTTTTAGACTCTAAAGCATAGCCTGACAATGTGTGTTGGTCCTGGTTAGTTTCATTCAGAAGCATCCCATTCGTCAATAGGGCAGGCATTTCCCATCCTTTCACTTCAGAGGGTTCCCAGAACTAGCACATCAGGTGCCAAGGGCTTATTGCAAACTTATAGGGATCATTAAACACATGGCTGTGTTGATGGGCAGCTGATCAAGTAAATTATTGATTAACCATAATGCAGGAAGTAAAAATATCAAAGGAAAAAAGATTCTACTCTTTATGTTCTGGCCAGATGAACATCCATTTTTACCAGGAAGATTGTTCACAATAAGAAATATGTAATTGATTAAAACCAAAGTGAATCAGGGCCTTGGATCTATTGACTTCAGTGAACTTGTGGCAATTCACATCAGCTGATGATCTGCTCAAAATATTTTGTTTGTACGGTGCCAAACTTTTCCAAGTAAAAGCTCAAAAAGCCAGGAAATGCATCTGATGTTGTCAACTTAGCCATGCTGCTCATGTGTAATAATTTACAATATGCTTCAAAATAAAATATAGGAATAGAAAATACTAGCTCTGACAATATGTCCAAAATTACGTGGTTGTATGAAACTGAATATTCATTTCCTGACTCTACACCTACCAAATGTAAACCAGAGCAGCATCTAAAAACCAAACTGTACCAGAGCAAGGAGGACCTCAAGACTGAATTGACTGTTACGTTGACTCATCATCTGCTGGAGCTCATAAAAATCCTTGAGCAGCCAAGACTTACAGTATATATAGTCAGAGTAGGTGTCCTGCCCACATAAAGCTTTGAAAATTCTCCTTCTGCCCTGAGGACAGGCGACTGGATGCCCTAAACCGATGCTGACCATAAACTGCCCTCTGAAGATTCCCTTGCCCAATTCTGAGCCACAGTTATTTAGGAAGACCTGCAATAAATAGGAAGGGAAAAGCCTCTGCAGTCAGCTCCTATAACATAAGTCGAAGTCTGCAGCAACTGGGTCTTGAAGAAAAGTCCTTGTATGGTACTTTCACTTACATTCCTTGGAATGACTACCAGCTAAATATTGACAGCCACTAGGAATGACAATAGTATACTATGTTATAAAATGCTGTTTCAACTTGAACTACTATCTTACCTGCTTGTATTTTAGGAGCTGGAGATTTAAAAAAAATAAAATAACCCTGCTCCTAAAATGTTGTTTCTGAACTCAAGATGTGTGTAAAGTAGTATTACGAGGCTGCACAACTATTTTTTATTGTCCTCATCTTACGTGCAAATTCTTCAAGGCTTTGGAAAAATTCCTTCAGCCTTTTGCTAGTCAGATTAAAGTAGGTATGTAATATACATGAAGAGATCCACTTTCTTTAATATCAGCAACATAATTTCTGAGAGAAAAAAGGAAATTATGAAAGTAAAAAAGTTTAAAATATCATCATAGATTCATAGATGTGAATCTATATTCTACAGTGCTCAAGAAGAGCACTGTAGCCCACAAAGGATACTGAGCTGGAGGGGGGGGGAAGGAGGGAGAAGGGGAAAAGAGGAGAGAGGCGTAAAAAGAATAAGGTTTGTTACCATTCCTCTCTTGCCATTTTATAGCTTCTTGTTGCAGCAATTACTTTGATTCTGGGTGCTATGTATTCTCTATTGATACCTAAGGGACTAAACCCATAAAGGGTTCCTGTTCCAAATCTATTTTTCTGAAGGCACTCAAGATGCCAGTTTATACCTATAGACAAAACTAAAAGTACATTCTCATCAAACTTTCCAAGACTTGCTTTTTCACTTCGTTAAAACAACATGCTAATCACACAACACATTCTTCTCCCCTACTCATTTTTACCCGAAGTTTGCAAACTGGAAGTTTACACATATCAAGTGTATCAGGTCCTAAGATTTCACATGATTTTACCAAACATATAACAAGAAGGATGTCACAATTCATCAGTCAGATGGGAAAATGCTGGGAGAGGGGCTCATTTTAATTTTTTTCTGAATAAACAGGAAATTCCTTACAACTCAGCTCTCATGCTGCAATCCATAGGAGTTTGCTGCTATCTGCAGGTAAAATATTCTATTACTGAGCAAAAATCAGAAAACAAAGCCAAAGCAATTTAGCTTTTTTTCTTAATTTTGATTCCACACAGTTCTACTTAAAAGTCACTTTGCTTTCTGAAGCACTAATGGAGATGGAGATTTTACAGTCTGGGCATAAGAAACCTTATTATTACCTTCACTCTATGAATTGTAGTAATGCCATTCTCATGGAGCAATTCATTGCTACTCAGGTTAGCCAGGATCAGAGGGCAGGTTAAAGTCCCAGAACAGGATAAAACAGCTCTGATGCAATTACCTCGAGGTCATTTCAGGAGTGTAGTCAACAAGGCCACTGCTGTTCATGCCCCACGCCTAACAGTCTTCTCATGAGCCCAGAGAAGCCCCCTAACCTGGGATATCCTGCCAATGAGCACAGCTGGTTCTGTGAATTTCAGGAATATTTCTCCAAAGGGATGCAGACTGTGCCCACAGGCAATCCAAGACAAAATGTGATTTGTGCCAATACAGCCTCTGCTACAGAGGCTTCTGCAACCACAGACAAGTATCACATAAGCAGTCTCTCAAAACCACAAACTCGGCTTGTTCTGTGCAAGCATAGGGTTGCCCCTTCCCTCTGTTCTGTTCCATGAATAGGAACAGCTGAAATACAGAGAAAAGCAGAGTGGGTAGTTAACTGTCCTCAGTCTGAAAATCAGAGTTAGGAAAGGATATCTCTACAGGTTTTTTCACTCACCTGATGCGAACAACTCCTGAGAGAGTACTGTCTCAGGACACTAAGAAGTCTTGGATATATAATTATACTGAATGTCAAAGAAGATTCAAGGGTTTACCTCTCACTAAATGTTTCCAAGGAAGATTCATTTACTTCCCCAAGAATACTAAAATGACATGCACTGTTTCTTCCACTTTTTGGCTAAGAAGTTGGTGTTTTTAAGATTGCTCAGAGTGAAATAAAATGTTTTGATTGCTGTTTTGTGTAAAGGGAGATGGAACTTTGCAATTAAATATGCTTAATTATGTAGGCTCTTATCTGAGTAGCCATTACAGGAAACACTGACAACAGGAAATGACATTGTCACATCAAAACTTAGATGTTAATCTAAAGTATTCCATTTTGCAGGGCTATGTTGCAGTCTTACAGCTCTGCACAGTCCTACCTTGCTATCAAATATACATCTTTTCAGCTCGGAGGGGAAAAAAATTAAAAATAACTAAGTTGAAGCCTTTTCTCCAATACCCAGTCATCTTTAAAATATGGTCTCATCTACACAATTACAAGAAAAATGCTATATTTTTCTTTACACAGAAAGATGCTAACATGCACTGCTTGGGACTTGTGGGCTATTAGTATCACTTAAAATAAAAAGGGAATGTATAAAAATGCAGTGGATGCAGAACTACAAAATACCCATAGCTAGAGTCTCCTTTTAACCTCTAAACTGTAGTTGAAATCTAGGCGCTAGCTTGGTACCAGGAGTATAATAACACTGCTGAGGGGAAAGTGCACTGCAGTGAACAGATTACAAATCACTAGGAACTGGGGTTGGGTTGTGACTTCAGCCTGCAGTGAATCTTCCCGTTCCCCAAGTTTGTGTCTAAACTACGCTTCGTGCTTCTTTTTGCCACAATTTCTCATTGACACCACCCACAGCAATGGAAACAGTTTGAGGCCTGTCTCCACTCTTCAAGCACTGTATTGACTAGAGGTACAAGCATGTCAACTACTAATGTGAGGTAAAAAGAGAATGAGGATCTACAGACCATCAGCTGCTCTACAGTGATTGCCCAGGTACCTTTTCACTGTGGACTAACTACTTTGACTTAACTTCCATCTACCACAGAGTAAGGGCATGCACACAGGCAGTTACCATGGAGTAGCTGATGTACCGTAAATTGCAGTCCCCTTTGCTTTCTGGTAATTAATTTATATCCAGATGCCTTACCTTGCTCAAAGCAGGCCTACGTAACACGTTGCTCTAAGTACCAATGGCTACTGGCAGTTGGTCCATACTTGGAATCCCACAGTTCCTTCCTATCACCAGTGAAATTGAATCACTGAGAATAAGAGAAGTAAAATTTAGGAGGGGAAGTTCGGCATAGAAAATCCCCCCTGGAGGAGCTGCCTCCTGCTGCTAGGTTTCGTTGTCTAAGCCAGATAAGCAGCAAGGAATAGAGCTGTGTGAAGCTTCGGTCCCCAATTTGATTCAGTGGAGATTCGGCCCGATTCGGTGGCCAAATCTCCAAATCAAATCAACAGACCCTTTAATCTCTCCAAATCGAACCAGAACCCAGGGTCCCCCTGCGGCCGATCGCCAAGCCAGGGAGGTGGGGAGGGTGGGGGGGAAGTGGACCCAGAAGAGGACCAGAAGTACTACTGGTCGACTTCCAGGTTTGCCACTGAGCATGCAGGGGGGCCCTCCACACTCCTGTGGGACGCTCCCTCCGCCCCACCATTGCAGCATTCATGAGCCATGCCTGGTACTTTGAGGTATGTAGAAAAAACATTTAAAGCTATGTCTATGTCTGAATTGCTGATTCTCTGAGTCAGCACTGAATCTTCAGATTCAGATTTGGTTGACTCAAATTAGGGACAGTGATCCATATCAACAAATCAAATCACTGTCCCTGATTTGGGCTGAATCAGAATCAAATACAGCCTGTTTCACATACCCCTAGCAAGGAACAGCACGTCCAGCCATGATGGACTGGCTGGCCATTAAGAACAGATGTGTGCAGAGAAGCTGACTGCCTGCTCTGGAACTGAGCTCTGGCCTCAAGTGGCCACAGCTGATGCTATGAGAGAGCAAGAAAGTATGTGGTGGGTACTTCCTTTCATGGAGGGAAAGAATTGTGGCCCACATATTTCAGAGAAGAGGCGGGGTAATGCGCAGATCCAGACAAGTGCCTTGTACCACAAGAATAAGAGGGAGAGGGAACCTCTCCCTCTTATTGGATTTAAATCAGTTCACTATGAATTACTATCAACTTTGCTATCATTACTCCTATTGGTTTACAACAATAACAGTGAAAGCATTAGATAAATTTCAGTCTCTTAGATCCAGTCCTGGAAATTAAGGGACGTGTCTACACATGACCCTCCTTAGCACCCACTTGCCCCCCACATCATATTTCAGATATACACCCTCAGCTTCCAGGCCCTACATGATTCCTTCCATGCCCCAGATGTGCTACATGTGCTAGCCCTGGAAGCCAGTCACTTGACCTGCTGCATTTGCAGGAGAATTCACTCCCTGAGAAGCTCCTCAGCCAGTTCTCCAACATGAAGTTCTGTCTTTTATTAAGCAAACAAGAAAAATAAAATCCATCTCCCAGACACTACTAGGAAAAATTCCTTCCTACTCTGACCCCTCCTTGCAACCAGCTGTTCCCTTCCCAGATTATTTCCTCTTCTGGGTGCTTTTAATGCTCCCAATGGGACACTGCCTCATTACCTGAATGCCGCACAGCTGGGACTCCTTGAAAGGGGCATCCAGGACTCCTTAAAGGGACAGACTACCCTGTTGCTCCAAAGAGCTGACGATCTAAAAACAAGGAGTTGAAGCCATACAAGCAGAGGAGATCAAGACATTGAAACACACATTTTTTGTTAGTTTCATGCTTTCTTTGTTACTGAATAAAAATTTCACCCAATCATCCCACTAGGGAACTATCACCCATTCCAGCCCTGACTTTCATCAAAAATCCAAAAATACTTTAATGACTTTTTTCTGAAGTCAATGATCAACCCACTTTGTCCTTCATCAACACAGAAAACCCAGCCTCTCATGCTGTGTCGTTTTGTAAAATAGAAATAGTAAATGATGGTATTTGACTGGTGTGAGTCATTTCTTGTAGGCGCTGTACAAACTTTGGATCTTTCTTGGTGTTCCCTCTAGAAAGAATCCCTTGATACACTGAGATTGGGACATTTTCTAGTATTTGCAACATAGTGAGGTTTTGGTCCAATCGCTGCTTAGTAATGTAGTCTACTTTTGGCAAAGAATCTTTACACTTCATTTGTAGAAGCGCACCTTAGGAAAGTAATAACTCTACCATGTAAAGGGAGAACTATGCCCCTCTCCTGGCCTTGGGACAGCATAGTTCTCCTTTTGCATACCCACCCATGGTGCTTGACAACAGTTCCGGTGCCTACCTCTGAGTTCTTGGTTCCTGGTTTTGTCCCTTGGAGATAGGATTACTGACTCATATGGTGTCCAGGAGAGGAATAGGACCCTATTTCACCTTAAGTTCTCCAGCTGCTGTCAGTGACTGGGGGTATTTCTTCCCCTTTTTTCTATCAGTTCCATCTGTTAGAATCTCAATCTACAAGTTCCTGGAACAGCAGTAACACCCAACCCACAGTCCCACTTCTGAACTCATGGGCTCTCAGTTATTGACTTAACTGAAAGTGGTTGAGGATAAAATGGTTGTAGCTATGCCTTCTTCCTCTTTAATCAAACTGGTTGCTGCTGCTGATTCTCCTCTTTCTGGAAAATGCTAGGGAGAGCTGCGGAGGAAATGGAGAGTGTATGGACTGTGTGTCAAGTCATTGCTCCATAAGGCTATGCAGAATTCCTGCATTTGAGAACCTGTTGATTCAGCAATAAATAGACTACATTACTAAGCAGCGCTTGGACCAAAACCTTGCTAGAAAACTTCTCAATCTCAATGTATCAAGGGATTCTTCCTAGAAGGGACACCAGGAAAGATGCAAAGTTTGTACAGGGCCTATAAGAAATGACTCACAACAGTCAAATCTATTTACTATTTCTATTTTACAGAATAAAATAAATGATCTAGTTAAGGTAAATAAACAAAAAAACACAAATAAATTCTTATATTGTAGTACTTGGGTCTGAGCATCTTTTCCTTGTGTTGTTGAGGCCTCAAGTTACTCTCTAGAAGCACAGGCTGCTGCATGTGTGACATACCTTGTTGGACCAGGGTCTTAGAAAGCTCTTTTGGGCAGGGCCTGCTTCTGTACCTTTTATAGATGCTGTCAAAGCTCTTCAGATGAATACCAAAACACTGTCCCCAGATCAACATTAACTCCATTCTGCCAGGGGCAGGTTAGCAAATTTCTTCTGTAACAACTGTTAAGGCTTGTCTACACTGTGTGCAGCAGCAAGTCCTGGCACCAGAGCCGCCCCGAGGGGGGAAAATTGGGGTGACTGCCCCAGGCCCTGCACTTTGGGGGGGCCCATGGAACCAGGCAGAGCAGCTAAGGTGACTCCACACTGCCACCGGCTTCACGTCCAGCTGTTTGGCACCCCCTGCCACTGAATCTGCCACTGACTTCCTTGTGTCCAGGGGTGGGGCCCCCACACAGGCTGATTTGCCCCAGGCCCCGCACCCTGCTCGGGTCACCTCTGCCTGGCACTGTGGGCTCAAACACACACTGGCTGTGCCATCTGAGCCCACGGGCGTGCTTCCTGTATCTGCCTCATTTTGTATCTTTGCTCCACAACACATCCTCTTTCCGGGCTTAAATAAACATGTGCTGCTTTAGGAGTTTCTCACAGAAAGGGGGAAGAGCAGACTACAGTCTGGTTTCACTCAGAGCAGTTGGAAAGAAGTCAGTTGGGAGATTTAATGGCTTAAAGGTGGCTTCAGAAGAATGCAGATGTTGCACCAGACACAGAAATACCAGCCTGTGATTGTGACGGAGCTGGGAAGACATCTCTAGGGCTTAGATTTACAAAAGGTGCTACTGACCTCAGTGCTTAAGTGAAGTCTTCACAAGGCCTGATTTTCAGAATATGGGTGTTCAGCACTTTCTAAGTCTTAGAGCCATTCAGTGGGTTCCCAAGATTGGTGCCCAAAATCAGACATCCAATAGCCCTAGTTGCTTTTGAATGTCTTGTCTCTTCTAATGCCCACAATTATATTTGTATTTCCTCACCTGTGCAGAAAATTCCCTCTGAGCCTGATTCTCCACAGCCTGTTGTTACTGACAGCTGTGCAAAGGGACTATAAAATGCAACTAAATCAGGGTTCTCTATTTAATCTCTTTGGTGGTAGCACTATATACCTACTTTGCACCACTGCAAATGAATATACAATCTGGAAGGCAATGGAGAATTCAAACTCTTCGTCTTGATTTCCTCAGCCTTTTCTTCATTCACCTTGCCAGTCTATTTCTACCTGAAACCTTATGAGAACAAATGTGACTGCTGAAGACATGAGCTTTGTGATGTGTAGATATTGTGCCTTAAACAAAGATAACATTAATGAATTCACATTCAACCTTTTCAGCCCTGTGATAGAAAAAGATTTTCAGTCACTTTAGCCTGAGCTACATTTGCACTCAGGGTCACCTAAAGAAAAGGACAACACATTCATCTTTATCCTCCTTGAGTCGTAGAACCACTCAGATAATCTATAGCAAGTTACAAAGTGAAATTAAATACCTTAAAATGCCATTTATCTGATCCCCAATTAAAACATAATCTTTTTAAAGCTGTCGATAGCTGCTGACCAGAATCAATAGAGGGGAAGATTATGATTGACACTTCCCCAGTGATCCTCAGTCAGACAGGAAATAAATTGCTGTTGTCAGGTCAGCAGGATGAAGAAAAAACTGGACCTCAGGCTTAACCACATGGCAGAGAAGCAGAATTTGAGCTGGTCTTTGATGATTCTGGGTTTTTTTAGCTTGACAGGGGAGGAGAGATATGATAAATCTGAAAATTAAAAAAAATAAACTTAAGTTATAGAATCATGAATCTTTCTAGAAGTATTTGTAAAACTAAGTTTTTCTTTGATCTTTCCATATGTATGCTGAAGTTAGTGAGTGAAATTCAACTAGTCTCTTAACAGTACGAGTCTTAGTTCTTTCTCATTTACATTTACAAAATATAAGCTTACACTAGTATAAGTAGATCCTGGATATTCCTTATCTTCGCTACAGGAGTTAAAGTTTTAACTGTCTAAATCTAGTGCTTGACATCAGTGACATGTGAGTCAGTGTATAAGCTTAGGGTAAGAGGACTAAACAACTGCTAGTCCTCTTGACCTACATTATGATCTTTCTTTTTTCTAGGCCATCTTAGAAAGTTCAGGATGAAATAGTTTCCCTGTGTGTAGAGGGCTTATGAGGATTTTTTTCCCAACAAGCTGTTCCCTTTTTCCAACTTTCTACACTAAGACTGAAACACAAATGCTCCAGCCTGCCTGTAAAGTCAGAATAGTCAGCACAATAAATTTGTTGTACTCATAAATCCACCACTGCTACAGTTCTTGGTCAAAAAGGAATTTCTTTTGACAGCCCATAATCAGGAGTGCAAGTGAACTATGCTTTCTAGACTGACAGTTAGATGTATGGAGTATGTGATCCATCCCCAACTTCAGACATCGGGGCGTATGCTCTGGAGATCCAGGCTCCAGAGCGGAAGCGTATTCCAGGTGTCAGGGAATTTGCATAGGATATGGGCATGGCACTTTTAAGCTAGGGACAGAAATTACGCACAAACCGATATAAGTGATTGGAATCTGGTTCAAATCCATAACACAACAGAAGTTTAGTGCACATAAACCACTTTCAAAATGACCAAAACTGGTTTAAAATAAACCTTGATGGATGTAGTATGAGACTTAACTGATTTATGTTAAATCAGTTTATTGAACTTCTGTCCCAGAACCCCTCCAAATTCAAGTTAACTCACAATCCCCCAGCATCCCCGGATGCTTTATACCTCCCCTGCAAACCCTACCCTCACAGGTTGGGCAGGCTAGCCTTGGCCCAAGATGTCTGCTCCAGCTGATTAGGGAGACATGCTCTAGCACTCCCCGGCTTCTGGCCTGGCCCACTGCAGGCATGTGGGCACATTTCCCGAATCAGAAGTTAATGTCTGTTCACTTGCTTATCAATTCAATCTATGCGGTTTAGACTATTCTGTGAAGATTGAATCAATTTAGCCTCAGGCTTTTTGGCTGTCTGTACTGATTCTGGAACAATCTTCCCATGTAACACTGGACAACACTCGGAGCTTCAGTTGTCACCTGCAGAATAAGGGTAGTAATACTTCCCTACCTCCTAGAGGTATCTAGAAGCCAAAAACACTCAAATACTGAGATAATGTAACCCTAAACAGTGCTTGGGGTGACAGAGTTTAGAAAGTGGGGCAGGTACTGTCATCAAAAGACAGACTGGACGTGGTAGGGGAAGGCTAAGACAACACATGATGTTCTCCCCAGTAGTTATTCCCAGGAGAGCTAGAATGGCCCAGAAAAGCTCCTGGCTGTGAAACTTGCTGGAGTCATATTGCCGGATATAGTGAGCATCTGGTGTCTCCTTAGAGGAATAAGAGCAATTAGCTCAGTATGCAGTCTCCTATAGGTTGCTGGATAGGAATCCAGGATTTTCCATGAGGAAGCAAGCCTACCACCCTCCCCACATAAAGGAAGACCTGAAGGGATTCCCCTCTCTTCTAGAACCCCGTCCTAAATATCAACAAGAAATATATGAAGATATTAAATTAATTTTTCATTGGGTTCCAGAAAAAAATTAATTCCAGGCAGTGCCAACTGACAGAAAGAAAGAAAAGAATGAAAGAGAAAAGGAGAGAGAATCATCAGTATTTATATACTCCTTTTATAGTGTTGGGAATAGATCAGGTGGTACAATGATACATTTCATATAAACCTAAGGAAACCAATCGAAAAATGAGGTTTATTCATATTTACATCAGTGTTAATAATTCATATTGGATTGATTGCCTAAAACCCAAATATTGGGGAAAACAATTATTGTTACCCAAAATAAAATATTTAATTTGGGGTTCTTAAAACTTTAAAAAAGAAAATTTGCTAAATTAAATCTTAAAATGTTATTTCAAATGGAAACATTTTGACATTTTCAGATTTTGCCCCATATTTTCTCAATCAAAGCATTTGCTGAATTCAGTGAGAATTCTGGAATAGTTTAAGTTGACCTGAACTGCATTTTCTGAAAAAAAATGTGCCTGGCTTCATAATATAATATAATCCTAAAAGTGGCCAATTTTCACACAGCAATTTGTTATATTTTCTGAGGAAATAGAGCCTTTACAAGGAGCATTCTCTGGAGTGAAGTTGGCTTTTCCAGATACCCTATGAAAATGGTACATTGCATTTACTTATTCAAGAAGACACAAAACCTGAAATCAAGGAATGTGAAAATGTCTTGATATAAGATGGTAAAAACATCAGTGTGAAATTTCTGAAAATGTTGCAGATCTGGTTTGTATAGCTCTAGTCTGACCCCACTGCTGCTGTGCTTTACTACACTGATATTATTTCTGAAGCAGCAATTAGCTGATATAGTCAGTGCCTACTAGAAGGAAAACATGGCAGCATAAGACCAGGCAATATGCTGTTACGTCTTTAAGGGGATAGACACAAGGTTTTCTGCAAAGTGCCTACACTGCAACATCAATTTGCAGCTTCTCTCTATTCATCAGCAGAGAATTCTGCTGAAGCTCCACATGACCTTACATTACTCAAGATTTAAAGCCAACCAACACTATTTATAAATCACACACAAACAGTTTAGGTAATGTGAAGGTAAGGTTGCCAGCACTCAACTAGCAGAACATATAACACAAAAATTGCTGCCAAACTCCATCCAAAATCTGAAAGATGAAAACAGAAAAATTGCTAACCGTTAATCCCTAACAAATCTAGCAGCCTCTTTCTCCTCTGGATTTTCTACTTCTCTGTTTGCCAAGCTTTCCATTCAAAAGCAAGGCTCTGTCCTCTGAGAATAAGATCCTTTGGAATAGCTTCCAAAGTTTTCAGTCTACATTAGACTTCAGAATAGGCCAGATAAAAAAATCAGGCCAATCACTGCAATCCAACTGGACTGATGTAAAGAGAGACCAGAAGCAGACTTCAGAAGCTGAGTAGTACTTAATGTACTAAGCACAGCTTTTTCACCTTTCACTGATAAACAGAGGAAAACAATGATAAGAAGCAAAGCAATAAAATTCAAAGATGATTCAAAAAGGATCTCAGAGTTACAGTAGGGGACATTCATCTTGGCCCTGATAGTGTCAAACATCACTTTGAATCCTCTATAATAACACATTATTTGTAGTCTGGAGTCAGAGACTCCTGAGAAAACATACACATTTTGGTTGAAATTGAGGCTTCTTAACTCAATGTTAAAGCAATTAAATAGAAGTAGCCTGATTTTCAGAGGTGTTAAGTAAGCATAATTCCCCTGGAATACAGTGAGACTTCTGTGCTTAACACTGGTTTTAGGAATCTAACTATAGTCATGCAGGTTTTGAAATTGTTAGTGTTTCCATAAAGGAAATTATTGTGTGGGTTTGGAAAAGGGACAACTTGGTTACGGTCTGTTTCCAGCATGCATTTTAATAGATTATCATTACATTAATTGTTGCAGATATTAAAGAAGGCATAAACTAGCTGTAAACAACTACAACTTGTTGTTCCCCTTAATCACTTAACTCCATACACCTGCATTGAAATTTCACACCATGCTCTAGTAGGGCATCATCAAGGCAAAACACTAGAATGCTGATACTGTGCGAGGTCAAGAGTTAAGTAAGTTCATTCCACCCCTGCTATTTTGTGTTTTAAAGCAGTCCTTACTCTAGGCAGACTCTCTCTGTTATTATTACTTCCTGAATGATAAGAGCCGGGATTGACCTTCAAAAGAGATTTAAATGGCCTTATCCGAAAAACAGTCTGTGAACATCTATAAACTAATGTGCTGCCTATACACCTCCTTTCTCAGAAAGGAGGTGTAAAGGCAGCACATCAAAGTCAGCAAGGAACTTAAATAATGGATTTCAAAGTAAAAAATCTAATGCAAATCTAAGTATTTGCTTATAGACTCTTTGAAGTCTTGACAGATTATGTATAGAAGTATTTTCATAGATGGTATCTATGTAATCTAATAGAGATGATTTCAGGAGCCAAATAGATGTTTCCAGTAGATGTTTAGACTAAGGAACACCATTTTCAAAAGCATTAATAAAGAATATATTTTTGTTTAATTTTTTTAAATTTACAGCACACTGCACAAAGGTTATAAATGATATTCTGCGTCTGTGGAAAGGTTTTTATCTCAGCAGAAAAAAAATGGCAGATGCACAGGATAAAGGAGTTTTATCTCTGTTAAGCTTATATAATGTAATTGACTTTGTTAAAGGACATTTAGGTGTTGTTTGATTTACATCTAGTGTCGGCTTAATGCATCAACCACATAAGGTTCCACTTGTTTAAATATTTCATTTTAAAAGGTGCAGTAAGCTCATAACTTCATCAGCACCCACCCTTCCCTGACTGAAATGGATTCTCCAGTTTAATCTATTACACTAGAAGTAAATGAAGTCCTCACCCTTTTCCTTGACAAGGGAACTGAAGTTGTCATATTACTTATTACCATCAAAGTTGCTCAAGGGACTGGTAAAAATTCTAGCAGAAGTTATATTGTATCTTTCTCCCCCTTTTTTAGGCATGTAAATAAGACTTAAAATTCACATATACAGAAAGCTGGCATCGTTTATTTAAACCACTCTCTGCTGCTATTTTTATCAACATTTTGCTTTTAAGTAAAAAAAAATGCATGTGTTCTTCTTCCAGGTTCAGCCAATCTATGTTTAGTTGTTAACATGTTATCTAAGCAATCTTGTTTCAGAATTAGACTCACTTAAGGTGTTTGGAGTTGGTTGAAATATGTGTTTGTAGGACTATTCTATACTATTTTTATCAACATTTTGCTTTTAAGTAAAAAAAAAGTGCTTGCACTTTTCCATGTTTGGTTTAATCTATGTTTATTTGTTAATCTGTTATCTGAGCAATCTTTTTTTCAGGGTTGAAATGTGTTTGAAGTCATATTCTATGCTAGAAAACTTTTGCTAGTGTAGCTATGCAAACAAATCCTCCTACTAGAGATACTGTTATCCCAGCATAAAAGTGCTCCTTCGGGTGTATCTACATGGCCTAAGGTCAAAGGTTATGTCTAAGGGTATGTCTGAAAAAGTCTAAGGGTTTCTCTGCTCTGAGACCCTGAATGTGACTTGACAGCACTTTACACACACTTTGCAACAACTATACCAGGTGCTGGACAAGGCAGAACCAGATCTCCAACCTCTTTTAAAGGAGTTAGCTGACTGAGCAAGCTACTAGGAGGAAGAATCTGATGTGCCTGTGACACTGAAGCCTTATCTATGCTACAGGGTAGCTGCCGCCACAGCCTTGCCCACAGGTGTCACATCTACACATGCTATTAAGGTGATTGAATAAACTCAGGTGCAGTTTGTATTGGAGTGTATTGATCTCAGGCATACTGTTTGCACATGCACCTGGGACTGCAGCACACTGAGCCCAGGCAGAGCAGCCCCAGCCAGCAGTGGACCCCAGGGATCAGCCTAGTAGCCTGGGGCTGCTCCAACCTGGCTCAACGTGCTGTGAAGGGGCTGACTGGGGCCTGAGGGTGCTCCAGTGTGGGGCTAGCCAGCAGGAAGCCCCCACACTGAAGCACTGTCATGCCCCAGCCAGCCCTGTCAGCATCTACACGTGTGTTGCGGCAGAGTAAATAACTCTACTATAGGATAATACTTGTGTTTGTCAGTGGTATCCTAGGGCAAAGTTAATTAGTTTACTCCATCCTAATAGCACCACACATGTAGACAGTGACATTTTACTGCAGACCTAATTTGGCAGTTCCCCAATAAATGTCTTCTGTAGACACACCCAGGGTGATTGTAACAGAGCTCCCTAGTACAAGTATGATATATGGCAAGAAAAGATTGAGTTTTCTTGGGTGTTTTTTTTCCTTTCAGTTTTGTTGCACTATTTTCCTGTAGGACAGAAGCTTTGCTGGTGGAAGACCTCTCTGCTAATATAGTAACATGCAGGTTGGTAGGGAGTTGCAGGCAAGGGTATGTTGCATAGGGGTGCTCATTCTAGCCAGCTCTGTCAGGAAAAGTCTGTAGTGTAAGCTAAGACAGACTCTCCTTTTGGGCCCTCAACCCAAAGGTGTAACTGAGCAGTTCTGCACCACAGTGGGCAGCGGTACATAGGATAGTGGCTGTAGCCAAGTGTGTCACTGATGACAGCCAAGCCAGTAGTATGCATGGCAGCTGCTATTTTTGCTTCCTGCCCCTCTAGTCATCTCCTTTTAGTTATGCTACTGCCTCAACCAAATACTTTCACTACATGCTTCACTTTCATAAGGCAAGAAATGGAGTCAATATCAATCTCACCATTTAGTGAGGGTTAATGAATACCCGAGGATGGCTTTAGAAGTGTAAAGTGCTAATTATTATTAGAGATGGTCCTCAGCATCAGAGCTGAATTTATAGACATTTTCTGCAAGTTCACAATTTGGTCCCCCTCTCTAAAATGGGTCACAGTCAGAACAAAGAATATGCACATGGGAGAACTTTAATGAAGTTCAGATCTAGATTAGAATCTGGAGCTGAACTCCATTGGTTGGTAAATTTCCAGGCTCTTCTCCTAGTCTTAGTAAATGGGTCATGACTAACAAGTGAGTCAAATTGCCTTACCATTTCAAATCATACAGTTCTCTCAACAAAAATATTCAATTCAGAAAAACCTAACTATATATCATTCATTCCACCATTTGAAACTTCAAAATCAGTCCTGAGCCTAAAATGGTGGGTTAATCTGCATCCTTCCTTTGCTCTGTATTTAGAGATGAAACAGACTGGCCTGGGAGGCAGAACACTAGGAAACAGAAGACCTGGGTTTTCTTCCATTGGCCTGCTGGGTGAACCTAGAGAGGTCATCTCACTTCCCTCCTCCTCAGTTTTCCTACCGGTAAAGCAGGGATAACTGACCTGCTGTGCAAAGTGTTTTCAGATCTGCTAACGAAAAAACCGTGAGTTAGTTATCACTATTAAGGGAGCAAGTGGGGCCAGGGGGCTCAGCCAGCAGCTGCCTGGGCCCAGCCTTACCCAGACAGCTTACCATGGTCCCTCAGCACCAGGACAAGGCTGACCTCCAATCTGAGACCAGGCAGTGCAGGCCTCCTGGTGCAGAGCATCATATCTTTACATGGTTGCAAACTCACACAAAAGGCTTCTGTCTCTTGCCTATGCTGGGCCAACACCTTGACATAGGGGAGAGGCTGCAGGGTCCTATGGGAGTGCCACATCAGGGTCACCACCACACACTGCTCGAGCCATCCAGATGTACTGGTTGCACCAGTGGAACATCAGAGACTGGACCCTCCTGCTTCAGTGGCTGGTGGCAGCAGTTGAGAACTGGGTGGTATGGGAGCAGGTGCAACAGCAGGTTCAGGAGGTGCAGGAGCTGGCCTGGTGGGATGAGGACATCGCCTGGGAGACCACCTGGGAGGAGGTACAAGACCAGGTGCAGCAGGTGCACTGGGCCCAACTAGAGGCACTAGAGCAGCACTGTGTGGAGCAGCAGCAACTGGCCAGCCAGGGCCCCTGCGTCCTGCCCACTGGCCCACAGCAGGCCCCACCTGGACCTCAGAGGAGGGCCTCCACTGCCTCCTGACCACAGAATCCCCTGGCATTTGCCACGGTCCCTGGACCCATGGGTGAATTGTCCATGGTCAGAGTGCTGGCCACCTAATGCCAGGATCTATACCCTGGGCACCCTACCACACAGCCCCTGACTCTGGGACCCAAAGAAGCACTGAGACTGATGTAAATAGTTTTCAGTTTGAGAGGAAGATTTTATTGTTGGCGGAAGAGGAGGGTGGTGGAGGGGCTCTGTATGTTGGGGAGCGAGCAGAGAGGGGACTCTGTTGGTTGAGGGGGGAGGGGGGGT
>NW_005842021.1:992649-1107939 GCF_000455745.1 Alligator sinensis | reverse complement strand
GGCAGCAATGGCTGGGCACTTCTCTATGTCCTGGCACTCCAGGTGGGGCCGGAGCTGGCACAGCAGGTCTTCAAAGGTGATCCAGGTCATCTGGAATGTTTCAACCCACTGTTTTTTGTCCCATTCCTGAAGAAAAATGTGCTGGCACCAGTGCTGACTGGTGTAGCAGGCCCAGAGGTGGCAGGGCTGGTGAGACAGGAGAGCAACAGCAGTCCCAGCAGTGTTGTCCTAGAGCCTGTGGTCACCAGAGCTGGTGGGAGCAGCTGAATGGCAGCTGGGGCCCTGATAGGCCATGTACCAGTCATCCAGCAGGAAGCCAGAGTAGGTAGGAGAGTCAGACAGTGCTAGGTGGCTGAGTGGCAGGCACATGGTACAGTGGTGGGTGAGCAGGACAACTGTGGCAGCCCTGAGGAGTGGGGGACCCTGTCCCTGGGTGCCAGGGCCAGGAGCTAGGGTAGCCAGGGCTGGGAAGTACAGCTGCAACATGAGCAGAGTAGGCACATGCTGCCTGTCTCTCTGCCACACTGCTGCTCTGACTCAGGAAGCATTGGCCCAGAGGTCATAGTGCAGAGGGTGTGCTTTCAAGATGGCTGCCAACTGCTAACAACTGGCTCTGGCTTTAACATGGCTGCCAAGAGCTGGCAGCCACATGTTGGACACATTTTCAGAGGCTGGAATTCCCCTCGGTGGCCACAGAGGTACCTGGCAAGGATGCACTGACCTGGGGCTAAAGTTATTCCTAAGTCCACCATGTGTAGACACCTGTCAAAAAACACTTAATGCACATCTTAATGCGCATTAAATATAAGCCCACTTAAATTCACATGTAGACATGCCCAGTGAGGCTTAGAGAACCCCAACCTTTCCTGTGGGTCAGGCATGATGGCTAGAAAATAATATTTATAGATTTGCTTGTAGGAATTGGCTTGTAGGTAAAGTAAATTCTATTAAAAAAATGGTCAAGGGGAATGGCAAGGGTTAATTGGTTTCAAAAACCTGCTTGTGACAAAGTGTCCCTCAGGGCCTACTGTGTCTCAGTCAAGCAGACATATTCATCCAAACAGTATTCTATAATATGAGATAGGCTTGCTGCATTGTGCCAGGTCACAGTTCCCAGCTGCAGAGCCCTTGGGTTTTCTGGTTTTCGTGGATGGAACAAATTAAGAGGCATGCCAAAATTAAGGCACCTATCATAGACCAAATTAAAATGTATGCATGTGATGGGTTTATTGGAACAAAGACAGGACAGAACATGGACATACAATGACCACAGGGAAACCAATCAACGGTACTCAGAGATAAACAGTGATCAAAGGAGAAAAAGGATACAAAAGCAGGGATTTCAGAGCAGCAAAGGGTCCCTGAGGGGGGAGCCTGAGGCCACCATGGACAGAGGGCATGCCACCAGCCCTTCTGACCCAATCCATTGGGGGATAGCGGGCCTTGGCCCTCAACCTCCAGAAAACTGACATCTGACATTCAAGAAAGAACCACATGGTGAAGCTTGGATACTGGCTAGATATACCTTCCCCCTCTGACAGCCCTAGGACTGGTAGATATAGAATTAGGCGGGGAGGTGTTATTTTGTTTGCTTGCCTATATTACTCTCACCTGCTATCACTGTGTATCAATAACATTTGCCTACTATCGAATGGAAGACATTGTGGTCAGTCTGAGGGTTCGGGTCCACCCAGAACAAGGTCATAAATCCAGTGCCAACAAGGTAGAGCAAACAGATTTACACAAGTGACCCCTAAGGAGGCTAAACTCCTTTGAGGGAATTCAAACACCATGTACTGCTGGTGGGTATCATTATCCCAGCGAGCGTATGTTTCTTTAATGAATTCATCATCTTGCACTGTTTTGGGGAGGAAAAGAAAATTTCTTTGGTGTGTTTGTGTTTGTTTTACTTTTGAGGTGTGATCAAAGTGAGTCCTGGCTGTGTAATCTTTTAATGCATTTTGGCTGCAATATCAGCCTCCTTTGAAATGCATCTTTTTCTGTTGCTGTGGAGCCAAACCTTACCTCCAGGTAGGAGAAAAGACTTACAGCCACTTTTCAATCTCCCATCTGCATTAGCCCTTTAATCAACCTGATGCAGGTATCTTCTTTAACTTGGGACTGGGTGGCTATGTCTAGACTGGGATTTAGGGGTAAACTGGAACATATTGCAGCTACCAAATTCTCAAGCTTAAGTGGTCAAGGCAATATATCCTTTGACAAAGCTAAAGTGAGCAAAGGAAAAGCTATGCAGGAGACTCCACTTCCACATAACAGGCCTGGTATGTGCCAAAGTATGTGCTGCCCAAGTAGTGTAACTGAGGGAGGGGAGACTGGGGCACTAGCCCCAGGCACTGCCTTATGTGGGGAGGGAAGCAGGGGGGCAAGGGTGAGCTGACCATGCCACTGCCACTGGCAGCACAGTAGCTGGTGCTGACCCGTGCACGACTTGTCTAGGGCTTAGAGCTGCCCAATTTATAGCCCTGCTCTCAGTGCAATTTCCACAATATCCATTCAATTGCAATTTGGGTAGGAGGTCACTCTGCATTATAGTCACAAGACTGCCTCCCCCATTCAGTAAGGGACCCACATTTACCCTGATCTTCCTCCTGTTGCTGATATACTTGTAGAAACCCTTCTTCTTTCCCTTCATGTCCCTTGCTAGCTACAACTGCAGACATCAACCATGGCATCACCCTTATTGCTCTCCCCTCTGACCATAACCCAGAGACCTTTAATAGGCCTGTGTCCAGTTTCATACTGGAGCTCTGACCAATCATACAGCTCTTTTACATGAAGCGCAACTCCTCCTCCTCTTCTCCCCTGCCTTTCCTTCCTGAACAGTTTATACCCATCCATGACAGTACCCCAGTCACATGAACCACTTTCCTTGTCACTACTGCATTGCACCCAGGTTACTGGAATCAAAACACTGCCCTCAAACTCTTTAGAAGTACTTGAAATGCTGTAGCACTGGCTCTGTGATGACTAGGGAGGATCACTTCTTTTACACTGTCCCTATGATTTGAATTGAGCTGATGGAGAATCAGCTCCCATTGACCTTCACTTTCTCAGACAGACAGCAAGACCAATATTGGCTCAGCCCTGAGATTTTGGTAGAAAGGGTTCTGTTTTAAAGTATCCATGTGATTAATAAGTTCTGTATAAATGATTAATAAGCCATCAAAGGCTTTAATATCATTTTAACTTCGGTTTTGTTTACTCTCCATTTGCCATCTAAAAATGTTTATGCAACATTATAAAGCAATGCATATTTATCAAAGGCTGCAGGTTAATGGGGGGATGATCAGGATACCAGAGGAAAAACATGACTTGACTATTAAGTAGAATTAGGAGAATTTGGAGAAAATTTGCATGGCAATTCTCCTCCAAGTCTGCCAAACTCTAAAATATCACTTTACATCCATGCAGTACCTTCTCTCCCTGAGTATTTTAAAAGGTAATTGCTTCACACATTAGAAGAGATCCACCCCCTTCTAGGAGGAGCAATTTAACAGCATACTGTGACCATGTACAACAGTTTAGTTTGCAAAGTGAATAACAAGGTGATACTACTGTATTAAAGTGAACAACTATAAAGAGAATATTTGGAGGCAGAATATCCTTCTCAAGCTAGATTGTACCTGACACACTGGGTTTAACACGCCTATTCATTTTTAAAAAGCAAATAAAAAGGTAGGATGTCTTCTAATCATAGAATCAAAGGACTGGAAAGGACCTGCACAATTATCAAGTCTGGTACCCTGCCATTGGCAGGAAGTTAATGGGCCCAAATGCGCTCTACAAGGTGCTTATCCAGCCACATCTTGAACACCTCCATGGATGATGAATGCACCACCTCTGCTGAGAGTATGTTCCAGATTCTGGTAACCTTATGGAAAAAAAATGCTTATGTCCATCCCCAATTTTCCCTCTGTTAGCTTGTGCCTATTGGTCCTCATCCTCCCTTAAGGTTCCTTCCTGAAGCGTTGCTCCCCTAGATCTTGACGACCAGAAGTGGTCAGGATTAAAATTTAGAAGGCTTCACAAAACCCAAGAGAGAGTTGGGTTAAGTTGCAAGTACTTGAATTCATGACCACTCACTCTGAAGTCAGTTTGCTATACAACTAACAGGTTTGTACCTATAACTGTAAGCTTGGAAATATATTTCAAAATGATGGTGGTCAAGAATGTACCAACACTTCCAGATTCACAAGACAGTGGCCATATTTTGATAAACTCATTTTAATGCTGGTTTCAATGAAAAAATACTCTACAGATTCACCAAAACACTCACAACAGAGGCAGAAGTTAGACTTTTTGACAGAGGCAGATTAAGATTCATTGGGGCCCTGGGCCTGGACTGGGCCTCATGGCCCAGCCTCCCCCCAATCTACACCTGTTCCTGCAGCTGCAAGCTCCATTGCCAGTTGGCGCAGTGGGAGCAGTGGCTGGAGTGGGACGTGCTGCCCCCCAGGCCTGGGGCAGGAGCCGCAGCTGCCGGCAGGTCTGTACTAGAGCTGGAGCCCAGGGCTGATTGCGCAGATCCCTGCACAAGATCTTCCCATGGCCAAGCAGCACCAGGGGTGTGGAGTCACTGTCCACTGAGCACATTCAGTGCATACCAAGCTCTGGAAGCGGCCACTAGCCCCACTGCAGCAGCTCCCAGCAAACACGCAGGATTATGGCTGGCCGGACCGGGACCTGGCTGTGTTAAGACTGCACTGCCTCCAGCAGGTCCCAGCCACACACTGTACCCGGCTCCACTCCCTGCATGGGAGTGGAGCCAGGGGCCTTGGCCACTCCCAGGGCTCTGGCACAGTTGTGCCCTGCACCCCACCCAATACCCAGAAGCCATGACCTGCCACGTTGTGCACGCCCAGCCTGGCCCAGCCACTGGTTTTGTCCATGCTGAGCTGCACCCCTTCCCCACCATGCCACCCTCCAGGCATCTGGGGGCTACCATTTGGCAGGGTCCCCTGGGCCCATGCCCAGCTGGCCCATTCATTAATCCGCCTATACTTTTTGATTAGCTCTGTGCTTGAAGTATCAACAACATCTAGCTGTTAGTTCTTATCTCAAGAATAGTTTTCTTATGATCAATCTATGCTTTCATAGGGTCAAGTTGCCCTGGTAAAAGCCTTAAAATCAAAGATGACAAATTGGCAAGATCATGTTGAATGTATGCAATATCTCCATCCTGAATTTTGGCACAAGAAACCTCACCTAGAACACATGCATCAAATTAGCAAGAAACAGAATATTTCATTGACTCTGTTCAATTCTGTGGCTTTGGACATTTTATAGGCTGGGAAGATCAAGTTTTAACATTTTCTTCAGGGTCAGTCTTTATGAAAAGAATAGTAGTTCTTTTCATTCTCATTTAAGTAAAACTCCAAGGGAGTACCAGTACTTAGGAGATTGAAAGGCAGCATTTCCCTATAGCTCACTCCCTGGCATGGTAAATGGCCTGCCAAAGTTCTGCTACACAATTTCTGTATGTGTTACCATGATCACTGCTTGCAATGTTCTTGGTAAGCTGAACTGTTGTGCTCTCATGTGACATCCATAATCTGCTTTGTGAATAAAGGAACCCACAAAGTGTACATTAAAAAAAGGCCTGACACTTTGAACACACGCTTTACCCTTACAATAATAAGTAAGAAGCAATCATTTTGCATATTATAAAGAGATTATGATGTAGAAGTTAGAGGGTAATTACAGTAATTATAATGGACTTTAATGCAGTCGAAAGGCCTGATGAGAGTCACTTCAGCTTCAGACCTTCCCTTATAATTTGGAAGTGAAGGTTACAAATACAGACTGAAGATAATGTTGTTGACAAGAGTGACTCCTGTTTTGCTTCAGAGTAAAGGAGATCAGAATCTGCTCCCACTGTATGCTGTTATGAAACAAGTTTGAAGTGTTTGAGAAATACAAGCTGGACAGTGCAATAGTGCAGGGGTTGTCAGCCTTCTACTAGCGTGGGCTAGAGCTTGCAACCTAGTCATGGCTGCAAACTAGAAGTCCCCCCACGCCCAGCAGCCAGCTGCCTGCACTCTCTCTCATGGCAGATTTCAGCTCCTTCTGTAGTGAATGTAAGCTCAGACATGGTGAAGCAGCGGGCTCCTCAGCAGAAGGGAGTGCTGCAAAGGGGATGGGTGGCGTGGTGTGGCTCCTTGCCACTGATCCCTCCTGCCAGATCAGACCTTAGAGACCTTGGAGAGCCACATCAGACCTCTTTGTGGTCTAAATCTAGCCCTCAGACCATCAGTTGCCAAGACTGACAAGTTGCCATGCAATAGTGCAACACGTGCATATGGAATCAGAGACTGGGTCCTAAACTATATCTTGAGGGGAAGAAAATAATACTGTATTTTCTCACATACATTGCACATGTTTTTCCCCTTAATAAGCCCCCTAAAACTGTGGCTCATGCATTAAGTGGGGAAACTGTTTTTCTGCACTGAACAGATGCACCCTGCTTTGCTTTCTGCGTCACAGTGCAGCATCTGTAATATTACTGCCCAGGAAGCTGAGGGAGCCAGTTTACTTACTGGCTTATTGTTCTCTACTCCTCAGGTGTTAACAATCATCTCTCTTTTTTAATAGTCTTGATGTTCCACTACCCAAGCTAACCTTTCTTAGGGCTATTTTGCTGGTTGCTGGCTGCTCCTGATCTTTCTTCTGCTATTTCAACCTAAGTAGGAAAAGGAACATGATGCAGATGAAGATTTGACACTGTCCCTGCTCTATGCAGTTATGAGTCTGGAAAAAAATCTTCATTCTGCCTTTCAAGAACAAGGTGCTTTTTATATTCTGGGGCATACTGTATGCAAGAAAATATGGTATATAATTGAATCAAACCCTAGATTCTCTTCTCATTCAGAAAAAAGATGTGGTCAGCTAAAATTTTAGCCATTTGATACAGGTACATTTACATTTGCTGGGTGCTCTCTGTACAGCATTCTACAGAAACCTCCCACAAAACATAAAATAGCCATAGTTGAAGCAAGCTGAGAAGCCATGCAATTTGAGTAGAGTAACAACAAAAATATACTTCTTTTATTGGGTTTGACTTACCTTAAATTTTAAATCAAACTAAAGCAATCAAATTTTTAAAGTCTGATCAGCTGAGAAATAAGGATATTAAATATGATTAAATGTGATTGCATTTGAGTGTAAGGACTGTTCTTCCATTACTGCTTTGATTACAAAAAGCAGTATGAGCTGTGAGGTAGAAAAGTTAAATGCAGCAGGAAAAGAAAGGGCCTGAAGTTTGCTTCTCATACGCATGCATACACACACACTAGACACACACACACATTTCTTTTTGGAGAAAATAGCAATATTTTAAGGGTCTGCTTTGCAAAACTGAAGGACCATTTGTAGCCCCTATCATGATTTTGTAATTACTGGAAGTAGGAAAGGGGGAAAAAGTAGAATAAAAAAGAACTTGGTCTTTCAGGACATATGGGAACAAGGATAAGATACATGGTTTCAAATTAAATGTGGACATTAAACCTTGGTTCTGAAGCTGGAATTTAATTGGTGCAATATTGAAGTTTAAAGAGTAGTAAAGTTTTTTGTCCTCAGATTATGAGGGGAAAATTACCCATAACATTTTTTGGATTATAATATTTTAGCTGCTCCAACAGTCTATCCCTTTTCTGGTATTATCATCATTACTCCTCTGATCATTTTCCATGTTTCATAGCTTCACCTCCAAGCATTTTGAATGATGCTGAGAACCCCAGTGAACTTTTCAGATAGGAGGCGGAGATCTGCCACTGATCAAAGTGCATTTGGACTTGAGAGAACTGCTGTGATAAAGTCTATGGAGCCATTTTCAGAAAGGCAAAAAGTGTCTCTCCTTGGAGACGAGATAAATGGCGAAAACAGCACAGATCACTCGCTCTCACCTCCTAATTGAAAAGTTGGCTGCTGATCAAGAGCTGGCAGTGACCAGAGTAAGCCATCAGGATGCCAATATATGCTTCGACCCTATTTCTCCACCCCAAAAAAGATCAATCACAAATTAATGTTATATTATTGAAAGCAAGGACTTTTATGGGGGGGAGGGAAAAGCTATAAAAATAGCATCTAGCAAAATGGTGAAAAACAGACAAGAGAAAAAATTAAGCCAGTCTGATAGTGAGCAGAGTGCTTACTCATTCCTACTAAAATAATCTATGATCTTAATCCTATTGAAAATGTGATAACCATGAAACCTTGGTATTAAAGGATGGTGTGGTACATTTTAGTTCATCTCCTTAAGGGAGGCTATAATCAGTTTTGTGGTTAATATATCTACTACAGTTAGCCACTATGAATTATCTGTACAGTAATATTGTAGTTTATCAGTACTCTAAAACATCGAATACAGGAAAGTATCTCCAGGATATTATGGGTCTGTGACACAAATAGCACATTAAATTACCCTGAAGCAGAGAGGGTAGGTATTTTATATATTTTATAAAAAATATTTGAATAAATAAACATTCTGGGAGCTATAAGATTGCAGCATTAATATATGACTCTCATTCTTTGTCCTCCTCTCTTTTTAAAAATATTAAACACAAACCATTGAACACACTAATGTAGCAACATGATGTGACTCCTGGACGTGGACCTCAGGTGGGTGTACATGCATGAGTGGGCACTGTCTGTGTATTGATCCTTTCCAATGCACATGGAGTGCCTGCCTGTGTTTGTACACCCGGCATTCATATCTTGGAGACTCAGGGTAGAGACACAAAGGATCTATTTAATATGGTCAGTGCCTTGGGCTAAATTCAAGTCTACTATAAGTCACTGAAGTCAAAGGGTTATTAGCAGCGATGAATGGGCTTGCCTGTTTACCTTATCATTCAGGGTGAAATCCTGGCCCTACTAAAGTCAATAGGAGTTTGGCTGTTGATTTCCCTGGGCCTGGGATTACAACCTGAACATTTTCAGTACATTTGAATTGCTAAAAATAGAATGTGAGCAATATATTTTCTCCAATAGCTGCCAAACCTTGTTTTTAGCTAGGTAAGAAACAGATGGCTTTCTAAAGACAGGCCACTACTGAGGTGAGGACTGGGCACTGTCTATAAATATGGTAACAGGCAGTCCTTGCCCCACAATGCTTAAAGCTTAAGTACATGAGGCAGACAAAATGTATGAAAAATGTGTATTACCATCCCATTTTATAGACAGGGAACTGAGGCATAAAGAGTATATTTACCATGCCCTGGCCACCCTCTTTTGCTCATAGGTGCCAGACCTAGAGATGTGTCAGTGTAGCTGCTCTGAGAATGCCAGTTCTGGTTACTTTTGAGACCTCTGCCCTGGACATGCTTAGTGGGGACTGGACCATGGAGGGCACCCCTCAGAGCAGCTTCCTCACTGCATTTCTGGGCTTAGCATGTGCAGGCGGGAGTGGGTGAACAAGGTGTACTCGCAAACAACCCTCCCCAAGAAAACCTGGCGCATGGAAGAGACCTCGCCAAAGAGATGACATTATTGAAAAACCTCCCCTTGACTTCAGTGATCAAGCCTTAATGGCTTGTCCAAGATCATGAATGGTCTGTGGGAAAGCTTAAAACATAAGGGGTTTCATTCCAGGTTTCATTTCATAAGTTATTCCAGTCCAATGACTTGACTCAAGACCTCCACTGTTTTCATTATTATTATTACTAATAGATAAGGGTCTAGTGTCTTGCAGTGTATGAAAGATACAGCTAAGCATTCCATAATGCTTCAGGATGGGTCAGGATTGTAGGGGTTACAATTTATCCAATATGGGTTTTAAAACTTAAACCAACCCCCTGCCCAAAACAGGGCACTCTAGGGTATTAAAACAGATGGAGTATGCCAACATTTGCTTCAGGGGGAAAAAAGAGTTTATAATGGAGGCGCTGAAACAAGTTTAATTATAGCAGCATGAATGGCATCCCTATAATAAAACAAACGGAAAAGTCAACATAGCATCCATGCCCTTTATTAAAGAGCTTTGTGCAGTTGCTCTCTGATACAATGCTGCAGAGCCTTACCTCCCCATTACTAGGTCTGCTTATACCCATCATGTTTTTTACTTTGTATATAGCATTTAAAATGCTTGGCACTGAGGCATGCTGCTCTTGTAAGAGCAAAGAGCTTTCATTTTGTGTGTTCAAACCTCAGCTTGCCAGGATAGCCTCCTGAGATAAACTGTCTTGTTTTCAGAATGGACCAGGTACAGCAGGAAATTCATTCACTCTAAATTTCAGTGCCACAACAGAACATTTTCATATGAAGCTCTCACATAAATCTGAAATTGTACAACATGGTTTAATATGTCTGGTAAAACAGCAAAATTTTTATTTCAATGAGCATGAGTCTTTTGTTAGCATAACAGCAGTTAACTTGTGTCATTTATCTGTGGCTAGGGAAATGAAAAGGGTACCTCTTTACCATAAATAAGGTGCTCTAAATGAGTGAAAAATATTTATAAAGGTCCTGATGCAAAGTATTTTGAAATCAAAGGAAGCTTTTCCATTGATTTCAATAGACTCTGGATCACATTGAAAGATAGCAGTATGGTAGAAATAACAGCCAACTATTAATTAAATTCAGCTTTCAAACATAATTATTTCTAAACGCATGCAAGGTGGGAGACTAGGATTTATTTGGAAGTTGAAAGGTAGGACATATTAAAATATCTACATTTCTGTTTTGACAAAAATATGAGAAAAAGAAAGAAAACAAGGCCAAACTAATGTCCTTTTAAAACAAAGTTTAAACAAACATTTTTGTCCAGCACCACTATGGTGTTTATTTGTGCTCTGGCCCCTCTTTTGTCCTACAGCATTTGTAAGCTCCACAAGCCAAGAGAAAGTCACTGGGTCTTGCCTCAACATCCTCAGCCTGGAGTAACCTACAAGCTCTGTGCCCTATGCCACCCAAGTGAGATTTTATGCTCCTTTACAGTTTATTCAACAAGTCCCAGCCAGGAGCTTTGCAGCAATGACAGTTTTCTGTCTCCTCAGGGACCAACAGACATTATGGGCACTGATAGAAGTGACCTTTGTCACATGATCAGCTCCCTGAAAGTGCTTTAAAGAGGATGGTCACGCAACAAATTAACCTTCATGTAATGAGGGACCAGATGAAGGCACTCCAAAGCAGAGTGCCTTAGAGAACTTCTGTCAGTCCCTGCACATGATTAGGGCTGGGCTGCTGCAGCCCAGGCCTACCCCCAGTGCTGTCTGCAAGAAGGGAAAGGGAGAAAACCGTGGGCTGGGGTTTACCCAGCCTGAGCTGGAGGGAAGGCAAGTGGATTGGAGCCCCCCTGCCTCGTGGCCCCTCCCATCCCTCTCCCCCTCCAGCTCAGAATGGGCCCACAGTACACTCCCCCTCCCTCATTCCCCCTTCCCTTCCTGCAGACAGCACTGGAGCTGGGAGCACAAGGGCCAGGGCTAGGAGAGAGAGGCTGCAGCAGGCAGGCAGCTCCTTGGCTAGGTCAGCTTCAAAGTGGAGTTCAGTCCTCTCCTCCTTTTTTGACCACACAGTGAATACCTGTTGGGTTGATGGGGGTCACTCTAACTCATGGCACTTTCTATGAAGCACCATGAGTTAGAGCACAAAGCTGCACAACTGTCAACACCCTAAAAGGTCTACACAGTTGTGATAGGCTTAAAATATGCTGACAACCTCCAAAACTGATGCAGGAAAGTCTGCTAATCCATTGAAGGCTACCATTTCTCACAGGGGACTACCTAAGAAAAAAAGGTCCAAACTCTTTTTGACAACTGATAACAAAGCTTTTTTTTTTTTTTTTTTAAGTATGATAAGACAAATAAACCAAATCAGAAATGTTTATAAACCAGAAAAACACTGATATATCAAACCAAGGTGTTTGACACACGTCTTGGCCAATTACCACACAAGTTACAAAAACAATTCCTTTGGCAAAGGACAGGAAATGCAGAGAATTCCATCATCTTACCAATTCTGCCTCAAGAAGTTTAGGGTCTTAAACCTTCTCAAACCATGCCTGGGAAATCTCATTTGGAACAATATAGATGGAGGGCTGGCAATCAGGGTTGTAATGGAAAGCTAGTTGTAAAATGAAAGCCAGGTTGTTCCTCTGAGGCACAGACCCTCAAAAATAGGGAGCAACTGCAATGGTCTTGGGGGAGCCCTGAGAGACAGTATATCTATAGGCTATTAAATCACACTTTATGGGCACATCCTCACATGCAGGCACATGTGCTTGCAGCAGCTCAAATAGAAGTGGTGCAAATTTCAGCCAGGGCTTTTTGCTTCAGCGCATATGCCCGGACATGCACTTTGATGTGGTGCAAGTTGTGCCACTTGGGGCAAAATAACCCTGCCTTTCTCCTCCTGGATCTGTAGCCAGAGGAAGCTAGAGCCTGGGGCCAGCACCACCCCCTGATGGCTTCCGCTACAGCCAGTGAGTGCAGGGCTTTTTTTCTTCTTTTTTTTTTTAAGTGCTGGGAAGCTGGGGTTGGGTGAGGCATCCATCAGGGGTCTGTGGGAGCGGGTGGGGGATGGGGCTGGGTGAGGCACTAATTGGGGGTCTGCAGGTGCTGGCAGGGGATGGGGCCTGGTGGGATAGCGATCTGAGGGGCTCAGGGAGTGGGTGGGAGATGGGGCCAACAGGGGTCTCCCCATGGTCCCCTTCCCCCACCTCCTACTTACTGAGACAGAGCCTGGGTCCAGCTCCCTGCAGCTGCCTGCACAGGCAGGCAGCATGCTTCAGCACCGGGGTGAGAGCCAGCCATAGAGATGCTCTTGTTGGCTGTCATAGCAGCTCTGTGGAGGACCTGAGCCTCTGTTGCCTCAGGGCATGGTCCCTTGCGCAGGGTATTGTTTGAC
Organism: Alligator sinensis; assembly: GCF_000455745.1. Lineage (NCBI taxonomy): Eukaryota > Metazoa > Chordata > Crocodylia > Alligatoridae > Alligator > Alligator sinensis. The sequence continues at coordinate 1,095,075 of NW_005842021.1, read as the reverse complement.
CCCTGGATATCCAGGGGTCTAATTTTGCCCCTGTGCTGCAAATTTGCAGCATGGGGACCATTTTTTTGTTCCCACATGTGCCTCTTGCAGCATCTCAAAGGGCTTTGACATGCTGCAAGAAACACATGCATGCTCATCTGGACGCGACCTATGAGGGCATACCCATGACTGAAGACTACCCCTACATCCGGCAGCAGGGCTTTCACATAGTATTGTGCCCTTTCATTAACTTTGAGCACCCACTCATGGACCAGAAACATTCTAAGCTTAATGTTGGAGAAGCAACCATTTTCTTATGATGAAGACTGCCATGATGGGACAAAAGCCAGGAAGTTTAAAATGAAGCTGATACTTTGTCCATTAGTTCCAGCTGTTGTGGAAAAGGAAAGAAAAGAAAAAGCAGTTTCACTGTACAAGTTGCATCAGCCTTAAAGTTTCCAAGTTTCAATGTCCTGTTTTTTGTGGTTTATGTCCCAAGTATATCATTATTCAAACAGTGTGAGGTTTTGTTTTGTTTTTTGTATTTAACTTCTTTGCTTTTTAAAGGTAAAAGAAGAGAGGGAAAAATCTTTAATGAAAAGTTCTACAATGCATATTAATTATCTAAGAGACCAGAGTGAATCCTTTGGTTAAATACATATTTATAAAGCTTTTTAAAATGTACAATAGTTATCTAATATACTAAAGCTGCTCTGAAATAGTTATTCCTGTCTAATCAGGTAAATATGAATTTACAGTTTTTAATTCAATCGCGTTATGATTTTGTTTAGTAAAGTTGACTCTGTGGAGGTCTGCTGTGAGTCCATAGGTCTTCTGTGAGTCCACAGAATGGGTATATGCCTTCGTTACTCAGACATATCTCCAAGATTGGCCTCTACTTATTCAGTTTCACTATTTCAATGGGCAAATGACACCCCACGAAAGTCATAAAACAAGATATTGTCTATGGAGGGCTCTCGATCTTTAGAGACTGAACAAAAAGCTCCTTTTCTCAAACCTCATAATACTTCTCCACTCCCTTTTTCCTTTACTCCCTCCATGGGGGTATGCTATGCAGCACCTACAGGTTTCAGTTAAAAAACATTTAAATTCTTTTGTTATTTTTGTTCATGTGATTTTGCATTCCTTTAAACAGATGTTAATCTAAATAAAAACAATCTAGGTACAGACAGTTTTGCTGGATGGGTTAGGAACCTGAAATCCAGACCCATAATTGGAACCAAATTTCTTGTTAGGCCAGTCTTAAAATGAACAATACCCCTTTGCCTACCTTCCCTGCTCAAAAAGGCCTGGACCCCTCCAAGTTTAATGGGGTTGAAAATCTGGATCAAAATTCTGAATCTTGACTCATCTCTAATCTTAAACTTAGACTTAGACTTAAATCTCTAATCTTAAACTTTGTTCAAATCAATTGTAATAAAGCAAAAACACAAAACTATATGCACTGCATCTGGCTTAACAAGCAACAGTTTATCCACCTAAATGATCATCCATTAGACCAGCTAAACCAGGAGATAAAACCATTGCCTACCTAGAAAAAAAAGGTAACTACTTGTGCAGTCTACATAAAACACTGCTGGGTTTGGCTCTGTGTTCAAAACCAAACCCACCAGAGGCTCACATAACTTCAGCCTTTGCTGTGAAAGGCTCACACTGCTCTAATCCACACGTGAAACTCACACTGACGTCAATGACTGTCTTGTGCTGGGATCAAGAGCAGAATATGCAGTCAAGAACCCATCTGCAGATAACGTGAAAGCAGAGGGTTGACCTTATGACTCAGCAAAGGAAGCTAGACACCAAATAAGAGAGCAGTCACAAATAATGTTCACCTTAAAAACCTAAGGCAATGTTCAAAACACAAAATTGCCAGAATTCTTATCTTGGTTTTATACCAGTTCTGTTTCAAGTTTTCTTGTGAGATTATAAAAAATAAAGTAAAAAAAGACTGTTTTGAAAACCTGTTGAAGACATAATGTGAAGCTAAATTTAACTAAGATCTCAACCTGATTTCCACTTGTGTGCCAAAAATGCTTGGTCTACAGATAACTGTAAATGCCAGTTTCATACCAGCAGTATTTGTGGGTGCAAGTAATATCATTTGGATGCCTATGTCCCTGATTTCCACATACAAAAATCTGCATGTGCAAACTGCAGCTTCAGAAGAGGAGAATGGGTTTCCATATGCTGGCTCAGCATACAGCCTCCATTTTAAGGCAGCTTACTTATCAAGAAAGAGAACAGGTTTTTAATTCAATGGTGCCACATTTATAGCCATATTTACCAAAAGGAATCTATAAATCCTGATGACAATTATGTGTATTGGTAGCCACACTGGGTGGTATGCTCTACCACCTCTCACATGGGAAAAGAGACCCTGTCCCACATTCCTTACAACAGCGCTGTCCAACTGGCAGCCCATGGGCCACATGTGGCTTCTGAGGGGTTAATCAAAGACTCCCACGCTCTTGGTCCAGGCACCACTCTACTCACTGGTCTAGCTAGTGCTGCCACTGGGGTCTCTAGGCCCCTACTTCCTCCAGTTTCCATTTCCTACTGCTGCCCTAGGGGCAAGGCAAGTCAGGGTGTCACAGCTGGCAGGGTGGAGCCAACCCATGGCCAGGTGCATAGGCACTGATGTTTATTTTTGCCAGGGGTACCCTAAGATGATGGATATGTGGAAAGTTTTACACATTTCAGGTCACAGCCCTGTTCCCAAGGTGGGGCAGGGCCCTTGGGCCCCCACATACTGAGTTCCTCTGGCCAGTTGTTTGCAGGATTTGGGGGGTCCTGCATGGGACAGGGTGCAATGCAGTGGGAAGTGGGACACATGCGACATGGAGCTGTGTACTGCTGGGATGCCTGCCATGCACTGGAGCAGGAGCCCCTATGTGACATGGAGGGGAGCAACAGCATGACACTGTATGTTACCCACATGACATTCAGCCTGGGGTGCATGAGGTCCCTGGCCACTCAGAAGTTGGATAGCCCTGGCTTACAATATAAAGGGCACAAGTTAAATGACCTCTTTACCTTCAACACATTTGGACCTGGTGATAAGGTAACTGTTGACTGTCTGCTCCAACTAAAATCCAACAGTTTTTACACTTAACTCCACTGAAGTTTGGAGCTAAGGACCTAGCTGACGCAATTTCTCTGTAATAGACTGAGAGAAAAAAAGAAAATGGAATCTGAATGGGCCTGGATTTTGAAGAGTTTTGATCTGCAAATGAGGTTTGTTATTGGAAATTCCCTCTAACTAACTGTGTTGATGGTTTTCTTTATAGATAGTCCCTCCTCCAACGATTATTTAGCTGAAGCATTTACAAAATGTTTGAAATTTAATTTGTGTAACCTCTTTTTCTTTAGAGAATATACTTGGGAACATGGGAATTGCTTTGCCAGACCTGATGGTGACCAGTACCACATGCTTCAAAGGAAGTAAGAAGAAAGTCTGAAAAAGATAATTATGCACTAAGCTGCCCAACAGGGGAAATTTCCTTATAACCCCTGTCAGACAGTTGTTAAATTAAAACTCGCAGCACGAAGGTTTATATCCAATCTAACGCATCATTTGTAATGTAACTAGGAGTTTTCACTAGGCCTGATTCTAAAGACCCCTCTCCTACCACTCTGACAATGAAAAAGCGCCTTAAAGTATGTTTTAAGGAACTTCTGATACTGACCTAGACCTTAATACGATGAGAAGCAGACCTCTTGCTGTCTAATAGCTAATAATTTTGGCTTCAGTTCATCTCTTGACTTCAATGATATCGTGTGGTAATAAGCTCTGCAAGTCAATTAGATATTATATAAAAATATGAAACATATTTTTTTTGCACTTTTATTGCTTTTCTGTTCCTATACTATGTAGGTGGGGGCCCAATTTACCCACTCACCACCATGGTTTGTATGCCGTGTTTTTAGCATGAGGTTTCTTATTTGTCTCTTTTCTAAGCTAAACACCCCTTATCTTTTCTAAGTGCCATGCCTCTAATCTCTTATTTTGCTTTATATTTGGAACCTTTCTAGTTCTGCTATTTTTTGACTGAGCATCTGAACACTTTTTTCAGGTGAAACCATACCATCTCTGTGTACTACAATTTCATTATGATACTCTGAGTTTTATCTTCTAATTTTTTGCTGGTAGCTATTGCTTACTGAACAGAGGTTGATATTGAACTACCCATAGTGAAGTCAGGTCTTTCCTGGGTCTTTATGACCAGCATTCTATATAAATAAATCAAATAATTCCTGGATAAAATCATAATGCATATGGATAACAGAAAAAGTTAAGGTTGTACAGCCATCCTTAATTAGGACATATTCCAATTTTTGAATCTGCAGATATGCAGTAGTAACATTCTCCTAGAGCAGGGACAGACAGACAGACATTACACATAAACCAGTTTAAGTGATCAGAAACTGCTTTAAACCTGTAAACTGCTTTAAACCTGTAACAGAAGACATGTTCAGTGCACACAAACCAGTTTGAAAATGACCAAAACTGGTTTGAAATAAACCTGGTTGAATGTAGTATCAGACTTAACTGATTTGGGTCAAACCAGTTTATGAAATGTCTGTCCCAGACCCCTTGCTGGTTTAAGTTAAACCAGACTCCCCCAGTATCCCGGCATGCTCTCTGTGCTAAGCAGGGCTCTCTGGTCCACAGCAGGGCTGGCCCCTCCCCTCTGCTCCCTGGATGGAGCTCGGCAGAGACTTGCAGGCATCTGTCTGGCTTCCCCCTGCTCCCCTCACCCCACTCCCTGCTAAGCAGGGATTCCACCAGCCACTCTGCCTTTCACAGACACCTCTCAGCATTAGCTAGCAGACCACATGCTGGCTAGGGTCTGTGCTGTGGCAGACAGGACAACGGCAAAATCAGCTGGTAGCTGGTAATGTCCCTCTGTTGTTTTCTTAATGGGCTGATAAACACAGAGTTAGGGTTGGTAAGCACTGTGTTATCAGTACCCTGCTGGGCTGGTCAGAAGGTGGAGGGGACCCCTCCCTAATCAGAGCATCCTACCAGGGCCTGGCCACACCCCCCTCAGCTCAGCACCATGGAAGGGATGGGAGGGCTGCTCCAGCAACCCCCACCCCCAGGCTTCTAGCCTGAGCCACTGCAGTCATGTGCCTGCATTTCTGGGATGTCTGTACAGTTACAAACTGATTCAGCCTGACCAGCTTAAACTAACCTACAAAGATTGAATCAATTCAGGCTCAAGCTTTTTGAATGTCTGTCCCTAGCCATAATGTTTTTTCCATAACTCAAAGCTGCTTGTCTACCTCTCACTAGCACATACTGAGGAAGGTTCTGGGAGATCACAGGTACTTGACCCCTGTGACCGCTGAATAAAATTATTGAGGGACATGAGAGTGATTCTTCTTTTTGTGAATGTTATATAAAGGAGAGCAGCCATGCTCTGATGCCTCGATTTTAAAGTTTCACAGAGCTGAGCCCAGTGAGTGTGCAGCAGTGTTTAAAAACAGTCCCTAACCATCCTGTATAATCAGGAAACAGCTCACTTCACAACAGTTAGCCAAACATACACCCATGCAGCACAGCCTTCCTCTAGTGCACACTTCACAAGTGGAGCAAAATAAACCCATGCAAAATGTGCAGCACTTGATGTGCAGATCATGCACTTTCAAAGGATCAGAACTCAGTCAACCAAAAGCTAAATATTTCACCTGAACCTGCAAGAATGCATTTTGGCAGGTAAGGCTAGTCCCATACCAAAGGCCAGTTTCTCCATATCTAGCATTTTGGTTGTAAGGCTTTTCAAAACAGAAGCATCATACAAGGTTTTTTTCTTTGTAATAATGGGGAAACTATGTTCCCTACCCTTTTCAGGGTAACTAAAATTCCCTCTCAGCCACCACTTGCCCAAAATGTCATTATCATAAAGAAAACAACTTCATCCCACGGGCTGCCATTTTCAGAAACTTATGAATGACTAAACTAGGAGGTTGAATACAACCCATAAAACAATCTTAACTATAGCAGCCACCTCCACTTCGATGTAAATAGGCAATTCTGGTATCTGTAGACAAACAGCATCTGTTTTGTTAGCTCTGAATGCACCTGACCAGACTAACTTTTGTTGTGATTTGAATTCTAAAATTGTCCCACTAGAATTATATCTACTTAGCAGCAGTCTCTGCAGGCCCTTGGTACCAACTGGTAGCAAACAGCAGCAACGTACAATCTGCATAGGGTATGCAAAAGACAAACTGGATGTACTGGTATTAGAAAGAATTTGGCCTCATCTTCTGTGTGAAGCTGCTACTCACTCACTAGTGACAAGGTTAAAAAATCTTGAAGCCACAGGTTATCAGTTGTTATCCATGCTCCTATGGTTAGCTTAAGACTGCCAGAATTCAATGCACTTAGGTTCTCCACTTTCTTGAAGATTCCAGCTTCTGTCTCTCTCAAGAGTGAGGTATAAAGAGATTACTAGCAACATCATCTCATAACTTCTCCTAGCCAACCTTGTAAATCTGAGGCTGCCCTTGGTTAAAAGCACGGATGTTAAATACTAACACTGCTTCTCTCCTTGTGTTTTTCCCACTCTTCACTTTTCTTTGCAGATTTCAAGGTGATGACAAAAGAGAGAACAGTCTTAGCATTTGTTAATACCCACTTGACCCACAAAAGAAATTCACCAGCATTTGCAGCTTCTAATTTAAAAGCCATTAGACCGTTCCGCTTGGCGGACCAGATCTAAATATTCTTAAAGGGGTGGTTTAATTTAATCATTACCTTAACAAGCCCCCTTTTAAAATGATGATCCGCCAAATTCAGGGGATTTGTTTTGGAATCTGATCCAATAACTGGCTTTGTACAAAGAGAAGCATAGCCGCATCTGATTTGGTTCAGAACGGGGTGATAATCATGAAAATTACTTTGCATATTTAATCACTGTGAAAACATGAGTACAAACTACTTTCTAGAGATTACCTTAAAAAAAAAAGCTTCAGGCTTTGCAGCAAGCATGCCAAGTACTTTGATTTACAGAGAATTATTTGGATTTTATAGGAAGCTCAGTGTTTCAAAGACTTCAAGCCAGTCAGCCACTGGCAAAGAAACATTTTTTAATAGAGAAAGCAAAAAAGTTTTGTGTGTAAAAAAAAAAAAAAATGAGGTTGGGCCCAATTGTTTAAGCCTATGTCATCCCTTAACAACTCAGATCTGGAGCAAAATACCCTTAAACAGACAATAACCATACTTCTGATTATACTTTCTGAGAGCAAAAAGATCATATTCTATTGTGGTTTGATCTGGCATGCTACTTAATTGACAGAGATGGACCAGAGCTTCAAAGCTGGGATCTTGATCAGGACTTTCAAAAAGTTTGAAGGGAAGAGGGCTGGTTAGGAAGCCATCTCTGCTAATAATGTGGACCCCCGATCATTTGTCAAAGGAAGAGTCTCATTGTCGGCTATCCTCAGGCATGAAGGAAAAAAAGATTCTTTGAAAACTTTCCAAAGAGTGGAAGAAATAATGACTAGAACAAAAGGAAGGAGCCTTTTGCCATTATATAGATTAGGAGGGTTTTGGTGCTGACACCGAGTTAAGGTTGAGCTAAGGTTTCCACATAAAGGACGTGTATTGAAATGGACGGATATGCCCTACTTGATTAGACTAGATAGGCTACAGGTTTGCAGTGGTGGGAGAAAGCACATAGGCATGTATGGCTTGTGGGAATGCTCCCAATGTGTTACAAGTGAGCTCCAGCTAACCACTTTGGGGTAAACTGGATAGAATTCACAGCTCACCTCAATAGCAAACCTCCCCTAAGTTCAATCAAATTCACCTGCTTATGCCTGCAGTGAATTAGGCCCTCTTTTTACTGTTAGTTAAATATCTTACTGCATTTAAATCCTTGCATTTTCTCGCAGACGGTTTTGTAAATAGACTAGCATCTGAAAGCTGCAATGTATGCAAAATAATTTTTACAAATAAAGCAAGAGGTAACTTATAATATGAAACATGAAGTACTGAGAATGATTTGGTGACTGTTTAAGTGTCGACATGTTTGTATCTATATATACATACAAATACATATACAGATACACTTCTGGTTTATTAAATTGATCAGGCAGGTATTCTATGTATGTACCAACAGACATACAAACATATATACATGTATACATTTATAGACCTGAATCTTTTGTATACTTGTCGTATAAAGTATATATTCTTTGAAGCTTGATATGTTCCACAGCTTCAGCAGTCTAGAGGTTAATGAACAAGCTTTTTCTCACATATGCACAGAACAGATAATTTTCTTTACTGTTCACGATAAGTTGAAGGAGCATTTGAGTGACAGACCAATTTGTCAATCAACTACAAAGTGTTGAGGAAGCCTCCTCTGCATAATTTTACACACAGAGATCAAATGTGACCTCTGATTGTACACTGGGTATGGACAGTCAAGGTTACCAAGTCCAAAGAAGTCACGCAAATCAAACGCCACTTCTGAGTTCCAGGCCTTTCTGGGGTTATCTCTGCATTAAAATAATCTCTTTTATTGAAAAAAGAAAGATGAAAATAAAAAAGTCCTTTTTTATGTTTTTAAGTGTGTATGTGAGGAGGGTGTGTGTATAAATTTGTTACTGAGCCTCAATGTCTGTGTTTTTATTTCAGAGCCCGAATTATGTTTCTAGGTCTCAACACAGAGCCCTTGGTACTGACATCTCATGCAGTTTTTCTTGAAAGCTATGTTTTAATAGCAGCTCTGTTCGTTTAATGTTAGCCACTTCAGATGATTTCTTTGCTAAAACCTGAATTATGAAAATCGCTTGTCAATTACCCAGGGTAGCTGTGTAAAAGAATTATTGCACATTCACAGTGAAAAGAAAACTTTATTTTCACCACTTTCCAGTAAAAGCTAATTCAGAATAACTCCATTTAACAGTTATTTTATGCTGAAATACTGAATACCTCAGGGAGTCTTTTAGGGATTTTAAAGTCTCTTTATTTATAAATGATTCATGCTGCATTTTCAGAAAAACCTACAATTAGTGTGGGTAGCGCAGAGACTCCTTTGGGAAAGGTAAAAAAAAAAACAACAAAATATACATGCATTATATACAGCCTTTTTATCTATTGTTGTTTTGCAGTGGACTATAAAAAGAAAAGAACTGGAAAAAACGGCAAGGAGATATTTTATCTAACCTTTTAAATATATGCTTCAGTTGACAGTATTTTGTGAAGTAGTTACCCTTATGATTTGTACGGCCCACAAAATTCTTTTAATGCAGGTTTCATTTTGGTTTGCACTTTCCAACCCCAGTTATAAATGATCAAGCTAGCTAAGAAGAGAAGCTTTCTGTGGTAACACAGTAGGACAAATTCTTCCTTTTGCCGACCCCTCATGGGCATGATAGTCCCTAATGTGGCCATATTGTTTGCTGGTGGAGTGGTGCTATAACTTTAGGGCCGATTAGATTGCTTAAACTCACACAAGTCAAACAGTACTTAATTTCATTAGTGTCCCCTGTGAGCTTTACTGCTTGTCCACAAACAACAAAAAGGGGCTGAAAGGAATTCCTTTACCTCCTATATGGGATGACAATACTGCCAGAGTTTATGTGAAAGAGAAAGCAGCCCCCATGAACGGTCACTTGCTGTACCCCATGGCGGGGGGGCAGGTAGCAAGTGGCCAGAGCCCTAGTTCTACCCCTTAATGTACCAGTTTAAAGGCCAAAGCCACCACAGAGAGATTTAGCACAGATCGCCTCATCCGTGAAACAACTGGGAACTTCAGGATCAAACTCTGGTTCCTGCCCTGCCCTGCCCTGGGGGCATTGCAGTCTTCTCACGCAGGCTTGGTTGTACAGCTAAAGTCCAGCCCACTCAGATTTCCTGGCTCAAGATGACATAGTTTTAAGGAGCAGATCTGCACTCTTGAGCTCTCCCTTAGTAAGATTTATACTGAGGGAGGAGCTTTCCTTGTCACTTTTGAGCGCAGTATAGGACATTTCTAAACTCAAACATTTAGTTGTGATATCAGCCCTATGTTGAAAATTTGCCCTAAATTCAGCCGTCAACTGCAAGACAGTGATGTAGCTATGCCTACATAAGTCCCAACTGTAGACAAGGAAAACCACGATATATGCCAATGGTGCTTATTTTGGTTTACTGGGGAAAACTCCACCAAGCATTAATTATGGTCTTTGCTTGTCTTCACCTTGGGTGTTACACCAGTGTAATAGTTACATAACAGTTATGGCCAGTTTCCACTTTAGACAGGGTCTTGAGTTCAAGCTGGAAAGACAGTCTCGCAGTGCTACCCAGTTATGCTTTCAGCATTTCAATTTGGTTGCTGAGGGAAAGATACATCTCAGTGATCCCCATCCACCATTTTGATACTTGAAGACCCACCTTGAGGTATGTGGAATATGTGTCAGGAGAAAGATCCATGAGGAAAAAGTTTAATATTCTATTGTGCGCTGACTAGTTTTATGATAACTTTCTATGAGTGATGTTCCCATCTAAGCCATCCTTAGAGCTGACAGGCCTCCAACTTTGAACTGCATAGAATCTAAATCATAATTTCATGGGCTTGAGCCCAATGTAACAGTTTTCCAAATTCCCAAAAAACATTTGTGCTTCCAAAAAGAAGTGAATACTCTTAATCTGGTTAGATCATGTTTCTTGTTAAACCTCTGTGAACAGTAAGTACAGTAGCAGTGACTGTACACACATGTGCTTTGACGTTGTCACAGTTGCTTGGATACCAATAAGTGAAAGACAAAAAGGAACCACTTCAAATGAATGGAATATCAGCAAGAAGGGCACCACTAAGTGGTGGATGAAATAGAATCACTAGTATATAGTGATGTTTGCTGTGTTTTACTGTATTAAAAAGAAAAAAAAATGCCTTAGCATAGCCATCGACTTCTTATCTTGATCTTTCATTTATTTTTATCCTTTGCATAATCCTACATTATTTGCATTGCCATGAAAAAAGCAAACACCATATTGGGGCCTAAAAATAAGAAAGTTCTATGTAAGACATGTAAATTAAGCCTCCTACTCTGCTCAGCCTTGATAAGGACTCATCTGGAGTACTATGTCCAGTTTTGGGCACCACACTTTGAGAAACATGTTGACCAGCTGGAAAGAATCTAGAGAAAAGCAATAGAAATTGTCAGAGATGAGAAAAAATGAGGGAAGACTAAAATTGGGTTTGTTCATTTAGAGAAGAAGACTGAGGGGATACATGATAACAGTCTTCCAGTATTTAAAAGGTTGCTGTACAGGGAAAGATAATAAATTGTTCTCCATGTCCATTAGGAATAGGACAAAAATTAAATTATGGCAAAAGAGATTTAGGTTAAACATTAAGAAAAACCTTCTAACTGTAAAGGTAGTTAAGCACTGGAATAGATTACCTAGGCAGGCTGTGGAATTTCCATCATTGGAGGTTTTTAAGAACAGGTTAGACAAATATGTGTCAAGAATGGTTTAGTTATAGTTGAACCTGCCTTGGGGCAGAAGAATGGACTAGATGACCTCTTGAGGTCCCTTCCAGCCTTATTTTATGATTCTATTATTACAATACTATGAAATTCAAAATATGCAACTTGTTCAGGATACTTTTTCAACATAGCACCAATTCAATAGAAAGACAGATGGGCAGGCATGGCAGATTTTACATCACTTCCTCCAAAGTCAAAGAAAAAAATAAGTTCTCTCTCTTTTTTCTGTTGAAACTGGGAACATACCAACATTATAATCAAACTTAATTATCTCCAGATTGACATAATCAGATCTATTGTTCTAAAGCCTTATGACTTACTGTAGAGTATCTTCAATCTTCCAAGAGCTAGAATAATGTAAAGTCAGTTGTCTGCAGGTTCTCCCACGGCTCCTCTGGCTGTGCCTGCCTCTCCCGGGGTGGGGGGAGCCACAGGAGAAGCTTCCATGGCTTCCCTGCCCAGCCCCATCCCCTGCCTGGCCCCAGGCTCCCAGCATTAACAGAAAAAACCCTTGCACTCACTGGTTGCAGCAGTGGGGATCAGGGCCTCTGAGAGTTCATGGCAGAGCCCCCCCGGCAGTATGAGGCAGTGGGGAGCAGCAGGGATCACCCCCCCCTGCCTGGCACCCGCATGGCAGCTGCCCCATGGCATGGGTGCAGTGGAGCTCAGCTGGGCACTGCATGCTGTCTGGCAGCTGGGGCTGAGTGGTGCCAAACTCCAGCTGACAGGTGGAGCCGCCCCATCTCCCAGACAGTGCATGGTGCTCTGCCAATCTGTGCTCCACCTGTGCAATAGGGTGCCAGGTGAGGGAGCAATCCCTGCTTCCCCCCAATACCCCGGGCTGCATGAGGAAGCTCTGCCATGAGCCCTCAGAGGCCCTGATCACTGCTGCTGCAGCCGGTGAGTACGGGGCTTTTTTTCCCTTTTTCTTAAGTGCCAGGAGGCTGTGACTGGGCTGAGCAAGGCAGCCATGGGAGCTTCTCCCACAGCTCCTCCCACCGGGGCAGAGTCAGGCACAGCTGTAGGAGCCGCAGGAGAACCTGCAGTCGCCTGGCTGTGCCGGCCTCTCCGAATCTCTGAATCAGCACTGAATCAGTGCTGAATCTCTGATTTTGACTCAGCTGAATTGTATGGGGACAGTTATTCGAACCACTGAATTGAATCATTGTCTTCTGAATTGGTCAAATCTGAATCCAAATTGAATACTCCCCTGCAGAGGTGACCCGAGCAGGGTGTGGGGCCCAGAGCAAATCAGCCTGTGCAGGGCCCCGCCCCTGGACACAAGGAAGCTGGCATTGGATTTGGTGGTGGGGAGGGGAGTGCCAAGCAGCTGGAGGCACTGGATTCGGCAGCGAGTGGGGGGGCAGTGCCAAGGGGCCAGCTGGACATAAAGCTGGCGACAGTGCAGAGACACTGCAGCTGCTCTGCCCAGCTCTGTGGGGCCCCCCAAAGTGCAGGGCCCAGGGCAGTCACCCTGATTTGCCCCCCTCCCCCAGGGATGGCCCTGCTTCCCTATTCATACAAGTCTATTAAACATGCACCTGGGACTGCAGCACATTGAGTTGGATTGGAACAGCCTCAGCTGGCAGGGGGCTGGGCGGGGTCAGCCTGCAGGCTGGGGCTGCTCCGACCTGGCTCAATATGCTACAGAGGGGCTGGCTGGTAAGCAGCCCCCACACTAAAGCACAACTGAATGAGACCTGGGTGTTGTGCTAGACCACAAAAATGAACATGAGCCACCAATGTGATGTTGTAGCTGCCAGAGCAAATCAAACACTGGCATGTATCTACCAAGGCATCTTGAGCAAGGCTAAAGGTGTCATCCTCCCACTCTACCTCGGCCTTGGTGAGACCGCAGCTGGAGTACTGCATCCAGTTCTGAGCACCACACTTCAGGGAGGATGTGGAGAAGCTCAAGGGAGTCCAAAGGAGGGCCACACATATGGTTAGAGGGCTAAAGAGCAGGTCATATGAAGAGAGGCTGAAAGACTTGGGACTGTTCAGCCTGGATAAGAGAATAGTCAGAAGGGACTTGATGGCAACCTACAAGTATATTAGGGGCATACATCAGGGCCTGGGGGATCATCTGTTCACCAAGTTCACCCAGGGGAGAACAAAAAACACTGGGCACAAACTGATTGAAGATTGCTTCAGACTGAACATAAGGAAAAACTTCTTTACAAGTCATGTGCCGAGGGTTTGGAACAGGCTACCCCCCAGAGGTGGTATGACCACCCATCCTTGTGATCTTCAAAAAGCATCTTGACTCCCACCTTGCTGGGGTCATGTGAGCCCAGCAGTTTTTCCTGCCTAAGTGCTGGACCCAATGATCTGTAAGGTCCCTTCCAGCCCCTCATCTATGGAACTATGAAACCCTTGTGCCCAGAGTTCCCTCTAAGCTGTGCAGGCACGCTCATGCCAGGCGGCCAGGAACACCTGTGCGGCTGTGCATGCCATGCTGCTTAGAGGGAATGCTGCTTGTGCCCCAGTCACCCAGCTCAGTGTCTACACATGTGTGGCTGTGCACTAAAGAACTCCGCTATCGCAGAATTTATTAGTTTACTATGGCCTAATAGGTTTGCACATGTAGACACTGAGATGTTTACTGCAGAGCTAATTAGTCAGCTCTGCATTAAATGTGTTGTGTAGATGTGTCCACAGTGATTTAAAGAATAAACATTACAGACCCATTCTTACACTATTTCAGGTTATAGGCAGAGTCCTCCAAGCGCTAATCACACCTTTTACATATACACTGCAAACCTGTTGATTACATCAGTTTTGTTAAGGTACAGGAAGAACATGCAGCATTTGTGCATTAATTAGTTTCTAGCCCCTTAATGCTTTTGGCAACTCCCAGCCCTTCCAGATTTGAACGTGCTTTTTTTGCTACATTCCAAGGTGGAGATTATCAGAGCAGTTACTGCTCTTCAGGGTCTGATACCAACTCACTGATCTCACCAAGCAAGAGTCTATGGATAAAAGAAAGACTTGCAAGACATACCGTAACTGTGGAGTTACACAGTCAGAAAATGATGCCAAGAAAGATCCTGTTCCCCAACCTATACCACATCTTTGTAGGGTGGTATCAGATACTGCTAATATGGGCAATTCAACTATTTATGAGTTTTGGGGTCTTTCAGGAATTAACCCTTTCTTACCATCCTAACTAGACCTAAACCAACAGCATCATTCATGCATTATAAAAATCTTAGGAAGGACTCTGAACAATAATTCCCATGAGACAGCCTGAAAGCTCAAGTAGACATGGATAAATGTCATCCTGGAACAAAACATTTCGTTTCTGTTTTCCTAAGGGAAAACTGATCTTTTCCCACAAAATCTCTGCATTAGTAGCCAACATCATTCCAGATGGGAAATTTTTTATTCAAACTTTTTTCAAATAGCCTTAAAAGATATCTATTTTGACTATCATGTTTAAGTGAGCAGACCCCACTGTACCCACACTGATGTAAAAATAGGCATATTTAATAAAATTCCTTGCAACATGCAACACAGGAGAGATTATTTTTAATTGGAAAATGTGATTATATAAATCCACAAAAATTGGCAGGGGCCTTGAGCAGATGTAGTACCCGAAACTGCTTTCAATCCATTTTTTTTTAACTGATTGGATTTCAAGGTGATGGTGCCCCTTTGGGGCCCAGAACAGGACAGGTTTAAAATTTAGCAGAGTATCTCTCCCCTGTTCTTCTGCTACTTGTGAAAATAACACCCTCAAAGGATGACTTGAAAATTCTATCCCCAACTATGAACATTATAATCTTCCAATCAGGGAAGAGAAATGGTGCAAAGTCACTGACCAGACACAACACTTTCTCTTTTGGACACTGAATGGTGAATACTAACATTGAACTTCTTGCAATTAGATCACAAAGAGAGCTCAGCAAGTACTTGGCAAAGTATTGGTCAAGTGCTAGTAAATTTGAATGATAAATAAATCAGGGTCTTCTAGTAGACAGCAAATAGGAAAATTAAAAAATGCTAACCTAGCTAAGCAAGTTATTCATTATCAATTAAAAGTTCAGGTATTTCTTAAGAAAAATGTCCATCAATGCCACCAGAAGAAAGAACTAAACAGGAACTGTGGTATTTGTCCTAGAGAGGGGTAGGGCTTTAAAAGCTACACTACTCTTCCTTTGCAAAGGACAGATCCAAGGCTGATCCAAGCCCGCTGATGTCAATGGAAAGGCTCCATAGATTTTAAAAGGCCTACATATGTAAAGGTTGCCCGGTGGACTCTAGTCTGGCAAAAGGACATGCCTACTTTAACCAAGGCTAGGGTGATCTAAATGCCCTGGTGTACAAGTGTTTGCAGGACTTAGGTTTGCCTAAAAATGGTGCACCCAGTTTAAAGTTAGTTCTTTTCAGGTGAGAAATAAGTTGATATTGTCCTAGGATTAGCTTGACCCTAGTAAGAGTTAACCCAGGCAGCAAATACTTACATGTGTTCACAGCACCATAGAAAGCCCATCCACTCTCTACAGACCTGGGGCTGTGATGTTTTAACCACTCCAAACCTGACTGGGCTATTCTTACTCCCAACTAACTTTCCCCACCCCCAACACAGACCCACCAGCCTCCCACCAGACCCACAGATTTTTACAGCTTCCCTCTGCCCCCAACTTACTTGCCTCCTGCTGCCTATGCCTTCTCCCAGCAAATAGCAAATACCTGCATGCAGCAATCCTAACTCAGATTTAGGTGGCTTAGTTTAAGCCAAGTTATGTGACTGGTTGTTTGCACCCTATTTATGCCTGTCCCTATAATTATGGGAGGAGAGGTATTGCCCAGTACCCATGAACCAAAGTCACACGCATGGCCTTAAGTGCCCTTTGGCAAAACTCTCAATTAACTTATTGGGACAGATTCTTCTCTCATTTTCGTTAGTACAATCCTACCTGAACCTGAATTAGCATACTCTACGCTGTAATCAGAAGCCCCAGAAAGAATGATTAATTTCACAATGTCCCTTCTATTAAGAAATAATCTAATTTCATGGTGGATTTCTTTTAATACTGAAACTTTATTAGAAAATGTTAAAAATTGTGGTTATTTACATGGCTTGGTAGTGTTAGAAGAGAATAAAGGACCCTGCTCATGGTGGCTACATGGGTACATAGTTGATCAACGTTGATCTAAAATGTGCAGTTAGTCATAAAGCTGACATTTGCTCAGGATAAATGAGTTAAGAAGCTCAAATACCATGCTATGATAGAGAGGTAAGACCCCATACTTAGTAACATCTTTGGTACACATTTGTATGGTAGTAAGATGCTCTTCAACCGTGAGGTGCCTCAGTTTTGCATAGCAGCACAGCACTCTGAAGGCTCATAGGATGCTTTTGCTGTTCTAGTCTCTCACTCCAGGTACCCCAAAGATCAGAGACTGCACCATCACTTCATATCCCTCCTACCTCTGGGTATTATCCAGTATCCTGTGGTAGTGTGCTTAGCATGCTTTGCCATTTAAAGGGACTGGCAGCCTGCAAAAGCAGCCTGCAACTGGTGAGGGGGCTAAAGAGGGCCCTACCTGACAGGGAGAGGGTTGGTCTTAGCCAGGAGATAAGCTCAGACCCTTTGGAGGCTACAAAGGGGTGAGCTTAGCTGAGAGGTAAGCCCAGACCCTGACTGGAACAGGATGCAAGACCTTGGAGGCTGCTGAGAGTAGGGTGGCCATCATAGAGGACATTCTGGTTTTCTGATACAAAACCTGACACCTTTATGTCATGGATGTAGACTTATGTCTACATCCATAAGTAGACAAGGGAGGCTGATAAAGGAACATCTCCCCAGCAAGATGGCTCCAGCTCCTGACTGCCAGTGTGGAGAGTGCAGCTTCTGGCAGTCCAGCCTTGAGAGTCAAAAAGGGAGGAGCTCCAGACAGCAAGGCAGCAGCTGGACTCTTGAGACACAGGCCTAAGCAACTCTACTGGCCTGGGGAACAGGGGAATAGTACCTGGCTGGAGAGAGAGTTGTGCATTTAGGCAAGTGAGTGTGCATTTAAGACAAGACCCAGAGAGAGCTGCAGGGCCAGGAGGGAACTTTGCTGGAGAAAGAGCCCAAAAGGAGAAAGTCAGGCCGAGGGGGTCCCAAGGTCTCACTTGACAGAGTTGAGGCACAGGCCCAGATAGTGCTTATGGTCCAGGAGGGGCCACAATCAAGGACTGCCAGAAGGGGATAGCCCTGAAGGTGACTGTGGATTGTGCCAGGGGGTCTGGAGGCCTGTAGCCCAGTGACAGCAGAGAGAGAGGGCAGGCAGCCCATAGCCTGGAGGAGTTTAAGCCCAGAGAAATCATGGGCTGAGAAAACCAGTGGGCTTTGGAGCCCAGAAGGGATGTATGACAGCAACAGGAGGCCAAGGAATCTATAGCCCAGGAAAAGTAAGGATGGCCAGGGCAGGATAACTCAGGAGATGGTCCTGGGCAAGACAGAAAACTATACCCTACTGGGGTTTGCAGTCACAGTTGTGGGGCTACTTGTGGTGTGGCAGCCCCTATAAAGTACCACTGGAGACAAACCCCAGGGAAGGGCAATTGTGGAGCACCCGAAAATCTCAGCTCCCACTGCCTTGCAGGTTACACCATGGAGGGGGATGGCTAGGGGAGCACACTGATAGAAAAGCACTTGGAGGGTCCCAGAGAGAGAAAGGGATCAGAGAACCCAGGAGCCTAGAGTTCAGAAAGAGACTGGGAATGGGGCCAGAGGATCCAAGGACCCAAAAGAGAGGGGCCAGCAGATGCAAAAGCCTGAAAGATAGGGGCCACAGCTGAAGAGCAGGGTCCAGCCAAAGGATCATGAAAGCATGGGAGGACAGGGATTAGTAGCCTGAAGGGGGCATGAGGCAGAGTCATCAACTTGTAGCCCAGAGGTGTGCAGGGTCAAGGGGCCTGGAGGTCTCAACTGACCTGGAAGGCCAGAGCCCAAGAGGGCAAAGGAGGACCACTGTCAAATGCAACTGGGTCTAGAAAGCCTGAAGATCTCAACTGGCCTGGAGTGGGGCCAGGGACCAGGAGAGGCCAAAGACCAAGAGAGGACCACTGCTGGAGAGTAACAAGGTTAGGGACCTGCTTCCCAGAGAAGCAGGGAGCAAGAACCAGGGTCCTGGTGCCAGAGGAAAGGCTGGGAGTGAAGTGAACTGGGAAACCTGCAAGACCGAGAGACAGTGGAATCAGAGAGGGCCCAAAGGCATAGAAGAATGGGACCAAAGGGTCCCAGAGCCTAGACCATAGGCAACCCTCGGCATATGTGCCAATTAGTGGCACATGGAGACGTTTTCCTCAGCATGCCAAGAGGTGTGCAAGGAAATTGTTTAAAAAAAAATTTTTTTAAGTTGCTGGTCCAGAAACAACAGGTCCCAGAGCCACAGCAGGCACTGGGGGTGGAGTGGAGTCAGGAAAATGCAGGCAAGGCAGCTATCTGCATTCTGCTGATCCTACCTCCTGTCCCTGGGCTGCACCCTCCAGCCCAGGCCAGCCCCTGGAGGGGAACCAGGGGTGGGCGAGGCTGGGGCCTAGGCAGGCTCTGCAAAGGACCACTGTGTTGGAAGTACCCAACTGGCTCGGCCCTGAGTGCCACCTGCAGTGGCTGTTCCTGGGTCCCAGGGGGGTCCTGCAGCTGGGCCCTTGTACCACGAGCAGCTCTGCCCTGCTTGCACTGTATCCAGCGTGCAGGGAGCCCAAGCTAGAGTCAGGAGCTCCCCAACCAAGGCATCCTACTCTGGCCAGGTGGTGTCCACTTGCCGGCAGGGCAGTTGTGTCCCTTCCCCATGGAGCTGCAAGGGCCAGGCCAGGCTGCACTTTGGGTGCTACTGGGTGCCCCTGCTCACCCACTGCAGCCTGAGCCCAAGGCAGCCCCTGCTTCCCTTCTGGCCCCACTCTCCTCTGGCTGCCACTTTCCCAAGGACCTGGCTAGGCCAGCCTTCCCACAGTACCTCCCCCTGCACTGCCCAGACTCTGCCCCAAGCACCCAGCCCTGGCTGTTGGCATCCTGGTGTCACCCCCAGCTGGGTAGGACAGGGCGTCCATCTGCCCAAGCCCCGGCCGGACCCAGAGCTTGTCTGCCCACTGGGAGCCTCCAGCATAGTGGCCCTCTGCAGCTCTTGCCTGGGCCCCAGCCTCGCCTACCCATAACTCCCTTCCATAGGCACTGCAGAGGGCCACTATGGTGGAGGCTCCTGGCTGGCTCAGCCCCAAGCACTGCCTGCAATGGCTGTTTCCAGGGCCTGGAGGCTCCTGTGGCCATGCCCCATGGCTGGGCCCTAGCAGTGGGGCCTGGATGACCACAGCTGCACCTGGTATACAGGGAAGCCAAGCCAGGAGCCCAGCATCTCACCTCAGCTGGGCAGTGTCCCCTCATGGGCAGGGCAGCTGCAGTCCATCCCTGTAGAGCTGAGCAGGCCAGGCCAGGCCATCCCTCCGATGCCACTGCCCACCTAACCACCACTGTGGCCTGAGTCTGTTGAGCCCTGGGGCAGCCCCCACTTCCCACCCAGTCCACCCACAGCACCTGCCACTGTGTATGCTTCTCCCTGCCTGGACCCTTATAAGATGGGAAACTCCCTTCTTGAGAGCATGGAGGCAGAAAGGGATCTTGGAGTCATCATTGACTCCAAGATGAACGTGGGCCGACAATGCGAGGTCACGGTCGGCAGGGCTAACTGGACCCTATCATGCATCCACAGGTGCATCTCAAGTAGGGCCAAGGGGGTGATCCTCCCCCTCTACGCAACACTGGTCAGGCCACAGCTGGAGTATTGTGTCCAGTTCTGGGCACCCCACTTCAAGAGGGATGTGGACAACATTGAGACGGTCCAGAGGAGGGCCACCCACATGATCCGGGGACAGCAGGGCAGAGCCAACAAAGAGAGGCTACGGGACCTGAACCGGTTCAGCCTTCACAAGAGAAGGCTGAGGGAGGACCTTGTGACCATCTATAAACTCACTAGGGGGGACCAGAAGGGTTTGGGGGAGACCTTGTTTCCCCTAGCGCTCCCCGGGATAACAAGGAATAATGGCCACAAGCCCTGGTCCTTGGCTCCCTACACTCCAGGACTGTTGGGAAGGCCCGGGCACCCCAGCCCTGGTGGCTGCTGCTTGGGTGTCACTGCCTCCCTCCGCTGGACACTTCCCTGGACCAGCGGGCCCAAGTCACAGCCAGTAGTAGTTGGATACATAGGTGGTGAGGGACACACCCACTTTCTCTTTTTCCATTTTTTATCTCTTCTCTGTCTTCTCTTTTTCTTTTTCTCTCTTTTTTTTTCTCTCCCCACCTTTTTGTCTCCTATTTTCTCTTTTCTTTTTTCTTTCCCTTTTTTTCTCTCTGCTCTCCTCACAGCATGCTTAACAAGAAAACAATACACAAGAAGGTAGTACATGAAGTTTTATTTATTGTCACCAGGCTTAGAATTTTTAGAAAACCTGGTATTTACTGTAAAAAGAAAAGCAAAATTTATGATTATTAGCTATATTAATATGCAGTGCATCCTGTCATGTGTCCCCTGCTCTAGTTTGTTTTTCTGTCATGCTGGCACTCCAGCACCTTACAAGATAGACCTTATGGGTTTTTTAGCGCTCCAGCCAAAATCATTTCCTACCCCTAGCCTAGAGAGAGACCAAAGATGGAACCAAAGGGACCAAGGGCCTAGAGAGAGGCTGAAGGGTCTAGAAGCCTAGAGGAAGGCTGAGTGAGACCAAGGGGTCTGAGAGCCCAGACAAGGGGCTATGAGTGTAAAGAGCAAACATCTGAGAGTGGTGTCACTTGTGAGGCTTGGGGCATGGTATAGGGATGGAATGGAGCCATGCAATTGGCCCTTAAGGAAAGGACCACAGATACCTGATGGTCACCAGAAGGAGATCAGGTCTGGGAAGCCCTGGGGCAGCCTCCCTTTTATAACCATAAAATACAACAACATGTGGCAGGAGAGCAAAGGGGTCATTGTGCCCAGAGAATGACCAGGGTAGACAGAGAATTTGTTTTGGCCTCCAGGGGCTTATGGTCAACCCTAGAGAAGGTGCCCTGCTACACCTGTATTTCAACAGCTTTTATTCCTGGGCTTCAATGAAGACCTGCCACCAATTCTCACAGGGGATGGTCGTATCAATCTTCAGTATGATTGTTGTTCTCATCTGTCACTATAATGCCTAGGTACAGCTGGCTATTGCAGCCTGGGATGATGCAGTTCATGGTACAGCACTGTGATGCAGTTGCCAAGCTCTGACATGGGTCTTGTAGTTGGACAGGACATGGAGCAGAGTCTCATTCTCCTAGTCACACCTCTGGTGCCTCTTGTTTCAGTGGCTGTAGTGGATGGCACCATTGAGCAGGAGGCAGTTGAAACAGGCTGGATGGATGAATCACCAGCTTGCAAAGTGCATGAAGTTTCTGCGAGGCATGAAGTGCTTGCTGGCACCCCACTCTGAGGTGACCTTGAAGACTTTCCTGACTGGATTTCACCCTCAGGTCATATTCAGGAACCTCTCCAGACAGGCCTTGATGCAGGGAATGATAACGATGTGATTGGTGGTTGGGGCTGGGAGTAGTGAGACCCCTACCTCCCAGTCCCTGCCATTCCTTACACTATGTTCAGCCATACCTGATGCACTTCCCAAGGTACAACATAGCACTGCTGGCTTTGTCTGGCATCCACAGTCAGAAAAAGTCCTTGCAATGTCACTCAAACTTTCCCTCCAGTGACTTGCTCAGGAATTTGACCAAGTCCCTGTTGGATGGTGACCTAGAAATCCGCCTCTTGGTAGTTTCCTTTAGGGCATTGGTGGCAATACTGTTCCCCAGGTCATTGGGGTGGTCAAGAGTTGGAAGGCATGGGTAATTACTGCAATGTCATAGCCAGCTTTCATGTGAAGGATGTTGCCATGCCGTTACCAGTAGGAGATGTGCTGGATCTCATTACTGACCCATAGCTGCAGATTCTTCTACTTCTGTATGAGTCACTTGATTTCACTGTCCAATTTCAGAGGCATCCTGGGGATTGCTGAACCTCTCAGGATGTAGGGGCTAAGGAAGATGTTTAGGGCATCAATCTTCTGCCAGCAAGCCAGCAGAGGGGACTCAAGTTTATGGATGTCCTACATGATCCAACAGATTTTCTTTTCTAGTATGTGTCTCATCTGGTGGCCAGTAGGTATACCAGGGTAGAGATAGCTCTTGCTCTCCTTCAGGTGCCTCATGGGCTCATGCTGCATCTTGATGGTAACAACCAGAACTACATTTCTTTTTCTGCAGTTGATATGCAGGAAGGCACATTTGGAGACATTGAAGCACAGCCTCATCCACCCAACTCCCTCAGAGCTGATGTTCAACATTCCCTGGAGTTCATTGGGCTGGCTGATAAGGAAGACCTAATTGTCTGGGTAGGCCAAGATGATCAGTCTGAGGAGGCTGAACCCTCCTGGGGCCACCATGACTGTTCTAAGAAGGGGTTCCATGGCCAGATTCACTTCAGTCTGGATTGGGTTTTGCCCATCAATGACTAGATGGTGGTGGTCATCCAGACTAATTAGATGAATTGATCTAGAAACCCAAGCTTTCAGAGGGTATTGCAGATGTGCTGGTGAGGCAGAACCAAAGGCTTTGGAGAGGTCCAGACACTCTACCACACGCTGATTTCTCTCTCTTTCTGGGTGTCATCTAGGGACATCTGCAGTACAAAGTTTTCTTTGTAGCAGACCTCATTGGACAGGAAAACTTTCTGGGTTAGGCTGATGGCCCTCCCCTTCAACCGCTCAGTCTGTGATCCAGGCTGCAATGCAGCTGGCACAAAGCTTGTACTTGGATGGAAAAAAGGGCAAACTATACTGGGACAAATCTGTCTTGGTTGTCTGCAGTGAAGTTATACCAGAGACAGTAAAACCATGATAATACCACAGACATCTGATGGCATAGTTATGTCACTCAGGGATGGGAAGAGGTATGAATGCTGACTGCCAAAGCTGTGCTGACTAAAGCCCCTAATATAGATGTAGTTATACTAGCAAAATGGTGGTTTAACTTTATAGCCTGCTTTGCTCATAGTGGCTGATTTTACTATAGCTGTATCTACAGTAGGTGCCATTTGCCAACAGAGTATACTTGTATACATATACCAGGAAAGTGATGCCGCTGTTGTAGAGCTAGCTGAACAGAAGAATTTGACCAGCTGGCTTCCATCAGAGGTCTGCAAGATTTGGCTTACATGTTCTAAACCCTACATGGATCCCGTGAATAACTACTCACATTTTATCAAAAGAAATTAAACGTGCTACTTTATACAAGTTATCCAGAAAGATTATGACAAAATGAAAATAACTCCCTTGCTATAGTAATCCCAATAAAACAACGTCAGTCCTTGTGCTTTAGATGTAGTGTGACACCCTATGCCAACACACAAGATACAGATGCTTTGGCATTGAGCAAGATATAGCTACTGAACTACTTCTAAAGATCTTCTTGTTACTGTGCCTGGTATCACACTGCAGTACTATTGTAATAGTCTATTAAATGAAATTGTATATACATATTATATATTTATGTGTGTTCTATTTTGCTGACACAGTAGCTAATCTGTGAGGCCCTTACTCTCAACTTAATGACATTTCTCTATTTGGACATAATGCAATAACTTCTGAATCCTGCATCTGATCAATTCCAAATTTTCTGGGAACACTCTAGGTATTGCTGGGCAGAATATGGTCCATCAAAACCACATTAAATACTAGGACATGTTTGTTTTGTTTCTGTGCCCTGTCCAGCTGCTAGTAAATTAACAAGAATCCAAATGAGGCAGCTCTCACACAGTTCTGCCTTGATCTTTGATAGGCATGGGCTGCTTTGTTGCCTTGAATCATCATTTGCAGTGGAAATATTGCCTCGCTGCAATATATTGCAGGCTGTGAGAGATCTTGCATAAAAACTGTGCAAGATCTCCAGAGCAAATCATGTAAATCTGTCAAGTAAATATGTATTTATGGGGTTTTTAGAGCTTGGATTGCTGCCACACAGACGGCTTCCTATCATCTGAATACATTTTAAGGACTTCAAAAATACAGAGCATTGACCAGAGCTGTTACAGTGTATCTCACCAGTACTGAGGCTGCTGTACTGGTGCAGTAAGGGCTATTGTGTCCGTCTCTTCTCTGAGCATGTGTGTCATTTAGCAGAGACCGGGCACTGCTCACAGGGCAGCTCCATGCCCTGGGCAGTGGCTCCACATGCAGCAACACTGGCTACCATGCTACCAGTGGCAGCATTGCAACCTTTCCTGGTTGAACTGTGGCAGTGGCTATTTTTGCATCTTCCTCCAAAGGTTGTGCCTGGGACTACTGTCCTGCTCGCCCTCCCTTAGTTTATCTACTATAAATTAGAGCCAAAACATGCCCGGAAAGATAAAGGTACAAACAGAGGCCTAACTGGCCCCTAGGGACCTTGCTTGAGCACAAAAGAGGGCAGAATTCCCACCCAGTGGAGGGGACCTTGCCACAGCAGGCGTGCGTACCACAGCCTCGGGAGGGCATGGCTGGCCTGCTAGAGATTCTGTTGGCTGCTCCCTTTCAGACCTGTAAAAATGATACAAATCATAGAGAAATCAGGCTGGAAGGGACCTCCATAGGTCACCTAGTCCAATCCTTTGCCTGAGGCAGGATCATCCCTATGCAAGCCATCCTATACAAATCTATAATCAACCCTGACACTACACAAGACATAACACACTAACCCACGGCAGGTAAAGCAAGGGGACAACAGCAGCCAATGTCCTGTTTTTCTAGAAGGTTGTTAATATACATTCAAGAGATCCCAGGTAGAGGGCCATGCCCCCTGTTATGGAGGAAGGCAAAAACTGCTGCAGTTCATACCAATCTGACCATAGCATAAAATTCCCAGTGCCCTCCTCCTTTAGTCCTACTACCCCCTTGAACAGTCTTGAGGGATGTATGTAGCCAGCATAGTGTTATTTCACTCCAGCATCCTTAGTGCTAGCACTGTTTCTGGGATAGCATTCGATAATTAACTCTTCCTGTGAATCCCACTGGGGAACACACATGCTCGTTTTTTGGTGTACATTCTGCAAGAACAACTGCCTTTAAAAATGGTGCTACAGTGTTTACTTTTGCCTGATAATAAAAGCCAACTGGAATCCAAAGGATTTTTCAAGCTCTATTTTATTTTAACAAGCTTCTGGACAATGTAGGTTTATATCTTAAAGTAATTGGCAGGGACCTGTCCTACATTGCAAAATCCCCCAAATGGCTATACACCATCAGTGAGCAGATGATGGACATGAAGGTAAATAATTAAAAGCCAAAAACTTTACATTTAACTTAAAGGGCAAAATTAAAGTGCTGGAATGAATAGAACAGCATTTAGAATGTATTGCAATATTATCTAGAGATATACTGCTTTTCCATTCTAACTCTAGATTTAAACTTACTTTCAAATATAGTCCTATTTCTCAAAACTGAGTTAATGCATTCATGTGCTCTGTAACTCTATCTCTGAAATATCTGCTTTTTGCAGATATCCAAACCTTCTAATTAACAACAAGAATTCACAATGAAAGTTTTTCTAGCTGCATCCACAGCAGGAAATAGATAAGCAAAGTGGAGATGTTCCTTTTTTTTTAATTTGCTATACTGCATGCTGGTGGTTCTGCTATGTCATATAATATCTGTCATGAGTTGCGACATAATGAAACATGACATGATGTAACCACTGGGATGACCCAACATGGCATAACCAAATGCAAAATGATTCATTCTGACTAAGCATGTCAGAATTATTTTTTTAAAGTCATACACCTACCTAACTATTAACTGGTCAAATCCTTTCAGAGACCAGGTACAGGTCTGTAGCAAACAGAAACAGAAGTTTATAACAGGAGATACAGGCATACAGGAATATAAAAATCATGTTCAAGTGATGCTAAGATATCAACTGCATATTTATAACAGTTCTCTCCTAGACATTCGCAACACCTGCATCCTTATAAGAGGCAGAAAAGGGAAGGACTGGGGAAGGTCATGACTGTCAAAGGCAAAGCAATATTGAAGAAAAAGAACAGGGGGCTTTATTCCTTAGCATTTCATAGACAGTTTCCCTTATAAGACTCAATTTCTTAGGATTATGATACAATCCTGCTTTGGGAGCTGGGCAGACTACGCTGAACCCCTGAGGATTCATGGTTCCATATGCAAAACTGGGACATAAAGAATGTCTGTGCATATGACACTTATAATTTATATTTGTCTGTTTGTGACCAAGGATCACAACGCAACTATATTGTGAAACATTTTCAAAGGAAGAAAACATGAAATGTGGACAAGTAGAACAGAGATTCCTTATAACACTAGTAAAGGTTTAAGGCACTAACATGTTCTCAGAGCTAAAATAATGTGGCAGTTTCATACCCCTATCTGGTACTTGCTTCAAAGATCAGTTATTCTGTGGAATAGACAAATACCAAAGTATCTGGCATGAAGCACTGCTGATAAGAGTGCACAGCATGCTGAGGTAACATTCTTCTAAGCCCCACTAAAAATCATGTGCAACACCAAAGGCAAAGGCCATGGTGTCAGATTTAACTTCTTCACACTGCCACTGAGAAAACTACCCTTCATGTTCAGGTTAACGCAGGGTATGAGTTGTGCCCCTGGTGTTACAATTACCTTTAATATTAAATAACTTTTGGCAATGGTAATATCCTTTGAGGACGTTTTGTTCTATATTGGGCATTTCTTACTGATCTCTGCCTCTATCAGCCATTAAAACCCATCCTGGAATTGTCTTCACATTTTATAAACTCTCCAGGATAAATGCTCAGTTGATGTCCATCAGTGTAGGTCCACTGAAGTCAATGTCCTATAAAGGGAATTTCTCCTTAATGTACTAATAATTTTACTACGTGACTGCTACAGGACTTACAACTTACACATTGCATTGAAAAATGCAAGTTCCTCATTCTGCTATGCTAAAAAGGAAGCCCCACTTTATCTATGGTAACACCTACACTTCATTTTCTCTGAACAAGTTATTCCTAAAAAGACATATATTTGTTGTAAAAGAAAAAAACATTAAATGACTTCAGTTATGCCATTGATTAAGTTAAAAGCAAACGATGTGCTGCTTGGTAGGGTCCCAGTTTTGCAACTGACTCTGCACAGACTCTGGGCAAGAGCTTGGTGTGCACAAAAATTGTACAAGGAAGGCCTAAGTCACACAGAGACAGGCCCACTCCTGCCCCTGTCTGAATAAGTCATGGAAAAATACTAAACCTCAGCAGGCCTGCTTCACAAGAGAAGCAGGAACGATGCCTACGCAGTGGGGGCATCCCTGTGTCATATGGGACTTATACGTAGGTTAACAAAAGAGTTGGGGCTGGGGTGGTGTGGGTGCTAAGGTGTGTGGTTGACAGCCCAGAGGTCAAAAATTTGAGACTACAGCAGAAATGATCATGGTGCAGCCCTGTCAGATTTCAATGAATCTGCACATTCTGCTAAGTACCTTGTCACAAGGACATGAAAAAAGAAGGAAGCAGAAGAGTAGGTCCAAGGCTGAATGATTCTGTGGCTCAAAGGCTGTTCTCTTCCTCACAAAGATAAAAATGTTGGCACCACCAGGGGCTTGTTCTGTCCTTGCACTAACTGCTGTAGAATGCCTCTGCTGCCCATCTAAAATAAGGATGTCAAAGGAAAGATAAATTCTGGCCTTCCCGGCATCCCCAATATAAAGCCTAGTTATTGGGGCTGAGTAGCAGGACCAGGATTTAGCTGTAAATGGCTATCAATTTCCAGTTAATTCTTGGATATTTTGTAAGTTCCCCCTTCTTGATTAATACAGTGTCACACTTCAACCTATAGGAGATTTTTATGGCAGGTATAAATCCTTGAGAAACTAGGTCTTATAAAGGAAACTCTCTATGAAATGACCATAACTTTAGTGCTAAAGAGGAAGAATAAAGTATCCTGCCTTTTTTTTCATTCCAGATGGCTTGCCCTTGTCAGTGATGACCCTCCCCATTCTCTTTCTTGCCTCTTGCTTTAAAAGTGATGGTGTTTCAAAGAACTGGGGAAAATATTGTGCTATCATTGTAATTAAGACAAAATTCCATACAGAGCAAACAGGCTGCAGTGAAACATCACTGTACCACCTTCATAATAATACAGGTAATGAAATATTGGTGCTTCACATCATTAGTTGAGTAATTATGATTTTTGTTTGTTTATGTTTATTTAAAATTAGGCTCAGAAAGCATCTATTAGAAGAGGAGGCCCTTACTGAACAAGTGATACACAACAATTTACAGCTGGAAATAAAGAATCTCCCCTTTTGCACCCCAACCTAGGGTACCACTAACTATTAAATGTGTCTTTTCATTTCAAAGCACTCAAAAAAGCACCCCATTTAACATAATTGGAAAGGAGCTTACTCAAAGATACCCAATAGCCTGATGTCAAGGGCTAAGTACAGCTAGTCAAAAAAGCTCAAGGCTGAATCAATTCAATCTTAGTGTAAGCTGCGTAGATTGAACTGATAGGTAAGTGAACAGACACATTCACTTTTGATTCTGCAAATGCAGTCACATGCCTGCAGTAGCCCAGGCCAGAAGCTGGGGGGCACTAAAGCACGCCTCCTTACAGCTGGGGCAAAAGCTAGCCTGCCCAGCCTGTGAGTGGGAGATGGCAAGGGAGATGCAAAGCATCCTAGGATGCTGGGGGACTGAGTGTTAAATTGAATCTAGAGGGGATCTGGAACCAAAGTTCAATAAACCAATTTAAGCTAAATCAGTTAAGTCTTTTACTACATTCATCCAGGTTTATCTTAAACCAGTTTCAGCCATTTGGGGCATTTATAGACGGGCTCGGAGGGCGGAGGGGGCAGGGCGCAACACATTGTAATTATAGCACGTTGGAGCAGCCTCTCTGCACATGTACAGGTGCCCTTTAAAGCAGTTTATGCGAACTGAACTTCTGTTATGTTACAGATTTGAATCACTTTCTGATCTCTTAAACTGATTTGTGTGTAATTTCTGTCCCTAGCCAAGGGCAGAAATAAAACCCATGTTTCTTGGTTGCTAGTGCAATAGCTAGCTCATCAGGTCACACTCAAGGTACATGGATATGCCACCATTACTTACTACTTGGTTCTAGGACACATTTACATATATACAGCTGGATCCTCAGCTGGTGTAAATCAGCATAGCACCATTGCAGTCACTGGAGTTATACCTATTTATACCAGACAAAGATTTGACCCCTCTTTTTCAGAGGCAGTCCATTTCATTCTGATGAATTTGTTTTCTCCAAATGCCATCCTGTATGTATTTGTAGCTGAGAAACTGTAAGACAGCAAACACATTCATCTTGAATCCAGTGAATGTATCACCACATGGTGTGTGTTTCAAGGTAAATTGTTTGAAAGATCAATTCTCAGAAATCATAGTATGGGGGTTTACAAAAAGAAATATGTAGAAATGTTAACACAATGCACCTAAAAGCTGATTGGCCTGAGCATGTGAGAATATACAAATCTAAAACCGAAATGAACACAGGCTTACTGATGTAAATTTCTCCACTTTAATATCCTCACCAATTTCCAGGAGCCAACATAACATGGCAAAAATAGGAGAAAGCAATGGATTTCCTAGTCCATTAGATGCCAGATCCAAAGCTCATTGAAGTCACCAAGAATCTTTCTATCACTGCTACAGGGCTCAGAATCAGACCCTCTATCTTGAATTTATTTCTCAATACAAAAACAAAAATGTCTTTACACATAAATATGCATTTTATATGGAAAAATATGATCCCTAGGTGAGAACTCTATGCAGTATACCCCTGGGTAGCATTTAAACAAAGCACCTATCTGCTACTATTAGTTTTCTGATTAGAATAGTAGAAGGGTATGAATCTAATATTCAGTCCAAAAATACACTGTGGGGTGGGGGGGGGAACACCACACTAACATTAATGTTCAATTGATAAAAACTTTGCAGAAGTCTATTTATTTATTTATTTATTTATTTATTTATTGTAATTCTAAATCCCTACCATCACACAACAATGTCACATTTTAATGTAATATCATGTCCAATGCATATTCATGAAATAAAAATCTTGGCAGTGGCACAAGAAAAGTGGGATGAAGTGTGTTTGGCGGAGTGCGTCACGTTTCCAGACCAGCGGATTTTTTGATTAAAGTCCCTTATCCGTTTTATCATGCATATCCACTCTCTGATTAAAGTGATCTGGAGCTGACACTCACAATGTCAGTATGCACTGAGACCCTTCACACAAAACATGGTTGGAATTTATATTCTTAAAAAAAAGAGAGAGAGAAAGAAGAAAGAAAAGAGGGAAAAATAGATCAACCAAACCTGCTATATTAATTTAAGTACATAAGTCTATGTATTTAAGAGAGATAGTTTGGCTTGTTTATTTTAACCTTATGTATTTTTAACATTACCAGACTACAGATACCACGAGTTTTATTTCCATTTCAAAAAGTACTCATGGAGCAAGTTCTTTATCTCTGTAACGTTGGGCTTTATAGAAAAATGCCTCCACACTGTGGGGAAAAACATAGCTAGGGACTCCCACAGCAATAGATAAAATAAATAATGAAATTCCCACCCCTACAACACCCCCCCCACACACACACACGCACACTCTTAGGTTTCCCTCCCCTGCTTTTATTTTTTACTTTATGCACTCACTTCTCTAGCTTTGTATGCACTTTGGGACCCAGATCCTAAAACCACTGACATCAATGCAAAGTTTCCCATTGAATTCAGTTGGCTTTGGATCAGACCTGGTCCTGACTAAGGAAAACATGGGAGTACAATGTTTAGGTCCTAAATTTAAGCATAAGATCAATGGGGTTTACCCACTGATTGAAAGGTAAGTTACTTACCTTTCAGCGTATAAACAATGGACCTTAAATGCTTTTCTGGGGACGATAGGAATGTTCATGTCACCTTGTCAAGGGATATTGCAGGACCTTTCATTTTTAAATGCTGGGTACTATACCTAAAAAATAGAAGGTAACATATCACTAGTTCTTCAAACTGGGTACTTTTAGTGTACCCACTCCTTCAAGTGCATTTCAATCACCCTAAATCTAATGCATCTAGTCTTGAAGAAAATATCTCTATCTGGAGATTTTGTAGAAATTGATATTTAATTAACAACAGCTTACTGACTTGCTTAGATTCTGAATTCCTCTGAGTTTTCCTTTCTTTTATTTTTTCAAATGTAGAGACATAACTGGCAAAGGTAAAGAGGCTGAGGCAACTGATGCAGTGGGATTGTAAGGCACGGTGCTGTATAGCTTCCCTCACACTGTTCTAATACGTATTTCAGTGCTAAAGTTCAAGCCACGTGATATCCCATCCAGGGAATATTTTTTTCTGAACAGTGTCTGCCACTCATTCCAAAATGGGTTTCTGAGCTGCAGGGCTGACAGACATTCAAGAGGAATTAGTATGAGACTGTCAAATTCATTTCACTTATGAATTAAATCTCTCTCTTCTTGATCAACATAACTGTAAGAAGTGGAGTGAGTCAGGGAAAAGTGCATTAATTTATTTTGTTGATTAAGGCAATTGCTTAAAAATAACAGTAAACTGAGATTCTTTGCGCAAAGAAAACAAATGAGGAATGTGGACTTACATGAAAATACACTTGCATTCATTGTTCAATAAGCAATCCTTTCACTATCCTGATTCTGCAAGGAGACTGGGGTCACAAATGGAGAATTAGGGAGAAAACAAGTGGAAACACAAGAGAAAGCCTCTTGGGGAAATACCATAGGGAATGAACAACATTTTCACCACAGTGCACAGCAATATATGCTTCTGAGAAGTTTTTATGGTCAGAAAAGCATAGGAAACAGTTCCTGTACTTAAATGATGCACATAATCAGAATGGTATTTTGTAATCATATAACCACCGTTGTTTCCTCTGTCCATGAGCAACTAACATCATCCTTCATTTGCAAAACATGTAGAATTAACTCTACATAGGCTTATAATGAGTACTTCTCAAATTTTCTACAATGACACCTACTGGTGAGTCTCATACAGTAAAGACAAAATGATGACCCGTGTGCAAGCAGTCTGGTAGCAGAGCAACTCAGCTAGTAACTACTGAAGAAACTCCTCCATCATTCTACCTACACAAGGTACAAAACATTCATTTCAGGTTATAAACTATCTCCTGCATTTGTTGCCTTCTCCGCCTCTTCCTCTCCTGGTCAGTGATGGCTCATCCAGCCTGTTGGTTCAGAATATATGGAATAACACAAGGACTTTAGGGGGTTAAACATATCCTATTCTATTCCATTAGGGCCTGTCACTATTCCTTTGACCTGTATCTTTAGAAAAATATAGTAAGAGGCATTTGACTGAGCAAAGACAACAAACAGTTTAAACCTTGGCTGTCTCAAGTTAAGAACCTACAACTGCATGGGCACTTAATTTTTTAGACACTCTAGTTTGCAGTTGTTGGTCCACATGGCTGTTCACTGAGCTAAATCTATGCATGTGCATAATTTCAGAGCAACAATTGCAGCAATTAGTCCATATAAAACCTATTTTGAGGGCTTAGTTGGGATTTGATGGTGCCTCAGGCCTTATGCTTGCCCTTTACGAAGGGCTGAATTTCTCTTCAAAAGTAAACTGTGTATTCACTTGTAAAATGCTTAGTAGGTTCATTACATGAGGCGAGTACAAGAGCACCAGAACATCACACACAGCATTTTCACAGTCATGCATGAGATTTTTATTTGCCTGCATGCTCATTGGCTAGATAATGCTCAGTAGAATTTATATGGGAAACAGAAAGCTAAAAAAATATGATAATTAAAATAAATATTAAAGTACCATTAATTTAGTAGAATGCGGATTGCTGTGTACTACATGTATCACAATCCAGGCAGTGCTACTGTTTCTTTACATATATTCACAGGTATTTCCATCACCTGGCCTTCATGCACACATGTGCTCACCACATTCTTATACATGAATGCATGGCTTGTGCATGACTAAGCCATCAGACACAGGGGACACAAATAAAACCATAATTTGTATAGCCAGGGCTCCCTCTATCTGCAAGGTTTCTCTGCAAACCATGCTGCACATGGGTTGCCTTGGAGCCTGCACTGAACTGCTTAATTTTGGTACATTAAAGAGAGAAAGGCCATGTTGTACTGGTACGGTATGCCTACGGTAGTGTGTGGCACAGATGTAACTCCATCAAGATAGCTATGCTGGTGAGAATTTCACTAGTCTAGACAAAACCCAGCACAGCATGAAGTGCAAATCTTCTCAATGAGCTGTTTGCGAATGATCTGCAAACTAATGATTAGTCCCTGACGAAATTCACAAATACGTCTGGATAACAAATACAGCGGAGGATTTGGAATCCGTTCACAGACAATTCCCAAACAGAATACAGGCAAAATTTATCAAACAATTATTGGGTGTGGATTATTCACTCAGCTTTAATTATTATTATTACTGATGACCCTTATTAATCTACATGCTTTATAATTTGCACCCAAAAATGGCTGATCTATCATTACTTGAGCCAAGATTTAATAGCAGAAGCAATGCTGCAGTATTTTGTGTCTAGTATTACTACTTCCTTACTTTTACCAAATACACGGCAGTAGAGTCACTGGTACATAGAGCGTCATGAATAATGAATTACTACATTATAATTGCCGAAGTAAATGAATAAAGTACGATATGTGTTCCAGCATCCTTGCTTTTAAATTGTGTGCATTCACTTACTGCAGAAAGGGATGAAGGGAAGGGTTTAATAGATTTCATAGACATTAGGGCTGGAAGGAACCTCGAAGATCATCAAGTCCAGCCCCCTGCCCGAGAGGCAGGAAGTCAGCTGGGGTCAAAGGATCCCAGCAAGATAAGCATCCAAGCATTTCTTGAATGAGTCCAAAGTAGGTCCCTGCACCTCTTCTGGAGGGAGTCTATTCCAGGTCTTGGGGGCTCGAACAGTAAAGAAATGTTTTTCTTATGCCCAGCTTAAAACAGTCTTGGAGGAGTTTATGACCATTGGTCCTTGTTTTTCCTTGGTGTGCTCTGGGGAACAGGCGTTCTCCCAGATCCTGATATACACCCCTTATGTACCTATAAGCAGCCACCAGGTCCCTCCTGAGCCTACGCTTTTCCAGGCTGAAAAGTCCCATGGCTCTCAGCCTCTCTTCCTCTTGGCCTCTGATCATGAGCATGGCTCTCCTCTAGACTCTCTCAAGCTTCTCCACATCCTTCTTGAATTGTGGAGCGCAGTATTGGATCCAGTACTCCAGCTGTGGCCTGACCAAGGCCGAGTACAGTGGGAGGATGACATCCTGCGAGTTACTTGAGAAACATCTATGGATGCAAGACAGGGTTTTGTTTGCTTTACCAGCTGCAACATTGCATTCATAGTTTCACAGGTGGGGTCAGAAGGGACCTAAGCAGATCATCAAGTCCAACCCTCTGCCATGGGCAGGAAAGAATGCTGGGGTCAAATGACCCCAGCTAGGTGATTATCTAGCCTCCTTTTGAAGACCCCCAGGGGAGAAGAAAAAACAACTTCCCTTGGAAGTTGGTTCTAGATCCTAGCCGCCCTGACTGTGAAGTAGTGCCTCCTGATATCTAGCCTGAATCTACTCTCAGTCAACTTATGGTCATTATTCCTTGTTACTCCCAGTAGTGCTTGGGGAACAGGGACTCTCCCACTGCCTGCTGGTCCCTCTTGGCCAGTTTGTAGATGGCCACCAGATCCCCCCTCAGCCTTCTCTTGTGGAGGCTGAACAGGTTCAGGTCCTGTAGCCTCCACTCATAGGGCCTGCCTTGCTTCACCTGGGCGCCATGAGTTTTTTAATATTTTTGCCAATGGTTGGGCTATGACACCTGCCAGCTCCTTGAGTACTCTAGGGTGTAATCTGTCAGGACTAGCTGACTTGAAGGTGTCCAGCCTTTCAAGGTGATCCTTAACTAGATCAACACCGGTGCTGGGTATAAATACACCTATCCCATATCTTGCTAGGCTGGGCGGTCCCATTGGACTGATGAAAGACTGATGTAAGTACACATTAAGCAGGTTGGCCCTTTTCTGGGTGTCAGTTATCAGCTGTCCCGTTTGATTCAGCAGGGGTCCAATGTTACCCTTGCTTTTTTTCTGACTCCCTACATATCTGAAAAAGGACTTTTTGTTGTCCTTGATATGTGAAGCCAGATGGAGCTCAGTTGCAGCCTTGGCTTTCCTGATCTGCTCCCTGCAGGTTCAGACCAGTGCTGAGTACTCCTCTTTGGTAGTAATTCCAGCCTTCCATCCTCTATAAGTATCTGTTCTGAGGTGTAGGAGATCCTCAAGTTCCCTGCTGAGCCAAGGGGGTTGCTGTGCCCTTTTGCTACCCTTCTTCTGAGATGGGATGGCCATCCCTTCTGCTGTCAGGCTTGCTCCCTTGAGGAGCAACCACTCCTCTTGGACTCCTCTTCCTGTCAAGCCATGGTCCCTTAGGGCCTCGACAACGAGCCTTCTGAGCTTGTGGAAGTGAGCTTTCCTGAAGTTGAGGACTTTTATATTCCTGACTGATTTGCCAGCTTTGCGATGTATAGTAAAGGTGATCAGCTCGTGCTCACTATCACCCAGCTTTCCATCAATTCTTAGGTCACTGACTAGGTTATCCCCTTTGGCCAGTACCAGGTCCAGTAATGCTTTACCTCTTGTAGGCCCATAGACTTCTTGAGTCAAGTAGAGATCGCCCGTGCACATGAGGAAGCTTTGCAACCAATCAGATTTGGCCAAGTGCTCGTCCCATGAGATGTCTGGGTAGTTAAAGTCTTTCATGACAACCATGCACTGAGAACATGCAGCCTCAGCCAATTCCCTGGCAAATTCCTGGTCCAACTCTTGTTTCTGGTTAGGAGGTCTGTAGTACACTCCAACCATGATGACCCCCGTGCCACGTTCCCCACATACTTTAACCCAGAGAGACCCAATCATCCTTCCTGGGTGCCAATGTCAATTTGCAGGGATGTGTAGCTGTCCTTGACATAGAGAGCTGAGGTGGAGGCCATCTCTCCCCAGCAGACCACTGCCTCTCTCACCAAAGAGAGGACTGTGATCGTGGAAGCTGAAGCCTTCATGATGACACCAACACCACAGCCTTTGGTTGACTATCTCAACCCATCTCTCCCTGAGAAGAATTCAAAGTGACAAGGGAGGAATTTGTGGAGCAACAAAGGAAAGAGGGAAAAAATAGAGCAGAAATCTATGCAGGAAAGACATGAACAGAACTATGAGATAATAAGTCAGGCTTTTCAACTTGATGTGCAGGGAAAGGAAAAAACAGTAAAGATTTAATGATTCAAAGATTGAGATTGGAGCAAAATTTGTGTAAGCTGGTGGAAAGCGACATTTGTATACAGTTGAAGGAAGGTGGCTTTTCACCCCTTTGCATTTGGTCAGACAGGTTTCCCTGATCCAGATGGTTATTTTGTGACTTCCCCTCAGATAACTTCTGGGTGAGCTAAGGAAGAGCAACCCCTCAGACAAATTCATCAATGTCATTAGGCATGAACAGCACATTATACTGCTCTTCCAAAGGCTGCACAGGCCTCCTACTTGTTCCTGGGCAAACTTCTTTCTCTATAAATCTGTTATCCCTGAGCTGAGATCACTTCTATCCTTCTCCGCCACTTGTACAGACAAGACCTTTTTTACTTAGTTTCTAAATATGAAAAAATAGGCACTGCAAATAGGGGCCTTAAATCTTGGCTAAAATCTAGGGGTGAGAGTCATAGCTGGTGGCTGCTTTGCATCTGTTGAATTGTGTGACAAGATAGGGGACCACCCTTGTCCCTGAGCACATTAGAAGAATTTAATTTATGCCAGTTGATATAAATTATGTACAGGTGCGGGGTGAGACCAGAATAGATGGAATATGGAGTATTCCTGCCATACATCCTTCCCAAAACCAACATGCCTCCTCACTATCCATGCATCTACACAGAAGACTGAATGAGGTACAGATATTGACCCTTCACAGTAGTCAAAGAGACCGCATGCTGTAGAGCAGTGGTCACCAACCAGCGGATCTTGATCCACCAGTCGATCTCAGAGCCCCTTGCGGTAAATCTTGGAGCCTCTTGGAGTCGATCCAAGGCTTGGGTGCAGGGCTGAGTGCCCACATGCATGCACGCCAGCCCAGCAGGTCAGTTCACGGGGGAGGGAAGGGGCGGGGGCTAGATCAAGGCCCCTGCGGTAAGGGACAGTGCTGCAGAGGCAGGAGCCAGGGTAAGTTGAGTGGAGTCCTGGCCAGGTGGGACTTACCTCCATGGTACTATGTAACATGATACTATGTTAAGAGGAGGAAGCTGATGATTTAATTTTTGGATACTTATTTATTTTTTCCATTGACCAATATACTGCTAATCCTGAGTGCCCCATACTTTAAAAATTGCAACCCAAGCATAGACAAAGACCTGCCCATACCTATAGACACCTCATCTGCACCACAGCAATTTCACTATTATTTTTTTTCCTCTTGGGTCCTTGAGACAGACATGTTATGAATATAAATAAACCACTATTTCCAATTAATGATATTTAAGGATGAGGATTTTTACTTAATTCCCACAGTTTGCTTTAAACTTTTGAATATATTCTCTGATTTTGAGTGGGGTTATAAATCCTCTTTTAATGTTTTGCTGTTTATGCAAATTTCCAAATATAAAGGCATATGGTGGCAAAATGGCACTAACTATCTGCTTTTCAGCACATCTTTCTTTGCTGCCTTACAAGAAGAAAGGGACAGATAAAAAAAATCCATACAAACTGCCACCCTATATGAGCATAGCATTGGTTCAAAATTCTTAGCTTTATTCTTGAACTCTGATTCCACTAACAGCTGACTGCTTCCTGTCAAGCAACTGTGGATGCTCCCTCATATTATACAGTGGGTGCTTAACTTTGTAATAACTGTTTTAAATCAGGAGAAAGGGAGAGAAAAGAGAACTTTTGAGTCAGAGGTGCCCCCCACAATAGCAGTCTTACTGTGTGGGTTTCATGTATCCAGTTTGCATTTTGCCTGATAATGTACCATGCACATCACACTATTCTAAAACAGCAGGATTATTTTCTCCATTCTAATTGATGAACAGCTGTGCTATAATAGACTACAAAGTACAGCTTCACTGATCTCTCCTCGGGCCACCCTAGGAACTGAACACTCTGCAGGGAACTAGAAAAGAATGAAAGTTAAAAAAAATAAAATACATCTTCAAATGTCCCTTTTTGGTTTGAATCTTTTTTTTTTTCTTTTCCTTTTTTTGGTGGTCATTTCCTAACTGAAGTAATTAACTCTAGTTTCTCCTCGGTGTCAGCACAGCACCTCTAGTCCATGCTCTACCCTAAATCAAGCATGCTTTGTGCTAGCTAAATATTCCAAAGAGAGATATCAGAGTCTGTGACTGAGTGCCACAAATTTTCAGTATTTGCTTCAGTCAAGTTGCTGCTAGGATCACTCATTCTCTAAAATTATTCTATATCCCCACAAACCCAAACTAGCCATTCATTGATCTGTTAGAGTTCACTATATTTTTCTCCATTCTATTTTATCAGGATCCCTATTTTCATCACACCCATCACCATGGACTCTTAGCTCTTCTCAGTCTTCCCTGTGTTTATTTCTAACTCACTTTCATATTATGACAAAGTTTACAGAATCTTCTTGCTCATTACTGATAGATCTTGAACATGACAGGTTGCTTGGACAACACAGTATAATTATATGGGGAGATCTGGATTCTCACCTGAGTGGATTTGTGGCAGAGTTTGAACTTCAGGTGAAGGTCATACAATGCAAAGATCTGGGTTTGGATTGGGTAGAGCTGAAGTTTCACCAAATAGTCTGAGATTTTGGCTCTGTGAAATAGAAAGCTCCTGAGATATTCTGGCCACTAAAGGAACCATTATCCATGACATTTTATAAAAATGGGTATCTTGTCCACATCTAAACTGGAAAATAATAAATTTGGGATTTTGGAACTGACCCAGAATCGAATGCTCAGGGGCTGGGCTAATACTTGAAAAGTTTACTCTGAACCCAATGCCTTCTACATTCAAAGGCACGAGTGACTGGTGCCTCCTGAATCTGGGGGGCGCCCGCAGAAGCTGCTGATGGCAGTGGCCCTGTCAGAGGGGGTACCTGCCCTACCAACAGTATCAGTGTCGGCCATCGGGGGGGCACCGGCCTCGTTGCGGGGGCATGTGCACCCCCATAAACCCCCTACCAGTCACCTATGTTCAAAGAGGGGTAAAGTCAGACTCAAATTCTCAAAATCCTCTCTAGTTTTCACTTACTGTGTCTTATCTGCACACAGCGGTGTGGGAAATAGTTAAATGTTGCCTCTTCTTGTATCAGTGAACCAGTTCAGAGAGTGCCTACTCAATTCAATCAAAATTAGTGACAAGAGAGCAATTTTTCCATTCTGTTCAGCAAGAGAAGGGTTTTTGGTTTTTTGTTTTGTTTTATTGGAAGTGATTCACTGTATCTTTCCTATAGGTAAGCTGTGTGCTTATGTTTCCTTTTGTCTAGATAAGTGTTATCCAGCAAAATGAACACAATAAGACTTCTGTTTGCCTTAATGCTGTTTAAAAAAATTCTCATAGATATAAGAAATCAATAACTATCCACAACAATTTACCAAGGATTCAGTCTGGATGGAAAAAAATTCAAATTGCATTGATTTTTTTTAAAGGAAAAAAGCCTGTTGACAATAAGCCTCAAGTAGCAAAATGCCATGTGTAAGAAACTTGGATAGATTCAGAAAGCCATTTATAGCTAGAAACTGAGATGCCAGGTAACAATAGTTACAAATCTGGCACAGTGGCCTTGGGCAAGCCGCTCTGCTTGTCTGCCTTGGCTTTTCCCTCTATAGCTTTGGGATAATAATGCTGACCTCATGGAAGCATTATGAGTTTCAAGTTTGTTAACCTTTGTAAAGTACTTTGGAGCTGGAAAGTGCCACTCCTCACTCAGAAGCTTCATTTAATGCAGTGCACCATTGGCTTTTTAACTTGGTGCTATTTTTTCCCAGGGATCAGTCTGCATTGGTTTCTAATTTGTTCCTTGGTGCAATCTGAAATGTTGATTTCAACTCAGCAAGCCATTAATGGTGTGACTACTCAAAAATCTAACCACCTCCTCATTTTCTTTCATGATTGTTAGGATCTGCTAATGTATACACATTAAAAGCCCACAGATTTAAAGGTCAGAGGCCCACCAGCCAGGATTTCTCAGGGAAGAATTTTTTACTGGAATGTGTTCCATCCACTCTGGTCTGAAAGTTTTCCAGCTTTGAAACAAGCACTCATCATTGTTTGAGAGAGAGAGAGAGAGAGAGAGAGAGAGAGAGAGAGAGAGAAAGAGGTAAGGTGCAAAGGAGTGCAGTCTTAACTGCAGCCTACAAATTAAGTTGTGCGCATTAACTGACATTTGGTCAGCTTGTCCATTATTGTTATTTGCATTGTTAATTTAATGCAATTTGTTCTCACTCACAGAAAGAAATGTGATAAGCACATTTTAGTCATTCTAAAAGAATGCATCATGAATAAATAAAGGTCTTTGAGAACCTGAAAGGCCAACTGTCTGCTCTTACTGTTTGACTAAGCCCACAACAGCCACTGCAGGCAGCCCCACTGAGACTCTTGA
This sequence comes from Alligator sinensis, assembly GCF_000455745.1. NCBI lineage: Eukaryota > Metazoa > Chordata > Crocodylia > Alligatoridae > Alligator > Alligator sinensis. The sequence goes on along the minus strand of NW_005842021.1, from coordinate 1,053,850 downwards.
ATAAACTTCTGATAAAAAACAAGGTCCTGGTGAGAGCCCAGAGTCGGGTAAAAGACTAACCAATTCGATCAATTCATGGCAGAGGTCTGAAACTAACAACTATCAATTGGAATAATCTTGGTCAATCACCTGTTGCAATGAACTGGAGCAGACGGCAGATGACCCAAAGCAATCTGATCAGGTAGCAGCAGCAGCACATGGGTGGACCAGAAATGGCAACAAGGAAAGCAAACTAACCTGGCTGAGACATGGAAGTGGCCTAGGACACAATGACAGCTTCATTGCAGGGCATCCACTGACTGAACAGAAGCAACTGCAGACCACAGCAGATCTGGTGAAAGGACTATCAGTGGAAGGAGCAGTGACTGTAGGGGTTTAGGCTGGGGAGTGAGAGGAGAGGGTGGCGTGCAGTGAGACTTTCAGGGGACTTCAACATGCAGCTCCACAGCTACTAAGAGAAGCTGTGGAGTCTGCCAGGCCATACACATATTTGGTGGTTTCCCTTAATTTACTTTAAAGTTTAATTAGATGTGGTTTTATCTCAAATAAAAAGAAGCTATGTCTGAAGTTCCCAAAGCCTCCTGTGTGCGCACCTATGTAGGGAAGGCCAGTATCATTAAACACAACCAGGATTTCCCTTTTAAGATCCTAGAACCAAAAATGAAAATAATGCTCTAGGTGCAGACTCAAGCCTATCACTTCCCACACTTTCAGAAGAACCCTTCAGTTATAAACTAGACATAAATAAACCAAGCAGTCTGGCCTTTTCTATTGCTCTAAACCTCTGGGTTACACGAGCATCGCAGACAAGAAAGAAGCCTGTCCCAGATCTGCATGGGTCTCCTGAAATTCACAACAAAATCTAGGCCATTCCTTAGAGAAGCCAAAAGAACAAGAGAGAGAGAGAGAGGGAAAGTTTTTCCCTAGTACTAGGCTGACTCATGTCCCCAGTGCTATGTCCAATATTTTGACAGTGGCATAGTAATTAACCTTGCAAGAGTATTGCAGTGTTCTTGGTATCAGTGCATTTCTGCTGTGACCACTATGAAGTGCTTTTTTGTAAAGGGAAAGAATGAATCTAAGTGAGAAAATTACTGGAACTGGAAAGAAGCTTTAATGGCAACCTTGGCATCCTGCAATTTCACACATTAAAACATATTTAAAAAAAAAAAAAGCTACTACAGTGCTTGTTGTATAAGGCTAAGCTTTCCACTCTTCAAACTATTAATAAGGGCTTCCCATTGAGAAGACAAATACATGCTTGATGCATTTTTAATCCTGTGCCAATACATTTGACTAAAGCTGTTTGCTGTTTCAATGACAGGATTTAACTTGCCCTCCTGTATTCAACGTTTCTGATTATTAATGACATTTAGAAAACACAGACAGAGGCCATAAAAGTTACATTTTGGTCAAATTTTCAAAAGTTACAAAGAATGCAACTCGTGGCCAAATCCTGATCACTCTCTAAATATCAGTAATCTTCACTGAAATCATTTGTCTGAATATAGTGGTCCCATTCCCCGGGGTAAGAAAAGGTATAAGTATAATTTGGTCCAACATCAGAGACATTCCTGGTGGAAACCGGAGGCAGAAAATACAGTCTTTCCAAATCATCCTTGGATTTTGTCTATGGTAGCTATTCTACACAACTCCAATGGCATGTCCTACAAACTGTAGTTCAATACCTTTTTTTAAATTTGGTAATACACATTGTAGACTGTAGTTTACACCGTAAACATATCGCACACTCCATGAGGTACCATCTGAGGATTTTAAACCATGTTTTGCCCTGAAGATATTGGGACCACTGAGGTGTTTCTCTTCTAAATTTATCAACAATATTGCCTAGAAGTAAAACAACATGACAATGGTCTCTGTAACATAGGAACAAAGGGACCAAGAAGGAGATCACATTGAGTTAATTTTTAATGCAAAAACAGAAAAGGAAAACCCTTCCCCCAGTCTGATTATTATTTTGTTATTTAAGTGATAATATAAACCTAAGTTTAAAATGAAATTACACGTGCTGATGATCTCCTAGTGACCTCCATTGTGCTGTTCCATTACAGTGCATGTTAATAATACACTAACAAAATGCACACACTTATGGTACTGTCAAGCACCAATGCAAATCGAAAGACACAGGAGGCACTTTACTTTTGTTTTAACCATTAAAGGCTCTTAAGAAACACAATACAACAGCCAAAAGAAAGCAGGCTTAGATTTTCAATAGGTACCCAGGGTGGCACCAATTTGTGTTCTGTTTGGTATCATTTTTTGCAGGGCCTGTAGTTTTGCCAATAAAATACATTCAGGCCCTGACCTTCTCCAACATAAAGAAGATACTCAGTCTATCTTACCACGTAACGTAAGAAATCAATACTGTATTTTACTAAATTTGAGTTAATTTTACTTTGGGATGGAAATGAGTGCAGTTAATACTGGAATTCTTCTTTTTTTTCTCCCCCAGTCTGAGAGTTTCAGGTTTGGCAAACCCTATCACTGTTTAAAAAAAGGTTTTGAGCGATTTTAATAGCTAATAATAGGAGGAAGCATAAAAGGACAAATCCAATTTAAGTGAAAGGGTTCCTGTGTAAGCATTACTTGTCAGTCTTTGGTCGTACTGTATAGGGACCAGCTACAGAGCAGTGGCAGAAAGAAATATAAAGTCCAGATTTAATTCTGATATAGAGAAATACAATTTCAAAACCGGACGTCTTATCATAGGCATGTCCCATTGGAGAACTCATTTCCCTAGCAAAAGGCTGTCACTGCCATTATGTTGTACAAGGAACCAATTTACTACTACAGCTAAACAGGGTTACTGGTGCTGTTGGAACTTAAGCATTTGAAGTTATCGCTAGAAAAAAAATAGCATTTCAAATGTCAGTGAAATGGGAAGGTATAATTGAAAAGTATCAATCAGAGAAGCAAAGGGGTTTAGAAGGCTAAGACTGCAGTTTTAGTACCGGTCCTTTTTTTTCTGCCTCATTTTTTTAAGCTTCTCTCTCTGTTTCCTTTTTTCCTTTCACATGCAAGTTCAGATTTAGCTCTGTGAAATAAAAGATTTTGGCTTGATACTTGTTCTGTCTCAGAAATGAAATAAATTTTGATAGTTTTTTCTACACTCCGGTGACCATAATTTCACTATACAAAGTTGCTCACCCCCCCCCAGATCCAAAGCTGCCAATCTGTAGTGCATCTAAATGAATGAAACAAAAGCTGATTTGTTTTTTACAAGTCCCATTAATCTATCCATTTACCTGAACCTCCATCATTTTGTGAAGACTTTTTCCTGTCTTGTGCTGATCCTGAAAAGAATTAAACTATCAACTAAGATAAGCTTCTGCTTGATGATTCAAGGCTAAGAAAACATGGAAGACAAAGAGGGACCAAACTGCAGGATGAACCGGACTGCTTTAGTTTCAAAAGATGACTCCCCATGCCACAGTGGTGTAACAACATCTAACTTTAATGCTACATTTGATCAACCAATTACTGTTTTATATTCTTACACAGAACAAAACTGGCTGTTTCCAGTTATGGTTTTGATAGGTGTAGCACCCCAGTCAAACTCCCCACCTGATACTGTGCCCAGAGCAGGTAGTGTTCAGCATGCACTGGGAGCTTGGAGTCAGAAGCCAAAACCATACAGTGTTTCCAAAACCAATCTTTAACTAATTATGCTTATACCTTGGGAGAAGCAAAATGGAAACTATGGCCCAAATGCTATTTTGCAGAGTATCTTCAGTCTATCTATGATTAATTAGTTCAGGCCAAGACATAGAGAGATCCTTTGTGGTAGGATTAGGCAGCTCAAAACATGTTTGCTTAATCCCAAAACAAGAGTCTAATCTGTGCCTTGCATCCAGAATGTAGGCCCCCTACCCTTTATTGTTGCCTCTTTGCTGATCCTAGAAGGTATCAGGGACTTGTAATTCAGTTTCTCCACTAGAAGAGAAATTAGTGATGGGGTGTCTACATATATATTCTTGGTGGAAATTATTATTTAGCACTATATAAACTAGTCCTTGTTTTTCACAAACAACAGTCCCCTCTCAGTAATCTCGTATCAGCATCAGTGAGTGCTTCTCCAAGATTCAGCTGTAGTCAGATTAAGGTCAAGAGCAAACCAAACTTGCTTGCTACAGCTCCCTCCTAACAAGCATGTATCATTTAACTCCATCATTAAAGACTGAACAAGCTCTTCACAGCATGGAGAGGACAAATCTGTCAACAGCCATGGAGAAGATGTATGGAGGGAGAAGTGGGCAATTAGGATCCCCAAATGAACATCTTACCCCTTGTGCAAGAATCCATGTGCTGACCTGGTTTCCTGGGGTGCGTACACACATACTCATTTTTTGACAGTTAAGATGGCTTAACTTTTTAAAGTTGACTTAACTGTCAGAGCATACACACGTGTGGAGCCAAGCTGACTTAAAGGTGGCTTGAGTTGCATTAGTTATGTTGACATAGCTCACAAAGTTGCTGTCACCATGAGAAGGAGCTGTACATGCGTATGCTCCATGTCTTAACTCAAATCAAGTTAGTTAAGTCGCTTTATTTTAAATTGACTTAGTATGTGTGTATGCACCCCTGGTGACTGGAAAGGAGTACTTTGCACTCTCCATTTCTAATGGAGTCACTGTAGCTTTACACAAAGATAGATAGCTATGTGAGAAATTGGAAGGCTCATAGAAATTGCAGTGTGATAATGAAGACTCGCTCTGGTTTACTGGTTCTGATTTGTACATAGGGAAAGCTGTTGCATTCAGTAATTGTTTTGGAACAGATCTGAAAAGATTTGAGGGTCTCAGTTTAGGCTATTGGAAAGAAACACCCATCACAAAGTAACATACATCTCAAGTGATAACACATACAGTACTTTAAACTTTTCATACTTTTAAAGTAATTTTACCTCACAAACAAATCCTCTACCTACATTAGAGTGTAGATATATTCCTCCTCCACCACCTCTTTGATAGATTTCAAATTCAAATAACTTAATGGCTAACAGCCCACAATTATTCTTTATATTAATAGCAATACCTGGTCTTTCTTGAAGATTAAGGTAGTAATTCAGTTCTCAAAATTCTTCTGCTGTTTATAAATTATTTGAGCTGAGATGTCATAGCTTCTGGTGCATTTTCACAACCCCTCAACTCTGTTTTCTTATTCAACTGGAGGCACCTCTTATGTGCCTAAATTTCAAATTTGTGTGAATATCACAAACTTGTATGTGAGTAACTTGAACCCACCCAAGAGTTGTTGATTTCACTTACCTCCATGTTACACTGAAGCCAAAGCATTAATTAAATCATATATCTTTCATACAAATGATCCAAAAGAAAACATTTTAATTAAGTAGAAATGTTCACCTAAATCCCCTATTTCAGAAGAAAATTTGGAGGATTTTATTAGAAGATTTTATTGGAGGATTTTATTGCAAGAAATCCAACATCTCAATCTTTGGCCAAATTTTAGTTGATTAAAACTGAAAAAAAAATCCATAAATGCAAAATGATTTTCAAAGAAAATAATCAGACTAAAAATCTATATTTTCTCCACAAATTTTAACAGAAAAAGTAATTTCCCAAATCATTCTAGTATTGTGGGCTTATTAAATGTAAATTACAATTTACTGTATGAATTGATGCTATGGTATTGCATCCCCTTAGGAGACAAGTATTTTATTTAACATCAGTGGGATTTACTTTCTGGGACAAAAACAGACAAATGGCAGAGATTTCTTTAGGCACCAGCCAAGAAGGAAAAGAACAATAGTAAAGCACTAGCATTTCAAGCCAGGGAAAGAAAAGTGAATATTAAGAGAGGAGACTTCATCCTTTAAATCTAATCCTAGGTAACGAGTAGACCACCTGGAATTTCCTACTGTACCCCTGCTGCTTCTTCCCTAGATATGAGGCTCAAAGGCCCAGTAGCTTGTTCAAGCCTTCTTGTTTACAAAAGTTTCAGTCTTCCAATCCACGAAGAAAAACTACTGCATGTCACTTAGCTATCCAATCGCAGCGCATACTAAATTTTCACCAAGTACAGTTTGCAAGAAATCTAAAGGCTGAACAGGCTCACATAAACCATTTGAACAACAAACAAAAGGAAAAAAAATAGTCCTGTTCACAGACAATTCACAAATAGAAAGGGGGCTACATTTGACAAACTATTTATTATAAACCATCCGCCCAGCTCTGAGCTCATGTTGAAAGCATTTTTTAAAGATGATATGCAAACACTTTGCTAAAGCAAAGGCTATGTATCTCAGCCATAATAGAATCAAAAAGGGATATGAAGGCAGCAGGAACTTATAAAAGCCATTTCTTTTCCTTTAAAGAAAGTAGCAACTTGGTAAAAGAAACTTGCTGGAGACCATAAAGGATCTCTAGCCACTTCTCTCCAGTATAAATACTGGGCAGGGTATTCTGAAAAGTGGACATGAAATATGCATGAATCAGATACAACGGCTCATTAACAGAATGAGGAAAGCAATGTTTATGTTTTACAGCAAAAGGACAAGTAGTTTTCCCTATTACTGTTTTGACAAAAAAAGAAATCCAGTTTTCTTCAACCTGAGGAAAAGGATTAATATTGATGCAGCAATGGCAGAAGCAGACAGACAGTCAGGGACAAGATTGCATCCAACCTCCAAAACACATGTAAAGTTGGAGCTAAAATGTCATATGCGTATGTAATTTATATGCAAAAATCTTTTATAGAAAGTCACTAACTGCCAAATCTCCTTTCACAACTTTTTGGAGGCTTGTGGAAACTCTGGAATTTGATACTCCCATCACTCCCCCCCAAAGCACGGCTGTCTGAAAGCATGTAAACTTTCTTAAGACCAAGGTATTAAATTCTTCCTTACATTGCTGTGTTGGTGGCTCAGCAGGAAGACCTATTTTTTGCTTGTGTTCAGGCAACTTCCCTGGCAGTTATTGCCTGCAACAGACTGTAGGGAAGCTGCCAACATTCAGAAGCTCTGATGATGTGAGCCAACCTTAGACTAATAATTTTATATCTCAATATAAGTGGAAGAATTACATAAAAATAGACAATTTTTAACAGTATGGTATTCTGTTATGAGAGAAGGCTAAATAACACGAGTGCCATATGAACATCTTTCTCCTATCTACAGAACCTAACTTTAGCATAGTCCATATGTCTATTTGTCTGATAGCTGAACTTATTGAAATAACACTAAATTGTAAAAGGGAGTTCTTAAAGCTCAATGCCTCAAAACCTTTAGAAGTGAAACACCTATCAGTAGTGTATACTTCCTGTGTAACCTTGAAAATTAAAATCAAATTAGCAGCTGTGCTGGAACAGAGCCTGGGAAGCCCAAACACATCCTTTTTAGAGCCCAAAATCAAGATGAAAAACACACACAGGCACTTACAATTACTTTGTGTCAGCAGCTTGACACATGCAGAGAACTCCTGCAAACAGCTCTTTAGAACCTGAGGGAGGACAGCGTAGGATGGAGATGTAAGTAACTAAAATCTCAGCAATTGCACACAAATGAGTCAGTGGCCAACTTTGGGGTGATTTATAGAGGAACTGGCTGCAATTCTATCGTTTTCAAGATGCTTCAAGCCGAGTCATTGTGGCTTCATTCAGACAGGAGGAATGGGTGAAGCAGTCAGAAGCAGACAAATAGATAATGGTCTCTCGCACATTTTGCTTTTTCTTAGTCTCTGTGGATACTTTACATTGGCAAACTGTTTAGTAAGAACATATGAGCTTTTCAAGAGCAGAGGCTCTGACATCTCTGCTCCCAGCAAATAGTTGAAATGTTGGCTTTAAATTCCTTAACAGATTCCAGACCATCATCTTTTTTAATTAAATGCAAAAGAACTATGTTAATGCAACGTTAATGTTGAAATTGTCATTGGACAGATGTCAAGAAATTCAAAGTTATGGTTCCCACAGCAACCATAATTTAGTGACCCCCTCTCCCCACTCCAACTCTTCAACCACCGCCCTTCCTGGAACATATTGGACTTAACTGTGTACAACAGGCACTGCACTGAGGGGAAGCTCTAAGGGGAAGAAATTGTGCACAGAACTTCTTGGAACTTCTCTTTATACAGTGGGAGAGTGTCTGCTGCATAAAGGGATAGCTTGCTTCCCTATGCTTGCAGCGGAAGGAGGACTATCATGGCAACACCTCTGCCCTATCTCTTCTGGCATAACAAGCAACAGTAGCAGAATTCAAAAGGAACCAGCCCTTGCATTAAGCACAGCATAATCCTGGTTGTCCTCAGCCATATCTACACGTGTCTATTAATATGCAGCAATAAGCTCCAGAGCTTATCACTTTGGTGTTTATTGTTGCTGGACATGTAACAAGTTGTGCTCTGTTACTCAAAGGGGCTGAGCTAGCAGCAGAGCAGCCTGCAGGTGGCTGCAATCCTCATCAGGAATTATACGGCCATCCAAGGGCTACCTGATTGGGGAAGTGGGCTCAGCTGCTAGGCATAAGAGCAGCAGGGCCAGCAATTTGCTGTAGGCAGCCAGAGAGGTAACATTACTCAGCTGGAGCTGCTGCTTAGCACATCTTAGAGGTATAGGGCAAGAACTATGGGGATGGTAGGAGGTTCCTGGTCCTGGGGCATGACCAAAAACTACACCCTGCTGGGGCTGGATGGTGTGGTGGGACTGCCGGTGGTGGGGCAGTCTCCAGGAAATGCCACACCTGTGCCTCCCCGAGTAGGAGGTGCCAGAAAGTCTCAGCCCTTGCTGCCTTGTGGGTTACCCTGTGGAGGGGAAAGGCTAGGGGAGCACACCCTGAAGACAAAGCAAGGGCCCAGGCTCACAATGAGTCCTGAGGCAGGGCCCAGGTCCAGTGAAGGGACCTGAGCCAGCACCCAGGCTCACAGCGAGTCCTGAGGTGTATGAGGAAGCCGGGTGGGAGGCTCCAGGGGGGTGGGGCCCTGAGCCCATGAGGGAGCTGGGTATGAAGCTCCTGGGGCCAGGGATTGAGGCTCAGTGTCATGTAGGGGATGAAGCCCCAGTGTGGGGGCGTGAGGGCACTGGGAGGGTCCCAAGCTGGGCAGGGAGCCCAAGGAAAGAGCAGGGAGCCCCAAGTAAATGAGATTGAGAGCCCAGTGTGAGGGAATGGGAGTGAGAGTCCCAACATGAGACACTGGAGTGTGGGTCCTAGTGTGAGGATACTGGATTAGAGGCCGGCCATGTATGCTAAGGTGAGGTATTAAGCCATGGATGCCATCTGCAAGGCAGGGACACGGTGTAAGGGGAGGTTCGGAGCTGTATGTATAGGTCCTTGGCATTGGGGCAAATAAATGGGTAGCCTTGTGCCTTGTTATCAACTTTCAATTGTTTCATCTAAGGTGTGGTAGATAAGGTAGGTGGGTGGTTAGCCCAGAGGCAAGTGGGCAGGCCAACGACTGGACTAGCCCCGGGATGCCCACTTGTTACAGGGCACATGTCTGCACATGTGCCCAGGATTGCAGCATGTTGAGCCAGGGCGAAGCAACTCTGGATGGCAGGGAATCTCCCTGGCTCAATGTGTTGTGGAGGGGCTGGCTGGGGCACATGGGTGCTTCAGTGCAGGGGCTGCCTGCTGGCTATCCCCACACTGACACTTCCTCCAGCATCTATACATGTGCAGCTGTGTTTTTTACTCTGCAGCAGGATAGTACTTGTATTTACAAGCACTATCCTGCTGCAGAATAAATCAGTTTACTCCAGCCTAATAGGGGTGCAAATGTAGACACTGAGATGTTTACTGCGCAGCTAATTAGTCTACTATGGGTAGTAATTGTCTCATGTAGACATACCTCTTATGTGCTGTTGCAGGAGTCTAGTGATTGGAAGCTCCTTTCTCCAGCCCCCACTTCTATACCAGTGCGCTGATCATGTCCAAGCTAATCAGAGCATAGTGAATATGAGGTGCACTTAAATATTAAAAATTCTAGCCTAATTTTGAATTATTGGTTTGTTTCCTTGGGATTTTTTGGCTGAAATATTAAGCATTCATAAGTGGGACTAGTAGCAGAGGAATAGAATTCAACAGAACAGGATTTACCAGTGGGAATGAGAGTTTGCATCTACTCTCTCTTCCTTACCAGTGCCCAGGACTGACCCTTAACATCAGAAAAACAAAGGTGCTTCACCAGCCTGCTCCAGGCCAATCAACTCCCCTGACAAAGATTCTTATTAATGGACAGGAGCGAGGAATGCTGAACACTTCGCATACCTTGGCAGCCATCTCTCAAAGGAGGCCAACATTGATAAGAAGATCCAGCATAGGATCTGATGTGCCAGCTCTGCCTTCAGAAGATTGAATCACTGTGTGTTCAATAATCACATCAGGACTCAAACAAAGATCCTAATATATCAGGCTGTGGTAATCCCACCTCTTCTCTATGGCTGTGAAGCTTGAGTGACCTACACAGACCACCTGAAAAGCCTGGAATGCTATCACCAGCACTACCTCCAGAAGATCGTTGGCATAAAGTCAGAGGATCATTGGACAAATGCCAGTGTCTGCATTGATGCTAACATGACCAGTATGAAAGCACTGATTATTCAACATCAATTGTGGTGGACAGGGCACTGTGTGCACATGCCTGATGTACATTTACCAAAACAACTGCTGTGCTCCTAACTCAGCCAAGGACAAAGGACACACAGGGGCATTGGCGATATGTAGGGGGTACACATGGGTGCATGTGCACCCCTTGAGATTGGCAGTGCACCTCCTGTGAAAAGCACTGCTGGTGGCACCTGCGGGCGGTCAGTGCTCACCATCCCACCCCTCACCACTAACAGCACCAGCGGTGTCTGCAGGCGATCCTCAATTGCCACTGGCCACCGCCGATGTCTGCAGGTGGTCCCCAACCACCAGTCAGCGCTCACCACACCCCTCCACTGCCACTGCTGACACTGCTGTGGCTTCCTGCAGGAGCTCCCCACTCGGCCTACCCCTGCCACCAACACCACCATGGCCGCCTGCAGGAGCTCACTGCCTCCATGCTCCTGCTGCTGCTACCTGCGGGCGGTCTCCGTGCGCGGTATGTTGTGTTCATGCACGGGGGCCAGAGGAAACGCTTCAAGGACACCCTCAAGGTGAATATTAAAAAGTACAGTATTGACACAACAAATTGGGAAAATGTAGCCTGAGACAGGGCTACATGGTGACAACTTCTGTGAGAAGGTTCATCTAACTTTGAGGAAAACAGTTTTGCCGTGGAGACGGATAAACAACAGAAACAGAAGGAAAGGAAACAAGACTGAGAAATGCTTGGTGTCACCCTTCCTTTAACTATGATCTGTAGCATTTGCTAGAGAGTCTGCAGCTCTAGGATCAGCCTTGGCCATCAACGGATTCATTTACAATCCTTTACTTGACCCATGGGAGTGATCGTCCTTGACCATGAGGGATTCCCACTGCCACCAGTAAGTTCTTCCACATGCCCAGTCAAGGCTCAGTACTGAGATTTAGGTACTGCAGTACTTGTTCTTCATATTACTTTGGTAGTACTTGGTCACTCCTTGTCTCTCTCTCCTACAAAATCGCGGATGAGGAATACACACATTATATGGAACATAATCTAAACTCATTGTATGGACATATCATTCTATTTATCAGTACACCATTGTTAGCATAGTATTTAAGCACCAGCCAAGTGAAACAAGGTGGCATGCAGGGTACCTAGCAGACTCTATAGAATTGTTTGCTCTTCTCCCTGGTTTTAGGAAGGTCTGTTTGGGCTAATATATTAATTCCAGCAACAGAACTTTACTGAAAAGGAAGGTTTGTCAGTATGTCCTAACTGTAATCAGATTCTATTTAAGCTGATCTGGTCTTGTTTCACAGCCAAATCCCATCAACTGAGTAGGCACTTTGCCTCTAGGCTCCCACGTGACTTGTTGTAGGGTTTGTGAGCTGCTTTTCCCTGAGGAAACCAAGCCGGCTTGGTGGGTCATGGATGGATCTGGGACCTGATCCAAGTGCTGCTTGGTGCTTGGGCCTAGGCTTTAAACTGATGGCAGAAACAGATTGGTAGCTTGTGGAAGGACCAGAGCACAGGGACCTATGATTCTGACCCATCACATTTGCCACAAATGGCTGCCTTCTGCACAAGCTGGGACCTTTGAACTGATTCTACATTAAGCCCAGATCAAGTGAGTTACAATACATCTGGTATGGAGGCAACAAATACAGTACAGCCAGGCCTTCATTTGGGACTAAGAGGAACATTTCATAGTAAACAGAAGATAAAATAAAACATAAATGCTACCTGATCCTCTGGGCTTAATCTGGAGTCAAAAAGAATCATGCTCTAGTTGGGGATGGTTCTGCTTTGAGCAGGGTCTAGATGACCTCCTGAGGACCCTTCCAACCCTAATTTTCTATGATTCTAAGAATTCTGACACTCCAAGTCATTTTGGTAAGGGCCAGGACAGATAACACTGGTGGATGGGGAAGACGGCTACAGGGTTAGTGTTGTCCATGTGAACTTCAGCCTGTTCTTCCTTCATCCAGGTACTTATCTGGTAGGCATTATGACATCTCTGTGATATAAATTTGTTGCAACTGTGCAAACTTAAATATGTAACTGAGTTTATTTTGGCACCAGAACAATGACATCCTACCATCTCTGCAAGTCATTTCAGAGAGAAGGGGAAGCAGAAAGGGATCCATAAAGGAAGAGTAGCAGTTACCTGTCACTGTTACTGAGTCCTGGATTAAGGGCCTGTATTCTATTGCAAAGAGGAGGTCATCTTTTAAGCTGAGTACTACTTCCATGCTGTGCGTTGGTCTGAAACCCCATTGTGAGGCATCCAGGGGTGAGGCTGCTCCAATGCTATGTAATTACAGCGCATTGGAGCAGACTCAATTAATCGAGTCTGCTGAAGCATGGCAATTACCATGTTCCAGCAGACTAAAGTGTCTTATGTATCAGGATCCTCACACTTCAAAATGGTGGCAGAAGAGCTTTATCTAAAGCTCATTGAAAAAGCTTTAGATAAAGCACCCCTGCCACCATTTTGAAGTGCGGGGATGCTGATACACGAGATGCTCTGGGTGCTTTATAATTAGAGTGGCTCTCAGAGCTGCTCTAATTAAAGAGCCCCCCCCACCACCACACACACTCCCAGACCACATGTATAAATGCCCCAGAGTGCTGACAGCTGATAAAGGTTATGAAAACTTGCCCAACACTAGCCTTTCAGTGACATTACTATGGTATGGAAAGTTGTAGGTGCTTGAAACAAATAAATAGTTTCACGGTGAATTTTCATCAACTATTTTCCCACTAGGCCCACCAAATAGGGCCAAGAAAGGTATTCAGTTTTTTGCTAATGTCTCTCTAGAGGGTGTCACTGTTGCTTTGGCATGTCTTTCAGATTTTTTTTAAGCTTTTCTTTTTTTCTCTCTCTGAGACTTGCACAGGCTCTTTTCACAACGGGTCTTTCGCCTAAGAAGTACTTGACCTGCATATGGAAAGGGAGGAGAAGGTGACCGAGAGAGGGAAGGAAATCATAACCTGTAGGACATCCATCAAGTGATTTAAGTCTATACATATGGCTGCAATTTTGTCTTTGAAAGATGAATCAAGTAATGCTGCTGACACTCATTCTTTCCTGTCAGACACTTCTTTTACTCTCAAGTCTGTCGATAGCTTAAAAGTTGCATTATATCTTCTCCAGTGTTAGTGCAGCAGTTTCCCATTTGATTTCATATTCAGTTCATATTTGTGGAGGCAGGAGGGGCTCTTTACTTTACTTGATAAATGGTAACATCTGGCTTTGTGATGGGCCATCACCAGCGTGTTTAAAGAGCTGCTGATGCTTCATGGAAAACTTGATAAAACATTTCATTTGGAGGCAATTCTAGTTATTTATTCTATTTTCAGTATTCCTCACCCCCTGTTTTATGATACTATGGGCATTTGCATGAAAACAGAATTGCTTAATAATTCATCTGCATGTAACATCTTTTCTTTATCTGATGTCATAATCATGAATCCTGTTTTGGCCCTCTAATAATTTCCATAGCAACCATTTCTGATGTCATAGAACATTATTGTTGCTGGTAAAGAATGAATAGTACATGTTGGAGAACTCAAGAAATAAAGGCTGTTGGGCTATATTCTATGTTCAGTTATACTAGTTTAAATCTGCAGCAGATTAAATTGAGAAAGTGAATCCTTTCTGCCTCTTGTTTCAGTTCCTTGCAGAGGGGAGAGGAGCAGGGACAATGTAGAAGTTGGTTGATGGACTTGAGCTTCCTTGCTCAGCTGGGTCCTCAGGCTCTGAAGCCCTTGTAAAGGCAAAAAGATATGACTTCTGCAATGGGAGCCCATTCTGTCAGAGTTCTCAAAGCAAATCCTACTGATGCTCAGCCTTGCCTGAAGTTTGATATGCAGTGCAACTCTCATCTCCACTCCCAACCTCACTGTCTAGAAATGCCCATTTATATACTTATACATGTTATTATAATGTGCAAAAACTTGGAATTGAAAAGAAGGTAAATAGTGTATCTTTATGCTATGTTACATTTTCTAGTAGTGCAATTGAAATATCAATCATTCCATTCTGGCTGCATTGATCGGTAATTTTCATTTTGTAATTTCAAATAAAGCCTCTTGCGGCAGCAGCAACGGCAGCACTTTCCAGCATATAACTTCACAGTTCATTTTAGCTTCATGACTTAAAGATATTCTCTTCCCATCGTTCTTGCACATCCTTTAAGTGGTAATTCAACTTTTCCAATTAGATTACTGGAATGCACCAAATAAATGGGGCTTTTTTCCCCAAAGCCATAATATCAAACTAACAATTGGGATTAGCGTAACCAGCAGCCTGGCCCCAATACCTTTTCTCCCGCTACTGCTTTATTCCTAATATTGACATTTTGAAAATTATATGTAATAATTGGTGCTAATCAGGGTACAAGGTTAAGTAATTTAAGACAGTTTCCAAGAGAAAGGACACACAAAATAGTGGCAAACAATGTGAGGGAGGTTGGGTAGAAAAGAATACATGTGGACTATTATTAAAGCATAGATGTGGGTGTCGTATTCCTAGTTTTGCCACAGACTTGCCCTGTGACTTGAGGCAAGGCACTTCATTGCTTGTTTCCTGTTTCTCCTTGCAAAATGGGGATTAGATCTTAGCTCAATACAGTGTTGAGAGAGAGGATGCATAAGTGTTAGCAAGTGTTTTGAACCCTCTTGACTGATGGGTCCTGAGATATTTAAATTATTACTATCAGAAAATGTTCTTCAAATGATGAATTTGGAGGGGTGCCATTGGTAATTTCCTTAAATTTTAACAAAGCACTCCCTGGTATAACAGACTATTAACTGTTGATTGTAAAAAGCAAATTTTAATGAAGCTGACAAAATGGACTAAAAGAAAAAGTAAGAACAGCTCTGTGAGGATCATGTTCCACTTTTAAAACTGTTCCTTACTGTATTTAAATACATCAGGTGCATCAAAAGCTAAGGAAATTCAAGAGAAGTCTTATAAATGAAACAAATGACACTGAAAATTATGGATATTATTGCACAGAGTTGGGTGAAGACTGCACAACAGAACTATAAATCATATTATAATAATATTATTTATGTTATGGTAGCATGTAGAGGCCCCAACCATTATCTGGGCCACATTGTGAAAGGGGCTGTACATACATACAGTAAGGACGACGGCCGCCCAAAGAGCTTAGACTATAAATGAGCAAGTCAGAGAACAGGCAGTGCAGAAAATGGAGGCACAGAGAGATGAAGTCCTTTTCTACACAATAGTACACTAGCAGAACCAAGGTGGAAATCAAGGGCACATCCAAAGGAGTGTGAACATGCCTCTTGCGGCATCTCAGACCACTTTGAGATGTTGCAGGAAGCATGCTGAGAATGAAAAAATGTTCCCCACACTCCATATTTGCAGTGCAGGCTCAAAATTTGATACCTGTATTTCCAGGTATAAACAGCTGCCCCCCAATCCCCTGGAGAAAAGCGGCGCAGGGCAGTTTCCCACCATGCCTTGACACAAACTGGGGCTGGGACCTCCAGAGATGCTCTGGCATCCAGCCAAAGCATCTTTATGGTGCCTCCTCCTGCCCTAGCATGCTGCCTTCACATGCAGGGCAAGCAGGAGTGGTGCAAGGCTGTGACCTGGGCGCTGTCCCTAGTAAGTAGGGACTGGGGGAGGACTTGGCGGGGGGTCGGGGCTGTGGATGGGGGGGGGAAATGTGGGTGGGGGTTGTGCAGGGGTGGGTCAGGGGGCTGGCTGGGGGGCATGGGCCCCCCCACAGGGCCTACAGCCACCCCCCCCCATGCAGCAGCAGCTGCTGCCAGACCCCGTCATGGCACAGTGCAGTCCTGGTCCCCTCAGACCTGGCACCGCCTGTGTTGCTTGTCGTGGGCCCAGCCCTGCTCAGAGCGGTGTGGGGCCATGACCCTTCACGCAGCACCGTGCTGCTCAGGTTGTCACCCAGGGCCCAGCGCTGCTCACAGAGACTGCACGTGGTACGGGCTGGGCCAGGCCAGTTCTGCGGAGGCAGGACCTGGCCCAGCACAGAGCCCCGGGGAACAGCCCAAGTGGCGCAGTGCTGCCTGAAAGCGCATGGCTTTGCACCTTGCTGCGCTGAGCTGGGTCAGACCCATGACAAACAGCACAGATGGCGCCATATCTGAAGCAGCCAGGGCTGTGCTGCGCTGAAGGGGGGTCTGGCAGCAGCAGGCCCTGAGCACCCGACAGCTACTGCTGCTATGGGCGCAGTGTTCTCTTTCTGTGGCCACACAGGCACGCCTCGCAGCATGGCACAAGTGCACCTGCACAGCTGCGCATGCCATGCAGCTTAGTGGGAACGCTGGCGGGAGGTGGCTGTGGACTCCGGGGGGGGCAGTCCATGATCAAAGAGGGTGGGGGCAGCTCTGATTATTCTATGACCAAAAAACCCCAAAGTAAATTCCAAATTGTATAGATATTTAGAATGTATTTTATTATGATAGAGGCACCAGTAGGCTTCCAGATTGCTTTAAACTTGTAAATATATCAATAAAACATTGCCTTTCTATATAGTGGCATTTCATTTTAATAGCTGAAGAACACTATTTTGGGTATTTTAATGAGAGAATTTGGGTTTCTTATCAGATAATTTGCATTTTTAAACAGGGAACACCAGGATCTCTCCTGGTGAGACAAGTGGCGAGACCTGGGCAGAGTAGCCTGTCGAGGGCCAGCACCGGGGACCCAGCTGGAGGGCAGATGAGGTGGCTGATCTCTTGGCCGCTGGGAGCCAAGAGGACATGCTTTGACAGTTCAAAGTGGGCCACCACAAGGAGCATACCTGGGCAATTGCTGCCCAGATGGCAAAGCAGGGGCAGCCCATTCAGGTCTAGCAGCCATGAGGCCACAGGTCCAAAGGGGTGGATGCTGTCGCAGGTGGCAGCATGTTACAGCCAGGCAGCAGCCCCCACTGTCAGACTGCTGCCATGGGTAGAGGGTGCAGGAGCCACTCTAGGTTAGGGCTGCTTCTGCAGTCCAGCTGACACAAGGGGCTAGAGTCCACAGATACCTGCAAGGAGCAAGAATCACGCAGATTTCAAAAGGCTGGACATCTTATACCTAGGCCTGAATGAAAATGGTTTTTGCAAGTCAGTACCACAAAAAAGGACCTTCCATTATTCCAACTTTGCAATACAAAGACTACCCAACATAGCAGTCTTTTGAGGATGGAGTTCATATATTAACCATTACAGAGCAGACACTGAAAAAGGAAACAGCTCTCCAAACTGATTCTTCTTATATATGGAAATTCAGCTCTCAGGAAAGAGAAACAAGTTTAATACCAAAGCCTCCTTAAGAGAACAAGGTAGCCATGGTGAATAGAGCACAGGGTAGGCAGTTTGCCATTGACATGCTTTGTGTCTTTGCCAAGTATTTTCACCTCTCTTTCCTCTCCCACTTTTTGTCTGTCCTGCCTATTCCAATTATAAATTTATTACAGCAGGGACTATGCCACAGATGGGCCCCTAGACACTGTTGAGCACAACCACAAAGATTTTTTTTAAACAACTCAGGTGCAAACTTTCAAGAGTACTGTAGGTCAAAGAAATTCATAACCACTAATATTTGGATTGGGCTGACTACAAGCCACATACCAGCCACTCTCACAGTTTTTTTTCATTCTCACCCACTTCAATAAGCAAGTGCCAAATTAAGTCACACGTGAGCCATGTTGGTCAGCAAGTTCATACACGGTGGGTGTTGGTCAGCAAGTTTGTACAGACACACACAACTTTGACAATTCTCAGTCATCACAATTGCATTGGAAGGGTCCTGATAAAGATGACTTCTGGCTTGACCCTGCATTCCTTGGTGCCCTATAATTCTCGTTGATTTCAAATATTTTGGGACATATTTGGAATGCAGGAGTTTCTCCTAACTCAAGTAATTTCTTTGTTTTATATTAGTGACAATGCTAGGGCTGGAAGTTTTCTGGCATACTGTGTCTCTTACAATGCTATAGATTTACCTATCTAAAGCTTTTATGCCAATGCAAGACTATGACTTGCACACCAGCCTACATTGCTGATATTTATTTACAGACCATCATGCTTTGTGAGAGTTGCAGATGGAAAACAGCATGCTCAAGACCTCAGCTCAAATAGAGGCTTCCCAGGTGGAATTCAACCCACTGCTGCCCCACCATACACAAGTTAACAGGGTTATCCTGCAGTGTAGCTACAGATCATAGAATTGAAAAGGGCCTCTACCTGTAGGGACAAAAAGCAAAGGCCAAAGAGCACCTGAAGCCTAACTTAGTGTTCACTGTGAACAACGTAGCAAGGGACAGATACTGCAAAAGCAATGGTAAAAGGTCAATAGCTGTAGTAGCAACACTCCAAGAAGTAATGAATTCAAGGGCTGAGACAGCTGAGACATGAGAGTTGAGAACTCAGAACAGTGTGCCGATGGTCTTCATTTTACTCTCGCTGTATTGCTGAAAACTGTTGATGGGGGGGAGCAGCAGCAAAGAACATGTGGAAAAAGAATAAGTCACGAGTGAGAAGAAGGTAACCCCACCTGCAAGTGCTATTATGCTGTCAGCAGGTTTTGGAAGCAAAGGTCACACATTAGAAAGCAATAACTCGAATAAAACACAAGAAACATGCCCCTGGCTCTCATGTGGGTATCGATAAACCTGGCCACACAGCAACAGCATGTTGACCCCTGGTACAACACCCACCTGTTAATTTTCTGGATGGCAGTATGCTGCCCACACTACATTCAGCACAGACCATTTTAAAAACATGAAACCAAACTGTCAGAGTAAAAGAGATGGAAACGTTTTTAACCACTAGATAACAGATTCCCACCCTGTTGTCCACACACACATATCCTTAGCACTTTTATTCTAAATTTCAAAAGTGAAACACAGAAATAAACTGAGCTGAGGAACAAATAAAACATGCCCAAAGCAACCATTTGTTTTGGGAGTTTTTTTCCCAACTTTCTATCTCTGTGGTGTCTGTCTGAAATGATTAACGTGATGAATGAAGTTCTGACTACTAATTAAACTGAAATAGCAGATATGCCACCACAGTGATCTCTCCCTTTCTCATAGAACTACTGACAATGATCCTGCATGGCTTTTACTGCTTTTCTAGCCACACAAAGCAGGAGCTGACTCTGAGGGGGTAAAAGATGATTGACGTTCACTCATGCACACCAAACAATAAGATAATGAAGCCTAGATTCATCATTGTGCTGGTCCAGGCATCAATACAAGGGGTTGCGGGGAAGGTAACTCTTCTCTCTTTTATGTTAGATGGCACAGGAGATGCCTTAGCTTACAGAGTAAGCTAGGGCAAACCTTGGGCTACTTTACATTGATTTCTTTACATAGGCTAGTAGCAAGGTATTTGCCATCACTTTATCTACTCCAAAATGTCTAGCTTACCTCCACCCTGTCTGCAACTGTATCCCTCATCTCCACTCTAGTATTTCCTTGCACCCTCTGGTTCTATGCTGGGTAAGAGGCATTCAGCAGCAGGGGAATTAATGTGTGAAGAGGCCATTTGGCCCCATTTAGAGCCATTTGTTGGCCAACTGGCCACAGCATGGAAATGACTTCTTCAACAAAGGAAAGATAAGCTCATGCTGTGATTGCTACCATTGCTAAATCATGGTCTTTATTACCTTAGAACATATTACGGAACTTTTCTAGTACTGGGTTGAATCCTTCTTGCCATCCTGCCACTTTTCCACTCATGTTGTGGGTTTTCCACTCCTCTCCCTTTCTGGTCAGAGAGAATGGCAGTTTTGAAAGTCACTGAAGTTTATGATGTATCTAAATATACTTAGGTTTCAGAAGTACCTACTAAATAAAACTAAAAACCAGGATTTGTGAAAATTCCAGGTCAAATTAATCTCTGAAGCCTGCAAAGTGACTGTAGCAGGGCACTGGGGAGCAAGCAGCCTGAGAGGCCGCTGGTGCTGCAAGGGGATAGTGAGAGATTCACCTGACCAGAAGAGGGCTCAGGCTGGAGTTTGATAAGCCCAGAGCCTGAACCCATCAGGCAGTCTCTCCCTGGCAGCCATGAAGTGAGGAGCTTCTGGTAGTAGAGCAGCTGCCAGGCGCCTGAAGGGAATTTGATTTCTCTAAACAGTTCTGCAGGCCTGGGAACAGAGGCAAGTTCCCTGGCCAAAGAAAGAACAGGCAAGTAGCCTTTGTTTTATATTAAACCCTTGGAGGGTTTGAGGTGTCTGGGACCAGGGGTCTGGGAGCCCAAAGGAGGTCTGGGTGCAGGACTGGGGGTCCAGGAGCCCAAAGGAGGGGCTGGGTGTGGGACCAGGGGTCCGGGAGCCCTAAGGAGGGGCTGGGTGTGGGACCAGGGGTCCGGGAGCCCAAAAGAGGGACTGGGTGTGGGACCAAGTGTCCAAAGGCCCAAGAGGGCCAGAGCTAGCAAGCTAGTCTCTCTCTGGCAGCTACAGGGTGAAGAGCTCTGGGCAGTGGGGCTCCTGAATGGACTGATTTCTTACCTGGGGAACCCCAGTGAGACTCGGGGAGCTCACAAGGTATACCGGCACTAGAGGGGTTTGCCCTCTTAAAGGGACAGAAAGTTGCTTTCCCTTTATGGTTATGCTGCAGCCCAGCAGCCTATTGTTTAAGTTGCAGTTACACTGGTGATTTGGATTAGGACTGTAGGAGCAGTATACAGAGGTCCCAGTAGTGCCCGAAGGGCACACAATCGCATTGAGGCCAGCCAGAGGTAACCTCATCATTTGAGTGACTACTGAGCCTAGAGCAGGCAGAGAGTGAGGTCACAGAGTTAGACAAGGGCTAGGGGGCCAGCGTCCCAAAAGGGCACAACTAGACAGGGGCCAGGGGGCCTGGCAGATAGAGGCCTGGTGCCTGAGAGGGCCAAAACAGAGCTAGGTCTGACACAGTGGCCTAGAAGTTCTAGCCAGAGTCAAGGGACAGTAAAGGGGCTGAGGAGGCTGAAGCCCTACAGAAGAGAACAAAATTACAATAACACCCATGAGGCTTGGGGTGTGGGGTAGGGAGGAATGGAGCCATTCAATTAGCCCTAAAGTTTCAGATGCCCTACAGCAAAATCACAGAGAGGCCCAGCGAGGGTCCTGGGGCCTGGGTCGAGCATTATAGAGACAAGTAGGGTGCCAAGGAACCCCAGTGGGTGGTTTAGTTGGACTGGGGCCATGCAAAGGCCCATGGGCAACCTCCCTATTATTATTATTATTCCATCAAGGCATGGCAGGAGAGAAGGGAGGGTGCCCTAGGGGCAGAGCGGGGCATGGTCGCAGAGCCACCAGGAGGCGTCACAGCCGCCCCTGGAATTCTGTCATGCTTACAGTGACATCTAGGGATGAATTTTCTCAATTGCTCTACATTGTGGCAGTGTGTTCTACACATTGGGCTCGAGAACACAAAAACACATAATGGCACTCAGGGCCAAAGAAGAAAGTCACTCTTCGCTTACAATTCTCAAGTATACTTGACTTAGGAACTTAATATTCTTTTCTGCAAGCATTCATGAGGGGAAAACTTGCAAAACTTGCATTTCATTAGAGATGGAAGAAACCAAAAAAGCCATGTAATTATCAGGGAAAACACATACATTTATCTGCAGGAGATAAACAAATCCAGCACTTGAACCTGGGAGTCTATATCATATTTTATTAACGTATACTTGGTAAAGAAGGCAAAAAGGTGATTTGGAGAATGTAATGTTAACCCTAATGTTATATGTATCTAGGAATTCATCTCAATATTCACTCATATATCTATTACATTTATTTCATGTTAGGAACATAATTGCTTTACCTAAACAGGTAGTGGTCCAGCCAGTGCAATATCTTGTCTCTGATAGAAGAACATGCAAAGAATCTCATAATGCAAGTTACTATCTAGTCTCTTTCAGACAGTGTTCAGCTCGTTCCCTGAAGTTTGAGCATCAATGTCACTTCGAAAAATACCTTTTCATCCCTTTCTTTTGTAGCTGTGAATGTTCTCATTACTTAAGTATATATCTGATTTTTTTAACCCTATTAAGATTCCTGACTTTCCTGTAGCAAGAATTTCCATGATCTAATTAATTATGTACTATGCAAAAGCATACCTTTTATGACAATTTAGAGAATTTTGAGAATATAACAAATTTTCCTATTTGAAAAAGGAATAAAAACCTCCTAGTCTCAAAATATTTGTGCACTGATCATCCAAAAAAACCCCATGGAATGAGTCAACTGAAGGATTTCATTCTAATATTTTGAAACTGATACATTTTGATTTCAGCCTTCAAAATGACATATTTTAATTAAATTAGTTAAATTACTAAAATTAAATTTCAAAACAAAAATTTATTTTTGCACCAAAAATGAAACATTTTGCTCAAAATATTAAACTCAAGTGTTTCAACTTTTTCATTTTTTCTAACGTTTTTAAATGTGAAATTTATCAAACCAGTCTTTTCAAGCCTGAACAGTTTTGATTACAAGATGACTTTTCCCCCAAAAAATGTTTTGACAGAAAAAAGCCACAACCAAATAAGTTGTTTTCAAATGCCATTGAATATGTTTTTGCTCTTGAATTACAAGAAAATATAAAGAATATTCAGTTTACCTTCTCTTTTGTATTAATTATTCTTTTATGTTGCTAGGTCATCCATTATTATTTCACTTCTCTATAAACTAACTTGTGGAGATATTCAGATAAACAAGGACATGTACCAGTAACACCAACCGCGGATGAGGAATCATGCCCAGTCACTCTGACTGTAAGCTTTTTGGGGCAGGAACAGTCTGTCTTTTTGCTTCAATGTTTGATCACATGCTAAGACAATCACATCACCAGGGCTCCTCAGCAGTATGGCAATACAGGTAATTAATAATAATATATCCAAAGTGATTCAAATGCCTTTTAGTGATAAGAGCAGCAGATAAAGCTTGGAAAGGTGACTAATGAGCATGCAACCTATTCCTCCCTTCTTTTCAGTTTTCCATTGAAATGAGTGACTTCTTTCACTGGAGAGGACCTTTTGCTAGTATTAGGGGTGGAAACTAGTCAAAACAATCTCTCTTGTCTATGGCAGGTTAGGTAAGTGCCCGTGCAGTGGGCCCTGCCTACTTGGAACTCTTCCTAACTGATTTAGCTTGCCTCAGCCCTGTACGTAGCAATGTACTTTGCCCTTTATTCACCCAATTTCAAGGTTAGACTCAAACACGTATTGAAAGATAAAAGCTTTAAATAATGTACATTCTCTCATTGTCCTTTTCATTGAGATCACAGGTGCATGACCTCATCCCCCAGCACAAAAAAGCCGTTGTCATAGAAACCACTCAGGATGCCAACTTGACAACAAGTGACATTCAAACCAGGAGGGACACCTTGTCTTTTCCCCTTCCCCAACAAAATATCAAATTTGAACAAAGGCCAAATCTGCTATGTTCCTTCATCCCTGGAACTTGAAGGCACATTGTTATGGGCTGGGGGAGGGGGGTGAAGGGGGAGTGGCATAAACACAACACCTGGGGAGACATTGTCCTTCTAGGATTCCTTCTGGAAAATTACCGTTGACAATAGATTGTAATTGAATGGGAACAATGCAACCACAATTATTATTTTTTTAATATTAGAGAAAGTGGGTTTGGGGAAATAGGAAGCTAGAGCAGGGAACCACGTGTCAGATCTCCTTCTGGAGTGCCACTGATGAATAACTTTACAGTAAGGAAAACATTTCACTTTTGTGCTTCACTTTCTCAACTGTAAAATGGGGACAATGATGCTACAAAGGTCACAGGGGTTCTCTGATGAAGATCACTAAGTACAAGTATTGTCATCCATTGCCTTCAGGAGCTTCTTTCCAATTATACCAATATACTATAGTGACTATTCACCATCCATATCTTCTAATTGTACAGTACATAGTCAAAAGAGTCAAAGAGACAAATCTTCATATCGGCAGGGGGAGCGAATGTACATTCTGTAAAGAAGTAAATGCACGTATTGATCAAGAAAAAGATCTATTAATTTTAATTTTATGTCCAAGAGGTTTAGCTTTGAGAACAATGTATGCATCTCACACACACACCCACACACACACACACACACACACACAAAGCATAACAGAGGTTTGAAGAAGCAGTGAAATGATAATACACAACTCTACAGGTTAAAAAAATGTATTACTGTGAAGGAAAATAAAATATACACAATGGCATTTGCTTTTCAGTGGGCTTGTGTGTATTCTCATGTCTGAATGCTGTCTTGTGATCTCTACATAACCTTTGAAACACAAGTGCATATTTCACCCTCCCAGACTAGCACTACCATTTTTTTGTCATTCCAATTTCATTTCCAGTGCTATGTGGACTGCGGGCTCAGCAGTCACTGGAGTCTGAAGTGACTCTTGGGACCTCCTCACTGTTCTATATGCAAATGTCCCTGCACCTGGGCAGCAGAGCGGGCTTGCCGACAGTTTAGTTATGCAAATCTGATTGATCGAGAGCATATTGCAGAAGAACACACGCAGGCCTGAGACACTGGCAGCTATATTTCACTGGCTAAATTCCCGAAGAAAAAAAAATTAAATGCCAAGCATTTTGATGCATATTCCTTTCAACCCCTGAAGTGCAATAGTGTTTATTTCAGTATGTTTTCAACACTTTGGTTAAATGTTGTTAATGCAATTTCTTGTGCTATTGCTGAATTCACAGAAGGCCTTGTTTCCCCTGGAAAAAACAACAACAACAAAAAACCCAAAAAGAAAACCCAGAGTTGCTATGATGTCACAGCACAATAGGTCTGTCAGTTGATTTGAAATCATTCTCCAGGCAAATGGAGTAAATGCAGTGTTAAAATATAATTAGGTCCTACAGTACAGAGGAGTGAAAAAAAAAAACGGATGTACTAGTGCAAGTTGTTCAGACTTTATTCTTTCTGTAACAAAAGGTAAAACAAACAGTGGGAATGTAGATTACATACTGTCATCTGAAGTCAAAAGCACTTCTTTCTATTTACCAAACACTCTGTATAAAAAGGCAGAGAAGCTTTAAAAACAGGGGGGGGAAGATAAAAGAATCATCTGGGATCAGCTTAAAATAATAAATTCAGATTTATTTTTTTTAAAAAAAGAAAGAAAACCCACCTACAAGTATTCATGTGAAAACTTTAATATAGAACAAGCTTCAGGCATCAGGTTAATCTTAGTTTATTGCATACAACTGATTTATCTTCATTTATAAATGAGCGGTGTGCCCTGGTTCTACTATTTGCATTCCTTCTAGTTGCGTTTATGTATTTTAATGCCTCAGGGAGCCATTTACGGGGTTGAAATAACATGTGATCTTTCAGTTCCTGGATAGAAAGAACACATAATTCTTGAAGGCTTGGGCAGAGGAAATGATGACCATGACAAGACCAGAGTTAATTTTAAAAAAATGCCTAAGTGCTCTTTCCAAAAGCAACTTAGGAAGAGATTTTTAAAGGCACATTGAAAAATCAGGGCAATTAGGCACTTAAATGATGTTTGTACCTTTGAAAATATCTCCCTTACATGCAGTTAGAACTTTAATCTCTTTGAACTTTAGTAGGCTTTCGGGTCTGCAGACATTTTTGAGAATGGAACCTTAGACACTTGGGAAATTTTACTAGAAGTCTTGAATTTTGGGGGCTTGTAAATGGTTCCTTAATACTAACAGGACAGAAACTATCACTTACTATGTACATGCAAAATGATAAGCATAATAGGATCTCAATTGTCTTGACTGGAGCCATAACACTTTAGATGGTAACAACCAAAAACAGGGGGCTATGAGAAATAAGCATAGATTCTGCCAAACCTAAATTCACAACCATGCACAAAAGAAAATATACTTCCAATGTAAATCAATAGCTAAGGGAGCCTGCATGTATACAGTCTTAGATCAATGGAAATTTTTTTTTAAAATCACCCAATTTAACCTGAAGAGAGAAAAAAACCACTCAGTATAAGATCTACTATGTTCTTTAGAGGACTATATACTAAGCATTTTTTCTAATATGTTAAAAATAATTCCAGTGCTCTTCCAAAATAAAGTAATGCAATTAGGATAGTTACAAATATCAGATGGGGTGAAAAAAACAAAGCAACCCCAATGGAACGATGTTAAAGCATAACTTACTAAATGAGAAACATTTCCCTGTCTTGAGTTGTAGCACTTTTGTCACAGTCTTATATCATACATTCATATATGCCATATATAAAAATGTATATAGTTCACAGAAAAAAGTAATAAAGGGAAGAAGTTCAGATGGATACTTTACAGCTGACCGGGAGCTGACATCAAGCCTTGTCCACTGTGTTTGTGGGAGGAAAAAAGATTGAGAGAGAGAGAGAGAGAGAGATTGTTTTTCTTTGTCCCCAACCTCTGCTATCCTCTCTTTTTAAAAAAATAGCCATCTGACAGGCAAAGCCTAGCCAGAGGGTCAAATATGAAGATCCTGGGAAAGGTCAAGTTTAATCTCTACCCACGATGCCCTAGTGCATCCCTCACAACAGCTGACTAACAAAAGGGGCTCAGCACTGTGACTGACAGAATTCTTAATTGTATCCACTCATTCATGACAATTTGATTAAAATATTACGCCAAAGTCTCACCCCCTGTTTGCTTCGATCCTCCAAATCTAATTTTGAATTTTCAGAAAGGAGATTACCTCCACAAGCATGACTGGGATGCTATTAACTTCTACTTAATCTTTATTACTGATGTGAATTTAACATATGTATGGCTTCGTCTCGCTCCTGTTGTTTTCTCTCTAAAGTAACGTCTAGGCAATATACAAGTGGCGGACATTAATTTTCACTTTGATATTCTGTCATACCAAAGCTCATACTTTCATATGAAAACTTAAAGATGTACTGTCTTAATACCATGGCCCAATTAGGGGAAGGGTGTGTGTGTGTGTGTGTGTGTGTGTGTGTGTGTGTGTGTGTTGAACAGACCATAGGCTTCAAGGTATTACAACCTTTTAGTGGTATATTTAACTAGACCCATTGCATAAGACCTGACTACAACTGGCAAATTCCAGCGAGTCAGTAATGCTGTCATGAAGAAGTCAAGGAGAGAACTGAATTTTCTAATCAATTCAGATTATTCTCAATCTATAAAATAAGTATCTGAATATGCTCATTGTTACTCTTGATCTTATTTTTAAAAGGCATTTTAAAGCAATAAAAGCTTTGATTTCATTTTCAAAGTTGCTTGATCATTTTTTCTCACCTGCAATGCATAGCAAATCAATATTGTCATCTGCAACTGTGTGCTCATGTAGGCATGTACACATGTATCTTACACCAAACATCGTTAATACGTGGATTTGGTTGGAAAAGTCCATTGATTCTTCCCCCTCCACTCCCCGCCCCCCGCCATGAAACTAACACATTTGTCTGCTGCATTTTCACAAAAATGTTTTCCCTGCTTCTGTCCAGCTCAAGTAATACATGTTATTTTATAAAAGGAAGTAATAAATTCATCTTCTCAAATTCATATTCAGTGACTTTCTAATTTGCCTATCTAACTGCTGCTACTGCCAGCAGGAGGACATTTGGATTTAATTCAAACTTCTATAAGAAAAAATTCACCTACTGACTCAGCCTCTAACATATGCACCAGCTTGCAGAAAGTTGTATAATTAACGTAAGCTCTCTTAAATTTCATGTTATTTGGGCACTGAAAAGTGGATTGATTTCCAGTAGTTACTTCTAGGAGTGCTGGTGATACTGGTTTTCTCCAGACACTCAGCGCTTCTGTGAGTTTTTCACTTGACTTTGCTCAAATAAATGTTTGCAAAACTTCCTGTCCTCTGATTAAGGAAAATATCAACACCCATATAATGCCAAAGATCCTTGCCCGGTTCCCAAATATAAACTTATGAAATTATGGTCTTTCAGATGTGTTCATCATCCATATATCTACTGACACAATTTTTTTCAATTCTGTCTGTATCATTTGCACCACTAAGCTGTAGTTGCATTTGTACTGAAGATAGAACTGAGCAGGATAGTGTTGTTCTATCCTACAAAAATTGTTCAGGATTTCAATACATTTTTCAATTCTACAATGGAATAAAACCAAATCCTTTGAAAAAATATAGAGGTGAAGAAGAGAGAGAGACATGCACACTCTGGAATAGCCAATGATGTGGTGATCAGGGCTCAATACCTTGAATGTGGCCTTGAATGTGGCAGTTCCATTTCAAGTCTTTGGTCTTCCTGATTTATAGCAAAGAACAGACCTCCTTTCTCCCTGATCCCACCTAAATGGCTGGCAGACTATAAGTTATTCTACAGAGAATCCATCTTTCTCTTGTACCACCTGCTGAGTCTTATCCTGGAGCTGATAAATTTTCCTGATGAAAGTTTTATCTAATATGGAAGATTTTCCATATTTTCTAATAGTTTAGATGATACAATCCCAACAGACTCTAGTTAGTACTAGCTGTACTAATGAATAGGACAAACTTTTTCCATATTTTGATCTTGATATTACTACATCAACAAAAAACAAACAAACAAACAAAAACAACTCAGGAGTTTCTTCTGTGTCTACAGATATTTTTCAGGAATATGTGATTATCTTTATTGTTCACAGATCTTCTGAGGAGCAAGAACCTCAGAGAACTCAAGAAACTAAAATTAGCTGTGGGAGAATGATAAAAATTAAATTAAATTAAATTAAAATAAAGCCATGGTAAACAATATTTGACTGTTCACTGACAGCCCCCCAAATCAATGCTTACTACATGTGTTCATGCATGCAGATGAGAACTGAAAGGCTGTTCCTGAGAGCTCTTATCAGGAATGTGGCTTACAGTACTTACCCTACACAGCTGGTTTTACTGGAATGCTTGGAAACCACCTTTTTTATTTTTTTTTAATCCAAACTAGCGTTAGCAGGAAAAAAAATTCAATGGAATAAAAGCCTGCACAGCATCAGGCATTGCCATCATGATGGGAACCTGCTCAGTAATAGCATTCAAACTGTTAGAGCTACTCCCTTGCAAGGTGCTGGGGAAAAAAGAGAGGGGGAAATTGCCCAGCTAGACATCAGGGCTGTGTCCAGGCAAGCACAGCCATGCAGTATGTGGAGCTGCAAACACATCTGTGATACTACATACTGCGCATGTAGATGTTCTCTCCACTGCAAGGGCACACTGCCCATGTGTGCAATGCTCCTTTTTTTTCCTGCAGATTTTTTTGACCCCTGAATAGCCAGGGGTCAAAAAATCCCATGGGGAAAAAAAAAAGTGGAGCAGCAGTTGGCGGTTCTGGGCCCAGGAAGGTTGGGGCTGGAGGGGCTGAAGCTGGAGGTTAAAGATCAGTGGAAGGGGAGGGAGGCAAGGACAAGTGGCAGGGGGGAAGAGGGAGTTCCAGTTGGTGCAGTGTCTCCTGTGCTACCCCCAAGCCACATGGAGAGATGATGTTCATGATGACAAGACCATGCTCCATGCTTTTGCTCATGAGAAGGATGCCACTGTAGTTGGCTTTCCCTGTGTCTTCCTTCACGTCCAACCCTGGTGTTAAAGTCACCAAAGAGAATGACCTTGTCCTCCTTGTGAGAATCAGACAGTGTGTGGTCAAGGTACATAGTACCAACAGACCTTCAGCTTCACAGATCGACTTTTGGAACTAGGGGACTTCAGTTTATAGGGGAAATATCCCAAAAGCCACTTATTTCAGTAGGAATCAAGCAAACCTCAACGCTTCGCAGAACCAAGCACTAAATAAGGATGGAGAATATTTCTTTATGGTATTTAAAATTCTTTGGCGAGCATTGCCCCCTTGATGTCAATGGATATACAGTAATATACATCTACTGAGGATATGGACCCTGCTAGTTTGTTAATAAGTATTAATCTAAAACAGTTGGGTTCAGAGCTCTCTTTGGTAAGTGTTCAAAACCTCCTCTTCTTTAATTAAGCCCTGAGAAATGCAGGTACCTGAATAAGCTAGAGTCCCCAGTAGAAAACAGGAAGATTAGGCTTGGCATTCATGATCTTCTGAAAGCAAAAAATTAGGAGCAGCGGGAAAAAACAAAAACAATAGCTTGAGCTTTCTTTTCACATCATAAAGGAATGCAAAAAAGACAAATTCCATTTTTCTTCCATTCCAAGTCATGTCTACTTTTTCTTAGATTTAAATAGGAAAAAGACAATTACTAAAGTTTGAAGTCCTCTAATGCACAACACAACAAAAATCCCAGTAACATTAGAATGATCATGCAATTAGTCAGCCAGCCACCTCCTATCAGGGCTAGCACCTGAAAGGGCTGAACACCTTTTCACACATTCATCATTCTAGGGAGCATGCTGTCAACCTCACCCAAACAGAATACCAACACATCATTTCCAATAGCCCTTTCCCTCCATGAGTTAATCCACTGACCATGGGCAGGTGCAATTTTAACCCAATGTGCCCATAGGAATGTGCCAGTTAACCTATATAAAAATATGTCAATATATTAAAATGCTTGCATAAGATGTCACTTTTGTTTTAAAAAGACAAAATAATGTCCCATGAAGCTACAGAATAACTTCATATATATATGGATTCATGGCCCATATTTTTCAAACTAGAGGGGCACATACAAAAAATCCATCCCATCCCTATTTTCCAGGCAAAACTGAATATGGGTAATGCAACTTCTGAAAGCATGCATATGAACAGGCAACTAGAAGTCTAAGGAGATGTGCAGGAAACAAAATGGAAAAGCAGTGGTCATTTGTATGTCACCATATTTTATTGCATACCACACCCAAAATAAAACACTCATCTTGTTTTTAGAAGGCAGAATGTAACAAAAAAATATATGTTTTCCAGAGTTATGACCAACTGTAAGTCCTCTTGCAAACAGTGTGTCCAGGAACAGCGTGTATCTACACTGGCGTCTCAGGAGACAGTTTGGGTGAGGCAACAGGAACTTCCTGGTGTGGCAGGACTGCAAAAAGGCTAGGCTCCCAACCGTTGCAAGGGTAGTAGCAAGACTGTTGTTACCTATTTACTGTAGATAGTTATTCATATAAGATCCTGTACATAATAACGTGTTGTTTCCATACCACAATTTTAAGTAGCTCTAAACAGTCATTAAGGTACTACAGCTGCATCAGGATACTACACATGCAGCAGCTCATTTGCTTTAAGCCAGCTCACAGTGCATCCATGAGAGGGTTGACACTGGACTCTGCCCCTTCTGCTTTCAGGGGTGCAGAGAAGTGGTAGCCATCTTGGGAGCTATGAGTCACACCATCTGCTTTCTTCTATGGCCCCCTGATTCTATGTCAGCAAAGAAAAATTAGCTTTCTTGCTTAAGATACACACCTCAATTTTGGGGATACGGGTACATGTGGTATACAAGTCAATACAGTATATCCCTAATCAGGTGCCCGACTGTTTGAGCAATGGGCAGCATGAGCTATAACATTTACTTGCTGTGTAAGGGGACTCTACCTGTTGAAGGTATAAGCTTAGATGGGTTGAGCATTTAAAATGCAACATTAAGAGAGTTGTCTGATGTGTTTCAATAGTATTCAAAGAATTGAAATCAAAGGCAAAAAAAAAACAAACCCCAAACAAATCTGGCAGCTGCTTAGGGATTCAGCCAACGTTTGAATAAAGCAACACTGCTTTCCATTCGATGGATGCCAAATGGTCTGCTGTTATTTTCAGTAGTGGCAATTTTTTTTTTGCCAGTTCACAACTGCCTTCTATTGTCGGTACAGTGAATAGCCAACAACGATTTAAAGTAGTGGGCTCCTATCAGCATTGTTCTCCTGTTCAGAGGCACAAGGAACAAGAATACATCTACGTTTCCCATACAGTACAGAAAAATGTAATTCTCTGTTTAGTGTCATATCAACAACTCTTGTCCCAATCCACTGCCACGGGCAATGAATGACAAGCTGAGCTGTCCGTTCTGACAATGTGACCGTGCTATCTGTGGTCGAGGCTGCTATATCATTTCCCCCCCTCCCAAAAATGTTGCCTGAAAATCTCCTATTTTATGTGTTTCTTTATCTACATACAAAACACAGATAAAAATGAAATTGAGTTCATTAAACAAGCAACAAATAATGTCTTGATAGCACAGGAAATGTTACAGTCTCTGGTTCTATAGCATGTGCTCTCAATGGGGTAGGCATTTCTTTATAATACTAATAAAAAAGACTCCCTCCCCAGCTTAGGAATCCTGAGGAAATGTTTATTATTTCCAGTATAACCTAAGGGTACTTTCCCCTTGTATAAGCACGCACATCACAGTTAACAATATGTATCTGAAGAGTGATTAACTTCAGGTACCAAAAGGCCTGGAACTAGCAATAAAGAGGTTACTTGGAGCTCACACTGAAAACTACATCTATTCAAGGCAACAAAACAAAACTTTGACAATGTTAGAAAATGGGAGGAAGCAATAGGTTGTGGCAGCTATAACATAGCACTGATTTACATCCCATTAACGTACACTGGCTGTATGCTGCATTTAGGCCAGTATTTAAATAAAAGCAGTGTTAGCCTTGGCAGTCTGTGTATTATCACACTGAATTTATGTTGCCTCCAAGGTAAAGAGCATCTTCTTATTGTAACAACACAGGTAGTATAATGTGTCAAGTGCACTTTTGGCAGCATGCTCAGGAAAAAATGTTCTACACTAAGCAGCTTGCTAGTTTTAGGAGTGATTTTTTTCCTCCACCTTATATTTTGGAATCATTTTCATTGTTTATAAGACTATTACTATTATTGCTCCTGCTTTTGCTGCAGCTTGGGACATAAAGCATGTTCAAATTCAAACAACAAGAGAGAAACAGCTACTTTGAAAGGAAGAAATGTCTATGTTATAGACAACTGGACTGCACTTGGACATGTAAGAAGTAGCAGCTATATTTTTGTGCTGCAGTTGTGTTGCACTAGGCTTATCATCTGATAGTTGCTAGTTAACTTCACGTGGTTGGTTGGTTGGTTAATACTTTGGAGAGCAGCTTGAAGAGTGATGTCTCTGAGCAGGCCCTTTGACAATCCGTCAGCATGAATGTCATCCCTGTGCTGATCTTCCTTTGCTTCCTATATAGCCCTCCCAAAACCATCTGAGTTGCCAGGTAATGTTGGTCATCAGGGGATCTTAGCAGCTGGCTGTTTTGTGTCAAATGACACAGACTCAACAGCAGTACATGATCTTTATGAATTCTGGCTGTTGTGTAGAAGTATGTGAAATATTCAAGGAAATGCAAAACCTACTTGAAATTCAAGCTGGACCTCAGACAATTACTATGGAGCTGCTCTGCACTAGTAAGAAATTTATATTTCTACTGTCTCCATAAAGTTCTATAACTCATGCCTCACTATAGGAAATATTTCCTAGATGGAGGTGTTGAAGTACAAGGCCAAAACTGGATGACTGTCTAAAGTGCAGATGAATGACAGTCAAAGAAATAATCCCACTGGCAGCAATATGATGTACAAGGTATATCCTTGAAGCTAAAGTTGTGAAACACTTCAGACCCAACCAAACTAAGCCACAAATACTAAAAATATTCAGAGTAAGAGTCAATCATAAATTCAAAAAAGCAATGATGATTTTTGCTAGCAACACTTAACCTAAGCATATTGGAACTACAACAAACAATTCACAACCTTCCTCCCTCCCCTTAAAAAAAAAGGCTATTATTATTAAGTCCCATTCTGGAATTCAGGGAAACATGTTCTTATGTTATATAATACTGGTTGGTAAAGTCCCAACCTTGGGAAGGGATTGATTTTTCCTTTCATATGATCAACAACAACCTCAAAAAAATTTGAAACTTTGTGAGCTGAATCTGTTAGTTTCCAAGGAGAGAACATATGCCCTCTGTATTGGAATGTTAACACATATTATAAAGAAACAGAGGAGAAAAATTAAAAAATTCAAATAATTATTCTTCCATGTATTCTTTTTCAGATCCTTGGTCAGATCCCTTCTTTCTCCATTATTACTGGAATATTACATCTGATTCTGGTATCTTCAAAAGAGATGTTTGCAGATTGGGCAGGGTTCAGAAAAGAGGCTCAATTAACAATTTATCCAAAAAGGGTTCAGAGACAACTTTAAGTCCATTTATATGTACGTACCTGAAAAGTTGATTTCTGACAGCAGCAAATTCAGGCAAAATTTGAGGGTGATGAAACACTGACACGTTTTACCCAAGGATACTCCAGCACTTGAAGTCTTTAAATCAAGATTATCCAGCCAGATATTTCAGATAGTCTCTATTTCAGATAGTCTCTAGTTCAGGAATCAGTAAGCAAGAAACTATGGCCAATGCTAATGCTGTGCAAGAGGTTGGACTAAATGATTCCTTCCCAATCTGAAAAATCTTTGAATCGATCAGTTATCACAGTAACCTTCCTTGACATGAGAAATTTTAACAGCTCGTTCACCCACAGATGTTACTCAAAGAAATATGCCATAGTATGGTATAAAATGTATATGAAATCATCACTGCTGTGTAGGTAAGTATGACAACGATTAGTTTATGCAGATAAATTGATCCCAAGAGTTAAATATAAGTGATAAGTAAAATTAATCTCAGATGAGCTAATTCAAGAGCATATGAAGTTACTACACAAAGTCCACACTGATTATAATGCAATCTGATTTAGAATATTCCTTGAGGGAAGGTTTTAATAATACTTAAAAAGGCTTGACAAGCCCCTGTCATAGCATGTCCATGTTATTAAGCCATAAAGCGACTGTCTTACTTAGAGAACAGTCCAAACTGGAAAATACACACATACACACATGCTGGACAAAGCCAAGGACAATGACAAAAAGCTTATCATGCCTTAGTTTGCTTAAGTATCTAAATACACCCATTAAGAACTTGCCTTAGCACTTGAGGGGTGCACATCTGTATATGATTTGGCCTTATTCATCTGAAACTAAGCAATGAATCCCAGCCAGATGTAAGCTATGCTAGGAGGTACCAATTACAGGAGAATCACTAGGACAATTTTTTTAAGTCACTCCCAGTGTAAACATTGGTGCTTGAGTACACGAGAGGTTGGATGACAATCTGAGAAAACCTTCTGTCACCATGTCAAGCAAGTGATGAAAGATCATTTCATGCCTATGCCCTCATGGTTGTGAATATCATCACAGCCACTGTCCACTGGCACATCTGTCCTCTTGTCAGTTGAATTCTAAGATCTAAGATTTCTCCTCAGTCTCCTTTTTTCTCCCCATAAATCACTTTTGTTCAGTCTCCTCACTTTCCTTATGTGCTTTCTGTTCCTCTCTCCATCATTTTTTCTTCCATAAGCTGCTTCTTGGAAAAAAAGAGAAAGAAACAAATGGCTTTTTCTATTTTATTTATTGACCTCCATATTCTTTGCTGGTTTCTACTGTTAAAATGCACTTTTAATCTTACTTTTGTACCTCATGGTTTTATTTAAGCTGTTCC
Organism: Alligator sinensis; assembly: GCF_000455745.1. Taxonomy (NCBI): domain Eukaryota; kingdom Metazoa; phylum Chordata; order Crocodylia; family Alligatoridae; genus Alligator; species Alligator sinensis. Next base: position 1,017,855 of record NW_005842021.1, on the reverse strand, counting down.
CAATAGAACTTGAAGTCTGCAGTGCATTAAAAACTGGTTTATGCTTTCCATGAGCTCTTTTTCATAAGATAATATCATCTTTTCTAATTATCTTTATTCTCTCCAGCATGAAGTTTACACAGCTCCTATATTACACTGTCCTGTACTGTCTTTCTTGCTAAATTGGCCGAGTATGCTAAAATCTTGCTACATTTGGCCTAATCAGTCAAAACAACATAAAACATATTGTTCCTCGTGTTACTTATCCTACCTACTGAATTATCTTCATATTAGCAAATTCTATGTAAAATTTATTTAATAAATTCCATTAACCTATGTCTTATTTTAAACCTGCTCTAATATCCACTCCAAATGTGAGGTGTTGCTGATTCAGGACCTGTACTACTGTCCTGTGTTTGGTTTCAACATCCTTCAACATCCAACATCCTCAGAGCTCTGTTTTCTCCATAAATCAAACTTTTTGCACTTACATCCAACTTTTGTCATCCAACTGTTTAATACTCTGGTTCTCATGCATGCAGGGCTGTGGCACACTTCCATATTCCTCCTGGATTAGATTCTCTTGTTAACCCTAAAGAGATTCTGCAATTCTGATTGGTGGAGCCCATCCAACAATCAGAAGCAAGCCAGGGTACGCAAGGGCACACCCTTTCCCTGAAGGGAGGGGGCAAGTAGCAATCTGGACCTGGTTCGAGACTACACCCTGCCAGACCTGAAGAATTTCAGGGGTGGAGCCCTGAAGCGTATAAAAGGAGAGTGTACTCGGCATGCTGGAGGAGAGAGACGCGGTGAGGAATGGTGAGGAGAGAGGAGCTCCAGAGATGACTGTCCTCGGGACCTGTCCTGAGCCTCAACAGTGTGCTGATCAGCATGTGGTGCTTAGGCTCTAGGACCTGTTCAAGGTGGCTTGAGTCTGCGAACCTGGCAAGCGGGTGGGTAGGCAGTGCATAGATCAGCGCATGGCAGTGACAATGCGTATGTGGTGCATGGGGTGCACGTGCACCTCTGAGAGTGCTGGTGCACCCCCTGGTAAGCCACACTCCCTGTTTAGGCGACGGGCAGCGGGGCAGGTGGGAGCAACAATGCCGCTCCCTGTGAGTGCTGGCTGGAGGCAGGGCCACTAGCAAAAGTGGCCGTGCCACTTCTGGAGACCCGCCCCCACTGCACGATTGGCCGCTGACTGGGGGATTCCTCCCCCAGTCGGTGAGATCAGCCACGGGGGACGCCCCCCCTGCCAGTCACTGGCTGGTGTCAGGGGGGGCACATGCCTTGGGAGCAGCTCAAGGCTGCTCAGGCCTCACATGGTGTGCAGGTCGGTGCAGAGAGAGCTAGCCCTGGGTGCAGCTCATGTTAGCCCTGGCTCTAAGCCGAGTAACTGGAGCCCCGCAGCATGACTCTGCATTAAACTAAAAAAGCCCTGGTGCTCGGGGCAGGTCCTGGGAAAGGGAAGGGCCCCAGTGTGAAGCCGGGGAACTGGAGCCAGTAAGGGCTCAGCTCCCGTAAGAGCGCCCTGGGTGCCCAGTGTGGGGCACCAGGCCATCAAGAGGAGCCAGAGGTGCCACCAGAGAGAGGCCCTCATGGGACTGGCCACCAGGGGATGTGCCTTGACTGCTTCAGAGTGGGAGCAGGAGTTGCTGGGGAAGCAGGTCCCGCAGGGGAGGTGGGCTTGGGAGAGGAGGGTCTGCCACCTCTATCTTCCACCATTGTGGGACGGGGGGTGTCCACATCCTGGGGACCTAAAGGGGAGGGGCTCCAGGGAACACCCCATGGGGTGCTGAATGCACCTCCATATTTTATGATTATTATTGTTCGTATTGTAGAGGCTAATATATTTATGGGTACTCCTTAAGGGAGTTTATATGGGTTTATCTGTCTTCATTGTCTCTATATGTTTATTGCCTATTATTGGAACTTACCTGTGTTGCTGCCTGTGTATGTCTATGGTATTGCTACCTCGATTTACCTGGGTTCTCTAAGTTGATGCTCATATGTGTTTATTGTGTTGATGCTTGACTTACCTGTTCCAAAGTGTTAATACTTATTCTGTGCAGGGGGGTTAATTATTGAATATGCTGTGAATCACCTGGTTTATGTTTTTGCAGTACATCAAAGTGGTGTTATATGTTGATTGTAGGTTATTGTATATAGTGTCACTGTCACAGCGGGATCCTGCAGGAGGGCCGTGATCTCCTTAAGGTCCCTCTCACCGTGTCAAGGCCGGCCCAAGGTACCCTCTTATTCTCGCCCGCCACGTCTTGCTGGTAAATATAATAGGGAGGCTACCTTACTTCTCCTTGGGCACGGCTACTCGGGACCTCTGTCCCCACAGTTTTCCCGGCCTCTTGTGGTTTCCCCGTATGATAGGTGCTACTCAGGCACCCCAGCCCTATGGGCTACGCGTGGCTCCTACCAGCCCCTAATACCACGCCCCAAGCCTCGCAGATGGGACAGATGTTGTCCGGTCAAAATACACACCCGCTTTCTCGGGTCCTCCTCTGTAATCTAGCCTGCTCTAGGGCCTTCTCCGTATGTCTCTATGCTAGTGCCCCTTCCTGGGCTCTCACTGTGCCCACTCCGGGCTCTCTCTAATACAGTGCCCCTCACTGGGACTCTTAGTAACACCGCCCCTCTCTTGGGACTCTTGAGGCCCACTCTGGGCCTTCTCTAAAATAATCTAGCCCACTTTGGGACGTCCTCTCGAGCCACCAGTCTTTTAGGCAGACCGCACTGCTAACCTCTCGTTTGCCGGGCGCACTGTGCTGCTATCCCCTTTTCCTGGGGACCACCGCAGCACCGCCCTTCTCCTGGGGCGCTGTACTGCTAACCCCTTTTCCTCCGGGGCAACCGCAGCACCCTGCCCCTGTCCTGGGTTTTCCATAGTGTTAGCCTGTTACCGGGCTCGCTGTGCCCGTCCTGGGCTTCTCAATCTTGCCCCGCCTTGGGCCTCTCACATATTGCCCCCTGGGGCCTCTCAAACATTGCCCCTTTTGGGCTTCACAATGGTCCCCCTTCTCTGGGACCTTCCGGGCCTCTGCTGGGCTCCTTAATAATACCGTCCCCTGTTTGGGGCTATCTATGCCCACCCTGGGCTTCCTAATAAAATCACCCCTCTCTCTGGGACTTGCTGTGCCCACACTGGGCTCTTTAAATGCCCCTCTCTGGGCTGGGGTCTATGCACCCCGCAAGTTGCGCCCTTACTGGAGTCAGGGTCCTCACACTCCTGTGAGCCCCCCTATGAGTACTGCGCCCTCACTGGTGCTAGGGCCCCCACACCACTGTGGGTCCCTTTATGAGGATAATGTGCCCTCTTGGCGCTAGGGCCCCACCCCTCTGGGGTCCCTATGAGGCCTCCTCCAACCCCTTATAGCCTCTCCCAAACCACCGGTGTAATACAAACACTAAAGCAAACACCAGCCTCCTGGCTATAACCAAAACCCAAGGCACTGGGCCATAACAACATAAGCCTCCTGGCTGTAATTTAACATCACTGCTCCAGCCTCTGGAGCTCTCGCGAGCTATACTTGCAATCAGGGTTCTCCCTATATCCTAGCTGAGGGAGCTCCTGCCTCTCCGGCTGCTAACAGGGAACTGCCAGCCTGGCTTCAGCCCTGGGCTTTATAAGGGCCAGGCCCTGCCTCCTACAGGCAGCTGATTCTCATTAGTTGCCCTGGCAACCTGCAGCTGTGCTCATTATCTCTGCTAAGGCTTTTCCCCAGCAGTTCTCCCCTCTCTAGGAGTGAGGCAGTGAGGTGTGCTGCGACAGTCACATACTAAGTTTGCTGTAAGTATTTAATGTTTCTTATCCATATTTCTTTATTGTAACAATAAATTTGTATATAGTTAAGCACTGGTCTTGGCCTGGCTCTGTAGAGAGGAGAGGGAACTGCTCCCAGGTGGCAGGTCCCTCTCTCAGCACCCTTGCCTGACCACCCCATCCCTTCCACTGGCAGACAAGGCACACCCCTGGGTATACCCAGGCTACATAAGTATTATATCATTTTACAGTTGGGGAAACTGGGATAGAAAGTTAAAGTAACCTCCCCAAAATAAAGTCTCTTCTAAAGAGTTTCTACCTTTTAGTTTTGTACTCAGGGCATGATTATCTTTTAAATGTACTCCACAATTTATTGTAATAAATATGCCTTAGAGTGAGTCTCAACCAAGATTAGTGCCCTGTTATGCTAGTTGATGCATGTATTTTCATAGATTTCATAGACATTAGGGGCTGGAAGGGACCTCATGAGATCATCAGGTCCCCCCCACCACCACCACCATAGGTGGGAAGTCAGCTGGGATCAAGTGACCCCAGCAAGAAATATATCCACCTGTTTTTTGAAGGAATCCAGAGGAGGTGCTTGCACCACCTCTGGGGGGAGTTTGTTCTATGCACACATAGGCCTAAATCATCTCTGTCCTAAAGGATTTACAGTTTAGGGCTTGGATATTCAAAGGGAACCAAGAAAGTAATTTGGAGTTGAACACTTAACTCTAGGCCTGTTTGAAAGGTCTGGCCTATGCAGACAAGATGATGAATGGGAGAAAGCAAGTATTATCATCCCCGTTTTACACATGGAGAATTGTAGCCCAGAGACATGACTGTTCAAAAATATTTAGGTGCCTTGTGGGTAGCACCCAGGAATCTAACCCCATGGAAATCACTAGGAACTGGGTGTCCAGGTTCTATAGAAGATCCTCCTGGGCTACCTGCTTTTTGGGGGGCTGAGCTGTCTTTGGAAAATCAAAAATCTCTAAGCCACTTGCTCAGAGTCAACCAGGAAGTCTAGAAACCCTAAACTAGCATCCTAACTACTGCCCAACCTTCTTGTCCAGAGGGCTTTGTTTTAAAAAGGCTTATAAAGATGTTGATGGATACTGTTGCTGTAGCGTACAATTAGGAAAGCTTTCTAGGGGAAAGAAAATGCCATGAGCATCCAGTCTGGAACTTTCAGTCTGGGTAGTTATTCCAGGACTACCAATGTTAATGCCTGAACAGAGAAGAAAAAGGTATCAAATGAAAAGACCTACCATTTGAGTTTATCCAGTTTTCACACAAATAGACAGACAGACAAAAGCCTTGAAAATAATGGTCAGACCAATGGGGATGAAACAAAGAAGATTTAAGTAATCTTCAAAAACAGCTGGACTGGTATGACCTTGACAACAACAAGCTCCCTCTGGTTTCAGTATAATCCTAGACAGTCATTAAAAAAAAAAAAAGCATGTACAGATGAGAATAAACCTAATATAGAATGAAGAAAAGGATAGATCTGAATGCTTCTTATTTGTCAATACCCTATTGCTATCACCTGTCTTTGACATTATCAAAAATTGACAGTGGCCTAATTTTCAGTTTCAGTTGTCCAACATTTCAACTGGAATCATGGACCTTGTACTCAGCCTGTCTGGCTATGTGGCCAGTTTTGTTAAAGCAGAAGCACTTGACAATTGGGGTCAGTGCTTATGTGTTTAATAAACAGTTTGAGATCCACTGGGATCAAAGTTTTACCTAGCTCTGTTTTCAACTTGCTTGATTTTATCAGGATTCTTGCATAATATGTGTTTTTTCTAAAACCCCAATCTATGGGGTCATGTTATTATGAACCTCAGGTTGCTTTAAAAAAAACCAAAGGTTTCCAACCCTCATAGTTGTAGAAAGAAACTTGAAAACCTGAACCCCCAAAGACTCAGAAAACAGAAGACAAATTTTCAAAACCATATTATTTAAAATCTCATGAGATTTTTAAGCCAGCCTCATAATTCCAGGATCATGATTCACATTATTGAAAAATCTGAGGCTGGCATCAATTTTTATGTGATTATTTTAAATATTTTATTGTTTAGTAAAAACAATCAAAATCATAGACTAAAGATACTTTATTGCAAGTTCTGGCTGGAGAGTTAGCTAAATTACCCAATCATTATTAAATTAATGGTCTTTAATAACCTTCAATTATAAAACAAGCACAGTGTATTCAACAATAGCCAGAAAGTGCCAAAGCCACTTGCATGTATTTCCAGTCACTAAAATAGATGACAGGACCAGAAGGCGGCTTCATCTATTGATAGCTCTGGTACTTTGCAATTGTCTTAAATATTTCAGCAACAAAGTGTATTTTCCTAGCTACTGATGGGTTGCCAAAGGTCAACAACTTTAGCTTTAAATGGAGAGAGTGATCACTAAAGCTTTTCTTGCAGTTGAGAGATTACGGCAGACTCTTATAAACATATTTATGAAATAAGAGCAAGGGACTTCAGCTTGGCAGCTTGGAATCTAACACCATTCTGTATCTATATTATTTTCAGGATTAGAAAACATTAATTCCTAAAATTGTGCTCTGGAGCATAAGTGGCAACAGCTGTAGCTATCTGTTCACTGTCTTTCCACATGGGCTATTTTCTGTGCAAGATATGCATGAAAAATGCAGTAAAATGGGGTGCTACCGATTTTTAAAGGGTTTGGCAAAATAAAATAAAAAACTAAAAAGCATGAACCATGTTTGCCATAAAATGATGAAGTTAGTTATTAATAAAAATGGCATCTTAAGGCAAGTGCTTACACACTTCCTGTTTCTGTAATCCATTCTTCTTGCATGCACAAACTAATAAAATGCCTCTTCTTATTATGTCACTACTGTACATGAAACATTTCATGCATAAAATATTAATCCCAGACACAGGTCTTTGAGTAACTGATTGCACTGGCTAAAGGAAGGGAGAAGGATAGCTGTGGAAAACAGCTCTGATAATGCATTTGAATCCGAGTGCACCACCTTCCCCCCTCTCCCCGCTCCAAGTCTTTGACTTTTCAACTGCACAGACAAGCACATTTGGGGGCAGATTAGAGATATGGACAGAACTCTTAAATTTCACCTAGGAGTTGAACCTTGGTCTACAATTATGACAAGCTAATGTATTAACCTATTCCATCATTTACCACCCCTTAAACCCAGCTTCCTAAAAGAAAATATGTTGGAAGCAAGAAATAAACTCTTCTACTCCTTCTGCCCCTCCCCTCCCCCCCCCCAAAAAAATCAAAATCAATGAAGACTCTTAAAAATGAGTAATAACAGAATTTTCTACTGCTAAAAATGAAACAACAACACACTATTAATAATATTTCATATGTTTAGGATTCCCTGTTATAAATACATTATTTGCTATGAAATGAAATAACCAGCACATTCACTATCATTAGTAAAGAACAGTCATGTTTGGTCTTAGATTCCAACATATCAGAATCATTACAGCTAGTCCTGAGTGCAAAAGTTCATCTGTAGTCCATCATTTTGCTATAGTGAGATTACTCTCTACATTTATTTCCCAGGCTAGTTCTAATGTTTAAGCAATGAGGCCTCCACCATTTTTCTTTCAGGGCTGTTTCATAGTTTGAGAAGCCTGATCCTGTACACTCTTATGCTTAAGAACAGCCCTTACCAAGCAAATAGTTGAATGGACTTTAATGAACTACTCATCTGCATAAAGGTTTGCAGTCAGGTCATGATAGATTTCAACTTTAGGAAATCTCTCCTGGTGCTTAACCAATATTTTCTTTGACTAACACCTTATTATACTCCTTTTCAACACACTAAATAACTCCAATCACTGTAGGTACTTACCCTTTCCTTATACATAATTTGCCCTTATTTTTCTCTCCTCTCTCATGTCCATTATTTCTTTTTGCTCTTCTCCCTGCATGACCTCTGATAGGACATTACAGCTCCTAGAGTGATATATGGCATTCTAGTTGTGGTCTCACCTCTGGTCTGTGACACGGTGCCTCTGCACATACAGGCCCCAAAGGACAACATAATAAATAGAAACCAGAGGACACCCTGCATTAAAAATAAATTCACATCAAAGGGAGGCTAATTCTCCCTGAATAAAAACCACCACATGTGCATATGATTTCTTCTGTATTGGGTGGGAACAATGTCCAATTATAGGCTTTTCTTAGGAAATAAATTAGAACTTCAATGGGGGTATCAACTAATTATCTCCTAGGAAAAAAGCTTTAATTTGATGTTAATAGGGCTAAAGGAATATTTAGCTCTGTCAAATTTATGTATGAAATGGTGCTCTAAGCCCGATAGTATAGAAGTGCTAAAAGTATTTAAATCAGTAGTCTTAGTCCCACACAATAACCTTGCTACCTTCTCCCTTGTGGAATGACATACTGGAAATTGCCATAGCTGTGCCACAGGATTAATTACAGGCTCATCACAGATTTCTAAAACCACAATAAGCAAAGCAAAAGCAGTTTTTCTAATAGACTTAATCAACTATTGGGTAAACCCTCAGCCTGTATTAGCAGATTTGACATACAGTTGAGATCACATCAACATATTTGAACTGGTAAAGGTGCAATTCACCAGGCTTCTTTTCTTGAGGATATGGGAGAAAAATGTATCAACCAGTTAAAAATATATTCTTCAAGTATAGTTATATCATTCAGAACCTATGAACCTCATGTGTACTCAGTATGAAAAAACAGTCCTTTTTTAACCTACTCTATAGAATTCTTATTCCCTTAAAGGTGATCTTCCTTGCCAGAAGGACTCCTACCAGGAAACGTTAGGTGGCTTATCAGAAGGTTTTGTAACTATTAGACTCTATAAATGTCATCTCCTACTGTTGGTACCAGACTGCCATTTAGCTTTCAGTAAATAGAACAGGGAGTGCCCTTTCCTAAATTTGTTTTAATGCCTCAGGCTATTACCTATAATTCTGCATTGCATCTTATTTTATAACACATACACACACCCCTGAATTCTTATGACCAGTTAAAAATAAATTAAACCTGAACAAATTCATTGTCAGGTAGCAAGCAGATGAAAATTTTGCAAGGCTCTTCACATAAGCATTATTAGTACAAGGTTCAACTGATCAAAAATCAAGGTATTTTAAAACATAGGTAAATATATTCAGGATAGAGGTCTAGAACCATAGTAAGGTTATTATTATTTTTTTAAAAGAAAGGGGATAAGAACCAGACCATTTTCCCTCTAACATGCTAAAGCTTTCAAATAGCTCCCAGGCAGTTTAGAAGCAGTTGTACAGTGTTTGCTTGCCACTTTCAATTAAACATGGTACAGCAGTCTGATGTCACCAGTACCTACTAATAGGAAGAGTTTATTTAAGAGTTTTCAAACTCTATCAATAGTTTTCTGTTTGGATGTCTGCATTTCTGGGTAAACACTGTGGTCATCTCTCAAGATAGAAAAACACAGAAACACTGACTTTCTCCTTCCCTCTAAATTCCCGAAAACCTGGTCAGCCCAGAAAAATTAAAATTTACAGCCACAAATAGGGGTAATGAATTTCTGCAAAATCAAAGCTTGCTTTGCATATCTCAGACAGCAATAGGAAACTCAGGAATGCTGGGAAGAACTATTTAGATGAAGTACTTACCCTAATTCTCACAAACTTCTACCTCTAGGAGCCTCAAATAATTCTCTCCAGCCTGCACCCAGCTTCTTCCCTCCTGGTCAGGGATACATCAGTATGTATGGTAATCTCAGTTTGGCTGGCTGTCTTTATCTCACATACTCAGGAAATCTTCTGAAACAGAAATATACAATGTTCTGAAATACTTCTGATATGAGAAGATTCCAGAGGAAACAAAATTTAAACACAGCCTCCCCCTGGGCCCGTTAGACACTGCCAGACCAAAGGAAGTACCAGCAAAAACAGGACACTTTTTGTGGGGAGGTAGAGAACAATGATTAAGAAGTTGAAGATCAAGAAGAGAGAATGGAGAGATCAGAAGTCCTATTTGAAATTGGAAGAGAGAGATGGGTAACGGAGAACAACTGGGTTGGAAGATGTGAGAAGGGGGCAGGAAAGAAGGGGGGAGATGAGTATAAAGTTGGAAAAGCAACCACAAAATCTGTGACTTGTCTATTTGTTCTTGGCTGGGTATCCATGAAGAAGCTAAGTCTCTGAGTTTACAAATATATGCATTTCAGGATTACCTGTAAACACTGGACTTGCATATGGGGACATAGCATATGCAGTAATTTCACGGAGGACTGGGTGTATGCAATAACATACAAGGTTTTTCAGGACCACTAAAGCCATTCAGCAGCAAAGGTAGTAAAAAGGTTTAAGAGTTCTTGGCTACCAGCTTTGTACTCAGTCCTGTGCTGAGTATGGTACTCAGTCCTGTGTTTAATGTACAGTAGTGACATTATAAGAAGCAGCATTTTATTAGTTTGTGCATGCAAGAAGAAGGGATTACAGAAACAGGAAGTGTGTAAGCACTTGCCTTAAGATGCCATTCTTATTAATAACTAACTTCAAAATTAGATGTGTGGGCTGAAGGGGTCACTCACCATGATTTCTTCACCCATTCATCTCTTACATCAAAGATGTTCAATAATTTTGGAGCAAAAGCAGCCTTTTTGTTTCAAAAGTGGACGTGGCATGAAAATTAATAGAAAATGCCACTAAAAAAAAGCTTGGTGAACTCAGGCAGGCTGATGCCATACATAAAAAAGAAATATTGCACCCTTTTGTACAGAAAACACAGCAGATTATCACAACAAAGTCAGGTTTCACCATGTACACAGCTGGTTTACTTTCTGCATATCGCTCAGAGAATGAAAGAGAAGGGAGTCCATTCCACTTTTATTTATTGTCCACTTCTAATCTGTTTCAGTGTGGTTCGCCCACATCAGCCTGCATCAATGTTTGAGTTACAAACACTGCAGGAAAATGCTACTCCTTTAAAATTAAGATTCCCATGGATAATTTTTTTTAATGTCATGGACGCTTTTCTATTGCTGTCAGCCTTTATAACGAAGTTGATTTACAAAATGTACATTTGGATCTTAGATTGACTTGACAGTGTGTCTCGCAGAATGAGTAAAATTAAAAAAGCAACAATAAATTATACTCTTGGCATGCAGACACAAGCCTGACTGGAACTTGGAAGTTGCTGGGTGCCTCCTTCTATGCAACTGTGGCCTCCGATACCACTATTCAGAGCATCCTTAATGTGTGGTTCTAGCTTGAAAAGCGAGCATGTATAAACAGCCTCCTCTTACACAGTAGATCTCTCCCCTGCATGTAATTAGTATCACATCCGCCTACCTTGCTGACAACATTTTAAGTTTTTGTTGGTTCTTATTCCTGTTCACACTGCAGAATCCACACATCTATTTGTTTTTTAACAACATCAACAATATTGTTTACTAAATTCCAATCCGTTACACTTATTCAAACCCCATTGACGTACATGGGGTTATCTACAGCTGCCACTAAAGGACATAATTTGATGACAGTGAGACTGAATTAGTGTAACTGGGGGCTTGTAGAACTGGGGCCATGTAGAAGTGACTGGCCATTTTTTATGAGCAAAAATACTCAGCTTGAGTCTCAAACCCAGGGTTCAATTTTGCAGGGCTGGCCATTATATTTTGATTTGTAAAATGAGCTAATGTCATAGAAATCAAAGAGGGACAATAAAAAGCTGGAATCCAGTGAGAACATCTTCACAGATCATGCATTTAAAATTCTTGACCAGACCCTTTTCTCAGGTAATCTACCTTTTATTCCTGTGATCAGAAAGCTACTCCTGTATTTAAATTATTTTTAAATTTTCCCCAACGTATATTTTAGATCCTATAATATCACAGTATTGGGTACAAAAACCTAGACATATAGAAAGAGATGGCCATGGCAGATATTCTGTGCTATACACATCCTAGGTCTGGGAACTGGACAAAGTGGCTGTAGTGTAGGAGCTGCCCTACCTTACAGTTGTCTTCCCTTAAGGAGTTAGGAGTGAGTAACAGCCCATAACATCCACAGCAGTCCGGAGTAAGAGATACACCTCTTGAAGCAGAGCTGATAAGAAGGAAAGGGCATGGTAGCTTTTTCTGGCTCTATCCTGCTGCTACAAAAAGGGACCATTCCCTAAGATTTCAGCAGCTTCTTTACAGCTCCTATATATGTTACCAAAATGCTACCTAATCTAGGGTACCCAGATGCACAGCAGCAAGGTTGCCAAATTTGCCATAAATTTACAGATAGTCCATAAAAATGGCCTGAAATGCCCATCTGTGATAGGTGTAAGAAAAATTGAGCCATCCATAGAAAAAATTAAGGGACATCAAGCTTTTTTACAAGATCCCTGTCATCATGAAATACAGGTGTTGATGCTGGACAGAAAAAATAGAGCAGTGCCACCCACTGTCTAAGTGGAAATGGTGAACAGAGCTTGGCATGTGGGCCAGATGTGCATTCCTATCAAAAGATGGGAGGGGGAGATGGTGGTATAGGATAGTCCAGTACAAGGATAATAAGTCTGGAATGGGAACACCCAGGTCAGGATGTGAAACAAGCCCTCTGTACGGGACAGACTGAAATATTCAAGATACAGATGGAATGCAATACATAATTTGTTTTGATCATTGTATAAAAGGAGAGCTGGAAATCAGGAGAACTTTGTAGCAGGCTAGGGCAGTCTGCGTGGTATTGTGCTGACTAACTCCTGGTCTGATGTACTTGCTAGGCCAAAATGTGTTACGGCTATGCTTGTAAACAATAAACCTGACCAAATCTTTGCCACCAAACTGAGCCTGTGCTCATTCTTTAAGACAAGATTGATGTTGGAATCCCCTGGTTGCAACTGTTTCCAGAACCGTAGTTCCTGAGACTTCAACACTAACAACACATCAATAACACCTGATGCAGACAAAAGCAATGACAACACTGATAACACCTGGCAACAGGGGTAAGGCTAAGGGGTGGGCTGGGGGATGAGCAGCATGGTATGGATAGTCAGAGTGCCAGGATGGGTGGTATGTACATGATCCCTATGGTAAGTATGGGAATACCATGGTAAAAGCATTGTTGTCACATAGGGTTGCCAACCCATTTCTTTTTTAACTGACAGTAAAAACAAATGTCAGTAAAAAGTTCAGTTGTCAGTAAAAAAAAAAAATCTTCTGTTGGCAACCCTGGATAACAGGGTAGCTCTGCCTACAAGGATGGTGCCCAGGGCTGTCCCGCTCTGCTATGTTGCTTAGGAGATCAGAAAAAGCGCTGTGTTCTTCACTGGAACAGTGTGTACAGCCTGTTGAGGCCCTTAAGTGGGATTTTCTGTTACTTCCTACTTTTTTCACGCAATGTGTTTTCTACAAAGTCAAAATATTCCATAGGAAAATGTTGATTTTTGCTGAAATGTTTAAATTTGGGAAACATAAACCCTACTGACTTATTGTTGTACTTTGGTAATTATGATCAAATTTGTTTGTTGTAACCAAAGATGACTGTAGTTCTTGAAGTCATTTTGTCCCTACTTATTTAGACTCCATCTCAGCTGGCACAATGAATTAACACGGGTGATAAAAGTTAGCCAGAGCCACACTGCCCTATCTCTCCTCAGATGGGGAGGGCAAGAAGATATGCAGACATGACCCTGAGCTGTTGCAGTGCATCATGGAATATATAGATCAGCTGAGGAGCCAGACCTAGAGGGCTGATTTAGGAATGAAACACCTAAACTATAATTCCCAAAGCAACTCTTGCAAGTAATTCAAGTATATGAAAATGAAACAGTTGGACATTTCTAAAGGACAATGTACAGAATGTTTACTACTTTGAAAGTTTTCATATTTTTCCTTTTATCTGTTCTGGCTGTTACAAAACCCAAATTCAATTTTTTGAACAGTGCTGATAAATAGATTAAATCCTCTTCTGCACCTCTTTGGTCATCATGCATTCTATACATTTAAGAATTGAACAGCTTGGTTTGAGATTACCTTTCTTCCCTCCATCAATTGCATTTTAACTGATATTTCCAACAGTCTTTTACATTTATTACTTCTTATTTTGGGATAGCTCTCAAGCCACTTCCATTAAAAAATGGGACTCCTTGATTGTAACCCAAATGAAGGAGATTATTTACCTGTAATTCTGCTTTTTGGAAGCTCTTTCTCTACAAAATTTTCATTCTTCCATTGCTGCTCAGAGTTTGAAGGAACACAGTTGAGGAAGTGGCTTTTGTTCTGGGGTATAATGTTATATTCCTGTTTGGTTTTTTTTAATTCCTACTGTCCGTTGTATATATTTCAGTGTAAACACTTTTACAAGTTTTGCAATGTTTGCAATTTTTTATAAAGCTCCAGCTGCTAAAGGCAAAGTGATTAGCGATACACAGTTGAAAAAAATTCAGACCTAGTAATTGTGGAGAAAAAACTGGATACCTGGAAGATGTCACCTCAAAACCCACTTTAGTAATGAGAACTTTAAAAAGTCTTATTTTCATAAATAATTTTTTAACTTTAGGAATCCTCAAAACTTAATTTGTATTTATTTGATTCTTAATTTTCTGGAGTCTGGAGCTTATTGGAAGATGTTTAGGGAATGTTAAGTTGATGGTTAATTCTGAGCTATTTCTGCCTATGTCTTTCACTTCCCACCCACGGATAAATCCTTCTGACTGTAATAAACTTGAGAGATGTTCTTATGACATATTTCCACCTCTTTAGGCATTTTAAAACCAATTATGCCCCTAAAATAATCTTCAGAGGCCTCAGGATGGGGATCATCACACTACAGCTGGGAGGCCAGATCCAGCCCACCAACTGATTGGATCCAGCCCGTGGGAGGGTGCCCACCAATTAATTGGATCCTACCCATGGCTACCACCATGGCTTTCCACATGGGTCTGAGCCCCACCCACTCCTTTCCAGGCCAGTCCATGCCGTACTCCCAACCACACCTGCCCCCAGTCCCAGCCAGCATATACAGCTTCCCAGCAAAGCTGCTCCCAGCATGGCTGCAGCTGCCTGGATACTGCTTGGTTTGCCCCACCTCCTCCCAGCTCCAGTTCTGGCCCCAGCTCCCAGCCACCTTCCACCCAATCAGGAGCTGGAGCTGGAGCCCTGCATGCTGGGACAGGAGATGCCTGGCTGCAGGTCCACCCCACCTGGTTGGGTGTGTGCTGCTTGGCACATGTCCCCAAGGCTGCTGCTGTTTTCCCATGCTATCTACTGCCCACAGGAGGAGGAGGAGCTGCTGGAGGAGGGCGGGAAGCAAAACAGTACCTAGGTGGCTGCAGCCACACCAGGAGTAGCCCCACCAAGAAGCTGTGCATACTGCCCAGGGCCAGGACCGGGGCCTGGCCCAAGGCTGGGGGTAAGTGCGAGTGGAAGTGCCACATGGGCTGCCCCAGGCAGGAGCAGGCAGGGCTCAGCCCCATGCAGAGTGCTACAGAGGCAGCCACAGGCTAGATGGGGAACATGGCATGCACCTACACTGCACCACTTTGGTGACCTCTGCTGCACACACTCACTGACCCACTCTTCCCCCACCTCAAGCTGGCTCCTGGGACCTAGCATGCAGGCAGGCAGCCCCCCCAGGTCCCCACCCCACACACACATGTGCACACCTACCCCACCACACCCCTCCCACAACTCACCCCCACCCCACACACACATGTGCACACCCACCCCACCACACCCCTCCCACAACTCACCCCCACCACCCACACCCTCCATGCCCCCACATACAATATATAAGAGTAAGATGTTATTTTGTTACTATGCTATTGTTTCTATATACACCACTCAAAAGAACATATATCAGGACAAAATAATTTTTGGAAACCTAATTAAAATATAGTATGTGTTTGATTTTTAGTATATGATTTATTTTTTATCTATAATTTGTTAAAATGATATATTCTAAAAGATTGTGTGTGTGAAGCCCTTAACAGCTCACCAAAAGTCATTAAGTGGCCCTCTAGCAAAAATAATTGCCCACCCCTGCATGAAGCATTGACACAATACTGCACTGTAGAGCAGAACAAATGCACTCCAAGTAAGGTCACTTCAAGTAAAAGCATTCCCAGATTTTTCCCATGCCTTGGCCTAGGTACAGAGCCATCTTTTCCCACCTTTCTCCTGAACTGAACCTCCCAAAGACACTTCACTGAACCTAATCAACAATTTATTGCTTGCTCAAGGACTATACTGGTCCACTTTTCCTGGGAAATATTTTTTTGAAGGAAACATGCTGAACCCCTTTGCACAGTCATCACACCTGGCTACCTTAATGAAATACAGGTACAGACTTCCTGCTTAGCATGACCACATTAGAAATCTCCTGTTTATCAAAAACCCACATTGAGGTTAAGACTACAAACAGTCTATTCTGAATGTGACTGAAAAACTCCCCATACATGACACCATCCCCCTGTCCTGGTGGAGCCACCACTATATGCACACAGACATAGGATGCAGTCTCTCTCAAACCAACTGTATTCCCCATCAGCATTTGATGCAGAAATCTGAGTTTGCTGCTCAGTGCTGTCATAAATGCCCTGTGTGAACTTGGGCAAGTCACTTAATAAGTGACCACTGGTTTTCTGGCCTGAACCAGACAACACTTGGGTCTAATTTGCAAAAGTTTTGAGCACAGCTAAATTCAACAGAACTCACTGGGAGCTGTGGGTGTGCAGGCACAAGGATCTCAAGTCAAACACTCAACAAGGAAGGCATCCAAACCATGGCCTCTTTAAAAAATGTTGACTTTAGTCTATCATTGTCCCTAGACTGTAAAATGGAGACAACACTACTTCCCTACCTCACAGTAAGTGCTAGCATAAATCCATTCATGTTTGTGAAACACTTGGATAATATGGTTAAGGTAGCTAAGTAAGTAGATAGATTCCCTGATCTCAAGGAACAATGTTCTTGACAGAAGCAGCTTGACTGAGTTACTAGTGGCCATGCTATTTACAATACTAAACTGTCAGAGGATGACAAATATTCTTCTAATATTTGATATCAGGAATTCCCTTTTTTTCCCATGGCACCATGAGGACTCTGTCCTTCTGGAAATAGTATGCATTTCAGTAAAGAGGATTCCCTACTGCTCCCTCCCCACTCCCCTCCCATCAACCTCTATAATGTAAATGTGCTCTGGTTTTGTTTTTTGGTTTTTGGGGGAGAGAAGGGGGTTGGGGTTTTTTGTCTCAGAGGTCCCCTTTCATCTGGCAAGGCAGGATGGGGAGCGGGGGTGGCATTCATTTAATAATGTCCTATTAATCCCAGTGCACTATCAGCAAGCTTTAACCTTGTTGCAATTCTTTGATTGCTTTTTCAGGGATTATGGCAAACTTCATTGTCCTCCATCGTATTGTAAATAAGTAAATTTGAATTATAGGTACACAACATATAGCTAGATAGCACATAGACATATGCACACACTATATATGCATTTATATAGCTTTCACACACAAAAAATAAGCTCCTTCTCCCCGTATGCTATACGAGAAAAATCAAATCAAGGCACAGGGAAACTGAAAAAAACTACATGTATCATTCACCTGATTTCAATTGTGACTCCCTTTGAACCTCGGCCAAATCATTTTGTACATTAAAAATTGGTCAGGGATGATAAGATTCCATTTTCATGGTTGGTAATGCAGAACCAGTGAAAGAATACAATTACAGACCCCTGAGTAAACTCTGCGAATGTCAACTTGATGTAAATGATCAAGTGTCGACAAAGGGGCTTGTGGAGGGGGAGGGAGGACTGACAGAGAGGGAGGGGAAAGAGAGGGAGGAAAGAGAGAGAGAAACAGGCTTCAACTTCTTCAGCCACCTCTCACAGTGGAGAACATGCAACGCCATGGGCCCAGAGCTTTGGAGCCCAGCCTTTCCTGCCCTGCTGCTACTTCTGCTCTGGGATCTCTTTGGTGCACTGGGAATGCAACACAGAAGAGGTGCCCCTGCCTATAGCAGAACAGCAATGAAAAACTGCAAGAACAAAGACTTTCTAGGAAACAACAGCACAATTGCATCTAATTCCCTATTAATCCTGTAAGATCTTGGAGTCCTGAGTGTGCATTGACAAGGGGAGTCTAGAAGCAGAAATGTTTGTAATTTAACCCATGAAGACAGAATTTCAGAGCCATAGTACGAAGAGTCCCAGCAGCCTGAGACTTACCCCCTCCCCATCTGCTGCCCCTCCCCCCCGGTCGCCCCCCCCCCCCCCCCAACTTAAATGACTCTGGAAATCACACAGCCCCCAAACGACCCTGTTCTGTTCCTATGTCTTTTTTCTCATTTGCACAGAATTGATACTTTATGAACTTGTTTTGGATTTTTTTTCAGTTCAGATTACATGGGAATAAGAGACAGGGCTGCAGGAGAGAGAGAGTGCTGATTCTCTAAGTCTGAGAAGTAAATGAACATACTTTACACTATAAAGTAGCTTTATATAGGATTTCAAAGTGTTTTGCATGTTTAGATTAAGCCTCACAAGTGCAGGCGTATTTAAGTCTCACAATGCCCTGTGAAGTGGACTAGTATATTCCCATGTTGCAGATGTGTAAACTGAGCCACAGAACAGTTCAATGACTCACCCAGGGTCACAAAATAACTAATGAGCCAGGGGTCCAAGTCCTCATTCTCCATTTAACCACTAGACTGCAATTCCTCCTAATCAGAAGATCCCTTTATAGGACATATTCTAAGTTTCCTCCCAAGGAAAAACAACAACAATTTCAGTGAGATTAACCTTACCAAGCCAGCAACTGAACTGAACTTCTAGGGAAAAGCACCAGAACATATGTTCAAGAACCATCACCAGTCAGGAAGCTGAGAGCAAGAATGGTTTTCCAATTTATTTTAGAATTATCGACTGAACTGATTAAAGCAGTTATCAACTTCAGTTGTTCTTTCTACGTTGTTCTCATTTCACATTTCCAATGTTTTTCATGTGCGTGCTGCATAAATTATTGAAACATTATTTTATTTATCCATCCCCCTGTGACAGAAATAGGTTTTCTGAAAGCAAATCTCTCCCTAATCAGTTTGTTTGTCTGGGTTTCTCTTCTCAGTATTGCCATTGCTTTTAGGTTAGTGAACAAGTAACACTAGTTTGCTTCTTTGAAGAACAAAAAGCACTGTGGGCTGATAAAGACAGGGTGCTAAATTACAAGGTTACTCCAAAATACATCATCAGTGGCTAGGAAACAATAGACTTCCAAAACTTTCAGCAAGCTGGGTGGGAAAGAAAGATAATATACTGAAGTTAGACAGTGTGGGGATGTCTAGACCCCAGCAACTATGATTCCCATTGAGCCTTAACCTCAGAGTATAACTCCCCTGGTTTATAACTACCTCTAGAATTGGCCATGAACAATATGAGGCAGTGAAATAAGTAAGCCCCATGATGCTAGTATATAGGCTTAGGTTTATACCTTATATAAAAATGGCATAATAGGATTGTCCATTCCTAGCCTTGTGCTCAATTCTTTTTATACAGTAATATATCAACAAAATCTGATCACCATAGCAGGGCAGAGTTACAGATATATGCATTTATAAATATGAGATGTTCCTCTTATTAAATTATCTGTATTTTGTTCCAATTAAAAACATAATAAAAATAAACATTATTCTTGCATGTGAGATCTTGTCTCTGGATGCTACAAAACAAACAGCCCTCCTCCTGGCCCCTTCCTTCTTCCCCCTGGCCCCACAAAAAAAAACAACCCAGGCCAAAATCAAAGTTCAGCATGTAGGTGATGCAAGTCGTGCTTAGTTTTGGAAAGGTGTCTAAATTCTGGTTACCTACTTTAAAATGAGCTCTTCTCAAAATATCTCCAGAAATATTAATAAAGAGCCAAGTAATATTCAGACTGTTAGCAGGCCTACTCTGCTTTGGAAGCTCGGTTTCAGATAAAATGAATTTTAAATAGTTCAAAACATTGCAATTTCTCACCTGCACATATGGCTTCAGACAAATTTGAATACTGGGTGTTATCTGAATCTTAAACTCTGAACCAGAGTATACAAATATGGCTAGGGGGAGTTGGGAGCTGCAATTGAATCTGTTTGCTTTTCAGTCTAAAATTATTTAAACAACGGTTTTGATTTTTCCCCCCTTTCCCTCTCCTCAGTTTCTATAGTTGTATATCCAATATTTTATTCATAGTTCCTTTAAATGACATAAAATGATATATTGAATTTTTTTCCCCATGTCACAAACAAATTAACTGGATTGAGCCTGTTAACAGGGGAGTTAAGTCAACACATATTATCCTTTTGACAAACTTTACTGTACATTGCCAGTCTTTGCAGATCATTACGGAAATTTAAATGCAGTTTGTCTTTACTGAATATAAGAAAACAAAGCATCTTTTCACACTAGGAAACAGCTATTCATAGAGTGAAAAATACACCATAGGTAACATGCATTAACCCACCTAACTTATTTTCCTATAAAAAGCAGCTGTCTCTTTGGTAGTATGGAAAAATGACCATTTTTATCAATATCCTGCCAAAGCACTCAGGAATTTTAGATCTGCTGTGCATACTCTGTAGCTCTAACATGAGATTTAAATAGTACAAAATTACTGTGCATGTTGAATAAGTATTCCCTTGTGTATTCATCATTTTATATTCAAAATTTCATACCATCTTGCACATTTTTACCTGATCTTTTTAAAATTACCTTTCTCCTTTTGTTGATATTTTATTACTAATAATTATTAACATGTATATATTGCTTGTCATGTTGAAAACCCTTTACAAATATTATCCACTTAATAGAACTACTTGAAAATGTTCTGTCAAAACATTTTTTGATGGAAAATGTTTCTCCACCTAAGCAGATTCTTTGCAAACAAATTTCAAATTTAATTTCAGTGTTTCAGCAAAAAGCCAATGAACTTCGAGGGCAAAAATATTTTATGTGCATTTTTTATAATTGAATGCCTGAAAAGTAGCTATTTTCCCTCTTCCACTGATATTATTCCCTCTTCCTCCTGCAAGGAGCTATCCAGTCTCATTGAGATCAATGATATTCAAGCGCACACAGTACCTGACAGGAAGCACCCTGCATCTGAAGGGCTGAGTCCTAATATCCAAGTCCACATAGCAAATTAGGATAAGAATATAAAAGACATTTTTAGTTCCAAGTGTTGTGCATTTAGCAGATTCATCAACTGCCATATATGGACTTTTGTGCCTTAGATAAAAACACAACTGTTGTGGTCCCATAGACACAGAAACTTCACCATTAAGAATATGAACAGCTTAATCGTCTTAGCTCTTTTACTGAGGGCACAAACACATATAACGACTGAACTGTTCCCAAATGTCACTGATCCGATCAGGATCTGTTTCATAATTGTGTGTGTAATGCAGGGGGTCCAACACCAAGGGATAGGATTAAGCACCCAGCCCAACCTGCCTCACAGAGATGAGTGGGAGGGGAGAGCTTGCGAGAGGGTCCCAGGGGGTGAGTAACCTATAGTTGGGGGTGTTTCACTTTGCTGCCTTCCCTGCTGTCCTAAACATGAGTTTAATCAACTTAAATAGTCTGCAATTGATTGAAGTCTACAATGTGCTTGCTTGACTTGGAGGAGTGAGTGGGAATACCTGGACCCCTGCTTTTGGGGTCCCAGGGACCTGGATGGCATTGCATGATGATGGGACACAGTTGAGTAGGGAGTGAAGACATGACTGGTTGTTAGACAGATGTGTTTTCTTGAACAAGCAGTACAAAGGAGCTCACTGACAAAAAGTGACCACAAAAGGTGAAAAAATGGAGTCAATAGCATTCAGGCTGCAAACCTGAATGGCCAGCTGCAGCAGCAGGAGGATGGGAAAAGGAATGGTGTAGTGTGGGATGCTGGTGGGAGCTGAACATTCATGTCACAAAGCACTTGAGACATTACACTTTTACCGGTATAAGTAGGGACCTACTCAATTTGCTATTACACGGATTAAGCGGAACTTACAAAATCAGGCATTGTCTGTGAAATCAAACAACGTCCACAAAATCCACAAAAAAGAAGAGAAAAACTTACTAAAAATAAAATGCTGGCTCCCCAGTGGGAGTTCTCATGGCTGCTGCAGCCTGGCTGCATAGCCCACAATAGGGAAGGGAGGAGGAGAGCTGCCAGAATGAAAGGGAGCAGCCCAGATGGCTGCTGCTCCCACCTATTGCTGCTGATTGGCTGAAGGGGGTCTTTATTGTGTGGTCCCACCCCTCTTCACCAATCAATGGGGGGGAGGACACATGACAGACAGCCCTCTCAACCAATCAGTGGTGAGGATGGGGCCACTGGGGCCTCTCAGCCAATCAGAGGTATATGGGGAAGGTGCCACAATAAGCTGGTAAAAAGGGCAGCCAACACCACAATCTGCCCATGAAATCGGCTGTCTGTGTCTCTGGTTTGGTTAGGTCCCTAGGTATAAATGATCAGAAACCGGTTTATATCTGTAACAGAACAGAAGTTCAGCACACAAAAATGGCCTATACCTATAACAGGACCGAATTTCAGCACGCAGAGACTGGTTGAAAAATGGCAGAACCCAGTCTAAGACTGGCCCCCTTTTCCCCCCCAGCCCAGCCAAAGAGTGAATGTATGCTCAGTTTGCTACCAATCTAAACTATACCTCTTACAGAAAACCATATAACTTAGACTGATTCTGCCTCGGGCTTTTTGAATATCTGTACCTAGCCTTGGTGTCCATGTGTACCACTGAATTGGTACAAAGTAAACTGTTTCAAACTGGCATTTGATTTTCCAGGTACACTTTTGAACCATTCCAGGTAGCTTTAACCTGGTTTAATAGGCTAGTGTGTCTATCCACTTAGGTTTAAATTGCATTTAGAACAATCTAAAACAGGGCTGTCAAAGTTATGACCAGTAGGATGAATCTGGCCCATACAGCCATACGATCTGGCCTGTGGGTCACTGGACCAGCCCCAGCCTGATCTGCAGTGTGTGGACTGCAGACAATGCAGAGGCTCCACATGTAGCACTGGATACAACTCATGTGCCACGGGCAATGCACACTCCATGCTGGCCCCAGCAGCTTCATGCATAGCAAGCCCCGGGGCTACTGCACATTGCCTGTGCTACACATAAAACAGGGGGCTGGCATGGGGTATGTGTCCTACACAGTGCCTTGCCAGACACGAAGCCAGCATGCATGGCCAATCAGTGGGGGCCACATGGACTGCGCACCATGCCATATGCAGCACATGTGAGTGATCCAGCCATACGTGTGGCATGCTAGACCAACTGGCCCCAGGGCTCCCTGTGCACATGCCAGCCCCTGGGCAGGCACAGGGCATGCACTGCCCATGGAGTGCAAGCTGGATCCAGCACTGCATGTGGCACAGGTGGTCTGGGGTGTGGGCTGTACATAGCATCCCAAACTGACTCCTTGTGCTGTCTGCTTCACCAAGTCCAGCTTGCACACTGTGGATAGCATGCCATGTGCCAGCCCAAGGGTCTGGCACATACAGTATGCAGGCATTGTGGCGGCTCTGCAGGGGGTTGATCCAAGTCTGGCCCACACACTAGTTCAGGGATACTCATCCAGCCCATGGAGCTAGATGAGTTTGACACCCCTGAACTAAATGTTGTGTGTGTCCATGCCCTGATTGAACAGCCACAAAAGAATTAACTACAAAGTCCCCTGTGAAGAGAAATATGGTTTTATGACTGAAGGGAAAAAGAAAATTAGAAGATCTACATTCTAACTGAACCTTCATTATAGTCTTTCTGTTTTGCCTTGGGCAAGTTACTGCACTGCTCTATGTCTCAAGTTTACCCAGCTACAAAGTGGGAAGACTCCTTTTTGGTGTCCTTACTTTGCAGGAGTTCTGAAGAGCTTACTCTATTTGCATCAGCAAATGCATAGTACAAATGATTCCTAAAATGTAAGAAAATGAAAATAGTAAGAAACAGTCAGTCACAAGGGAATGGAGAAGGCAGCAACTTCAGTAGTCTGAAGTAGTTAAGATGTGTGATCAGGAAAGTAAGTTAATAAAGAAAGTCACCTTGTTTATTTCAGAGTTTGTCCAAGTTGTGCAACTGACATAGGTTGGACTCCAGTTTTGGTCCTGGAAAAGGTGATGAAACTTTGAGAGTCTCTCATGAAGATGCCCAAAAACCACCGTTCTTCCTCCCAGTTGACAGTGTCATTGCCATTACCACCAGGCACTTAAAAATAACTAACAAAAAATGATGTAATTACCATTTTGAGTGATAAAAAGTGAATAGGAGTGGCCCACTGCTATGGTTAGTAATGCCAGCAGGGACTGAAGTAAAATTCTCTGGCATTAAACACACAATCCAGTAGCACTTGAGCAACTTTACTAGCTGCTAGTTGTAATAGTTACACACTTGCTAGGAATCAGCTGTTAGTCTAGAGGGGCATATGTAATACACATTGAACAGTGGGTCACAATAAGAGCACGGCTGATTATTGTTTTTACTAGCAGTTGTATATCCACAGAGAAAGCAGGAACTGGTCTTCAATATTCCCTTTGGTTTATGATAGATGGATTTTTCCAGTCAAAACACTCATTCTTAACATGAAGAGTTAATAGTGTTTTCCCACCACAGCAGCTAAGCTCTCTAAAATTCCCACACCAAAGCTCTTTCCAATGCAGTTTGCAGGGCAGCATATCTGAAGCTTATTTGGTTTGTTTTGACTCTACTATGAGTTAAAAACTGGTCTGATATCAGGCAATACACCAAGGTAAAAGCCATAAAAAATAGCAGAGCAGTTACAGTGACCTCTCAAAGGAAAGGAACACAATACACTTTGTTTCCTTTAGGCTAGGGACAGAAGTTACACATAAATCAGTTTAAGTGATCAGAAACTAGTTTAAACCTGTAACAGAAGATAAGTTTAGTACACATAAACCGGTTTCAAAATGGCCCAAACCACTTTGAAATAAACCTGGTTGAATGTAGTATCAGACTTAACCACTTGAAGTCAAACTAGTTAATGGAACTTGTACCCCAGACCCCTTCCTTGTTTAAGTTAAATCACAGTCCTCCAGCATCCCAGTATGCTCTGCAGCCCTGGGCTGGGCTGTCTGTTCCAGTCAAGCAGGGTTGGCCCCACCCCTCTCCCTCCTAGCCAGAGCACTATCCCTGCTCTGACTGACTGCAAGAGGGATGGGGATAGGAAACCCTGCCCTGGAGTGCTGCTGGGTCTGCCTGGCAAGGGGTCAGCAGCCCCTGAAGGTGTCTCCAGCAGCAGGAGTGAGGGTTGGGCCAGACCCTGGCAGCCTAAGGGGAAGTGGGGGTTAAATCCCCCCATTGCAGAGGAGGGGGGTGGCACAGGCACTGATAGGCTCTACTCATGCACCCAGGGCCATGGCGGTCAGATGCCAGTAGCCTGAGGGGAAGGCAGGGGTTTAAACCTCACA
>NW_005842021.1:983114-992618 GCF_000455745.1 Alligator sinensis | reverse complement strand
CGGGGGGGGGTGGGAGGGCACTGACATGGCACCCTTGGCTGAGTCCCTCCGAGGAGCAGCCAGCCAGCCAGAGAAAGAGGATAAGAAGGAGGGGTGTGACCTGGCTCCAGAGAGTGGGGGATGTGACCTGGCTGCAGGGGTGGTGCAGGGAGCCGAGGCTAGTTATGGAGCCCGATTCACTGCTGTCTCCCAATGTGGCAGTACAGCCCAGGCTAGGGCAGCTCCAGGGGGTAGGGGTCAGTGCCCACCACCTCCTGCCTCCAACCCTGCACAGGGGTTGTGGTTTGTAGGTGGGCTGCAGCTGAACTGTGGCTCCCTGGCTCTTCCTATCCTGGTAGCAGCGGAGCAAACTATCACGGCAGGTGGAGATGAAGCACCTTTCACTTGCCGCCTGCTTGCAGTAGTGTTGCGTGCTCAGGGTGGGCTGCTGTGGGCCAGCCACTTCCTACACCCCTGAGCTGCCAGGCCAGGCTGGACTGAGCTGCACTCCTGGGCCATGGGACCAGGCTGTGGCGGTCCATTGCCTCTCCCTGCCACTGCCCACACCCCTGGCTCACAGCAGCCTACCCTGAGTGCCTGGCATCTGCAATGAGGGAATTAAACCCTCGCTTCCCCTCAGGCTACCGGGGTCTAGCTCCACCCCTGCTCCTGCCTCCAGCCAGCAAGTGAGTGTCAGTGGGGAGGTATGGGGATCCCCAATTGCTTCTCCCTCCGCCCCCTCCAGGCAGAACCCAGCTGGTGTCTCTGCAGGCCAGGGTGGGGGTTTAAACCCCTACCCAGTCATACTCAGGCCTGCCTGGGCCTGGCCATGCCCTTTCCCTCAGTTTAGTTTCCCTCCAGCTGAGGGCTCACTCTAGCACTCCCTCCCCCCCGCCGGCCGCTTCTGGCCTGAACCACTGCAGGCATGTGCCTACATTTCCAGAGTAAAAAGTGAATGTCTGTTCACTTGCAAATTGGTTCAATCTACGTAGGTTATCCAAACCTACAATATTGAATCAATTCAGGCTCCAGCTTTTTTAATGTCTCTCCCTAGCCTTAAAGTTCAGCATATTTGGAACACCTACAGCAAAACACTGGTGAGAGCCAAGCACAGAGGATTAAGGTATTGGAAAAAGAGATGGCCCATGTAGGCTTTTATAGAGTAGCCTATAGATTAACAGAACACTGAACTAGCCTCTTCTTACAAGTCTGTTTTGGAAACAGTTTTTGAGTTAGGAAATGGCACAGGAAATGTTTATAAAATGAATGTCAAGCCTTGGACTTAGTATAGACAGAAAACCTATCTCCATCTCCTATCTCCATAGGAAAAAAAGAGATGAGAACTTCAGTAAGGCAACCTAAGATCCTAACCCTTTCTCCCACAGAGCCCCACTGCCTGAACCAACCTGCCATGGTGTGACCATGGCCATGTGTGTAGTGATGGTTGCTTTGGCCACCCAAGCAAGAACACTCTGCTGGGACAAGGATGGTTTGGCCTGCTTCCCTTTAAGCAGGCTTAAGGAGTTTTTCTTCACCACTCCTGTTTGGAGGTGAGTTGACACCAATCCAACAATTTAATCATTAGAGCAATGAGGTCCTGGGACAGCCTTCCTATCACAGTACTGGGGGGCAAAGAACCTAACTACTTTTAAGATAGAACCTGTTAAATTTTTTAAAGGAAACTTAGGTGAGGATTTTGTTAGTGGGTCTTACTAAATTTAGGTTCAGTCATGCAGCTGCCAGGCTAGTGCTTTTGATAGGTAATTACTAGTGTCTGCTTATTTTATGAGATGTATTTTTAAGTTTGTCAATGGCTAGGGATGAGTATGCTTTTGTTTAGTGTTGTATAAATTTGAATAATAATAAATAGCAGAGCTTTGTAGAATCAAGGGAGAGAGAAGAATCTGAAATCCACTAGGGTACTTTGCTACATTTATCAATTGTCCCCAAGCAATATGTAGATACAACAGCAATGGATGCTATAGAAAACCCTAATATCAATACAATTGGTGTATCAAGAAAATTATAAGCAAGCTATAAAAGGAGATGATTATTCACTCTCCTCTTTGCCAGATTAAATTCTGTATCCCAAGTTTATGTTGTTAGCATGCAGTTTGTGCTCAGTCACTTCACTTTAACATAGTTGTGCACTTGTTTTGCCAAACATATGTTTTATATGGTGGGACTGTCAGATAGACTCTGTTCTCAGTGGTGCACAATGGAGCATAATTGCGATGTCCTTCATGCACTATGACATTAGCTTTTAGCAATATTTCAGTATTTTTCACCATCAAAGTGGTGTGTGCTACTGACATGCATGCTACACTGCAGAAGTCCTCAGAATTAGCATTTCCAAATGACAACAATATTGTGCTATCTGCATTGAAACTACTTGCTTATATTCATTGTTCAGCAGACAGGGCTCAGTATTATGGGGCAACCTTTTCTCCTCTGAATACTGATCTAGCTACATAATGGAGCCTAACTACTGTGCGTTGCATAGTAGTGCTATGCTGTGTACTTCATAGTTTAAAGTAGGAGTTGTCAACCAGGGGTACGTGTACCCCTGGGGGTACTTTGGAAGACCACAGAGGGTATGCAGCAGCGACACAGAGAAGACGCTGGCACTTCCAGGTTTGCCACTGGCACTTCAGGTTCCGCTCATCGACTGGCCACTGAGGACACCCCCACTCACTGACTGGCCACCAGGGGACTCCCCGCTTCTCGACTGGCTGCCGGGGGTACACTGACCAAAAAAGGTTGAAAACCCCTGGTTTAAAGTAACAATCACTTGGTGCTATTAGTAATGGGCATTTTGTGATAGGGCTATTAGTAGCAGTAGAGCAGTACTTTATTAATAATTTTTGTGCTTCAGTTATACAGATGGTTGCCTTGCAATAGCAGTTCTGGATTTGGGCAGTCTAATTATGACAGCTGATCAGGCCCTGCAATTCCCAATATTTTGAGGGGAAAAAAAGAAAAGTAAATGGATGAAAAGATGATTTTTTTTATTAACATGAATTCACTCAAAAAATCATTTTGGATCAATCAAAATGTTTCCTTTCTACAAAACTGAAATGCTTCTTCTGAATTTTGACTTAATTTTTAAAATATTTTAAAAAGAAAATATTTCAAAACAGAAAGCAGTTCCAAAATGAAAAATCTAAATAAAAGGTTTTGATTTTAACAAAACTGCACTTTCTAATGGAAAAACATCCTGCTAGAAAAATTTTAACCAATTCTAATAGCTAGTGCATATCAACACCATGTTCTCTCTACTCTGTGACAATGCTTCATTCACAACATAATTTATTCCTTTTATGACACTGTTGTGGCAACATGTTATGTGATTTTGCTATACTACCTCTTAGCACACTAAAGTTGTGTTGTATTAACTTTGCATGCTGTGCATTTATTCATTATTACAGGTTTGCATTTTGTAGCAGAGGTGTGCGTTCTACTCCATTATTGTTGTCTATGTTAGCTTTGTAGTGTGGTGTCGCGGTTCTTATACTGCATTCATTTTTCGTGGTTGTGGTAACTTGTACTAGCTTTGTATTCTTTTTGCTCTGTTGTCATGGAATAGGAAATGGATGAATGTTTTGTACATTATGGCAATTTCTGGCCGTGTACTGGTAGTTTGGTACATTTTGCAACTGTGCTGTGTGATTGTTCAGTATTAATGCCATTTGCTCTGTAGTGTAGGCATGCATTGCTTTAGGGGTGTTTGGTTTCAAATAGGTGATTATGCTCTAATATTATACACTCTGTTCTGTTAGATTGTGCCAGGTTTATGTATAGTATAGTACTGTAGTCTGCATTGTGCTTATATAATGGTGTTCTGCACTTTGCAATTGTGTTATATTAGTGTAATGTGGTGTCAATGCCTTGTACTATGCGTTGCCTAGCTGTGCTCGGATAGCACAGAAGGCCCTCTATTCTATGTGCTGTGGGGATGTACTGAATTAATGTTATGTAATTGCACTTTGTGGTTGCTTTGCATTAGTGTTGTGTGCTCTCTGCTGTTTGGTTGTGGTGTATTAATGTCAAAGTCCTCCATGATCTATTGCTGTGTGGTTGTGGTGTAGCCTCCGATAAAATCACAGCTTAGTTTCTTAATAATGTAGAATTTTAAGAGACAACAAAATATATAGGAATTGTTTCATATTAAAAATGCAGCATAATTGTATAATTACAGTATCTGCATCACGCTAAACAGATTGGCTGGGTTATTTCAGATTCTTTAAAGTCGGGGTAGCATCAGGCCTCCAGTATTTCTAAACTGTTCTGCATGTCTGCAGTTGTATAATGAAACACCACAAATTTTACCCAGCAATACTTGTGTTTTTCTAAGTGCTGCATTATGAGCATAAAATTACCAAATGTACTGAATACACTTACCAGCACTGAACTAAAATCCCTTATCTCTCACCCACAAATTAAGTCTCTACAGATCTTTTTTTATAATACTGAAGTAATAAATATAAGTGTGTGTGTGTATGTGTGTGTATGTATGTGTGTGTGTGTATTTCCATAACCATTTTAATAAATTAGAAAGAAGCCCACACAGTTGTTTAGCAGTTAATTTATAACAGTATAGCCTCTTGAGTAAGTACGTAATACAAATACACATCATTTATTTCCCTCATTTGAAATCCCTGCTCCCTGACACACAGACAGACAGACACATACACACAGATCACTGCAGCCCAAATTGGACATCAGAGAAGAAGCCTGGACTTCTTTGCTATCATCCCTGATTGCCCTGAGGGTTGAGGAGTGGCCAATTTAAAGCATGAATATAGTCTGGGGATACATGAATCATGAATCATGTTTGATATATGGAAAGGCACAGTCATTCTGAAAGGCTGCAAATGCAGTCATCTGCTTCTTAAGTAAAAAAAAAAAAAAAAAAAAAAAAAGTATAAAACAACAGCAACAACAACAAAGATAAATGAAATACCTGGGAAATATTTTTTAAAAAGATACCATCATTGCTTTTTTTTTTTTTTAATTGGGTTGGAAAGGGTTACTTCATTATGCAGCAAATTAGAAAATTCATAATTTATCATTGCACCCAGTCGAAATGCCACCCAACTGAGTCGCACCCCTGCGAAAACCATCACATAGTAACAAACTGTCAAAGCCTGCTGCAGCCGACGGGCAAAATTAATATGCAAATGTATGCAAGAAATTAAAAAGCAGAATTACCCAGGCAAATGAGGTAGCTATACTTGAATTGTTAGAATTATGAATAATTACTGCGAATTTTCTGCTCCTAATATAACTTGTTTTTTGATAAACAAAGACTTAATTATCGAGATGCGCTGGAGAATTTCCGTGGCGCTCATTAATCTTGCAAAAAAAACAAGTCCCTGGTGCCCAAACCGTAATGAAGAGCGCGTGCCCTGAATCTTCAGAAAGATCAGAGGCACCAGGGTGCCAGGGCTGGAGAAAAAAAATGACAGTGCCAATGTCCCCTCCTGTACCCTGGAGTGTCATAACGTCTTCCACTAACTATCAAAGGGACTTATTTATGCCAGCAGCTGAGCTATAAGTCCAATTTACGATGCCTTAAGCAGTGGTGAAATGATCTGTTGATGTGCTATGGAAATGCCATCTTGCAGTAGCTCGATTTGGTCCCAGTGATACCAACACGATGAGGACCCTCCGCTCCTCTGCTAATGGATGCAGCATGACAGACCATAATACACAAGAGGGACAATCTTTTAGGACTGGTCTCAATGGTCCTCCATTAATCTTGGTTCTGCAGTGCTGTGGTGTCCATGGGAACAAGGGCATTATCATAAGCACTGGTTTTAAATGTTCCCATTAGGGACTGCAATACAGAGGAGAGCTGTGTGGGGTGAGGGGGCTGGGGAGACAGTCCACTATTAGTTTACATTTTTTTTATGACCTGGATTCAAACAGTAATGGGTGTTTTAGAGAATGCTCTCTTCCTAAAGATTATATAGAAAACAACAAAGGGAGAAGCAGCTAAGTGTACAGTCTGGTTCTGCATGTTCGTCTCCTCTGTTTTTACAGCTAGAAAAATCAGCTTGGCCCTGGTGGGCTGAGATAATTTACCATAAGAAAGCAAAGGGAAAATAACCCCAGGTACTCTCAGCGCAGACCAAATCGAACCCGCTGTGAGCTTATTATTACTTAAAAACTGGCATCTAAGTGGAAATGACTGACTCCCTGTCATTATCCCTATTACCACCATGATAAACCCAAGCAGATGATAAGGCAAAATTACAAAACATCAGTTCTGGAGCTTGGAGGCTACTTCAGGAGCTCAAGGCAGCCTGCATTTTCAAATGCATCCTTTCTGAATTCAAGTCCCCAAATTTCTTGATGCCTTGACAGAACCATTTCACTGCATAGGCAAATTGTCACCTTTTAAACCAGGGCATCTATCATTTTTATACAAGGCTCTACACCACTCACTCACTCACTCTCTCCCCTAATCCTCCAATTTCTCTACAGACACAGAGAGGCTACGGTACCGTAACATTTGAAATTTTACTCTTGCAGCCTGCATTACACATGCAGACAAAGGGGAAGGATAGGGGAGAATTGCCTCTAACTGATAAAAATGATACCTCTTCAGATCTCTGGGTTTATTTTTTATTCAGAGTGGGGAGAGGCTTGCCTGCCTCTGCTTCTACTTCCCTGAGATTAATTTCCACTGTGGGCCTCTGACAGTAGGACAGGTAAGGAGAAATGAAAAGACACAAGAAACAAAGTACAGCACAGTCCTCCATTATTAGTTGGTCTAAGGAAAGATATCAGATTTACCCAAAGAGCCTCGTCTGCACAGCCCTCCAGGTTCACTTCCTGGCAGTGAGCTCCACAATGGGCAGAGTTTACCAAAGAACCATCCCTCTCAAGCCAACGCTTCCTTTTCCATTGCCTTCCCTCTTCCTCTTACTTTGCACCTGAATAACCCAACTCCCACAAAATAAGTAATTTACCCAGGAACAACTACCCCAAGACAACTAGCAGCCAACCCTTTGCCTTATTATGACCAAAAAATGGGTATGTCCTGTCCTCCCCTGCTCATGTTCTATCCCTCAAGCAGAAAGTGGTCAGACTACGCCACAGCAAATATCACAGGTGGTATGTGGTAAGAAATCCAGAGGCTCCGCCTCTGTGGTCAAAGGGATTTTCTTTGATGAAACTAATAGCAGAAGATGACCCAGCAGAGGAAGCACTGGCTAGGTATGAGCTTGTGCATTTGGTAGAGCCTGCTGACAATTCAGCTTCATACCTGCTTGGAAGGAGGAGGCACAAAAAGGAGCAATAATTGTGACAAACTCAGAGCAGACAAGAAGTAGGGAGACATAACAGGGTGTCAGCCAAAGTTTTTAAAGATCTAACCCCTTTTTTTCCCCCATGGGGATGCAGGAGTTGAATGTTTAAATCTTTCTATTGCCAAGGCAAGTTTTATCCAGAGAGCACCACGGTTACCACAGAAACCTGCACAGGATTGTTTCACAGTCCTCTTAATAACTGTTACCACCTCAGGCTGAGTTGTATAACTGCTGGGGAAACTCACCTGATACTGTGATTTGATGGTGTGATGCCACACCACCAAAGCCACTGCCATCTCCCATCTATTTCAAAGCAAGGGACATACAGGATCATTCCTGTTGACACAAAAGCCTGTTTCTCAGCTAAATGACCACACTGTCAGTCTAAACATTTTATGGTGATAAAACTGCATGAGGAATAATGCTAGGCAAGGGATGAGCCTGTAAAAAATCCTCCAAGAAGTCAGATTTCCTTCAAGACAGGAAATCCCTGTTTTATAAGAACATTTTCTGACACATTGCACAGTACTCTCTATTGCTGCACCTTCACATGCATGTCTGTAATCATTTACACATTGAGCCGCACCTTTTTCATTTATTTTTCTATTTTCATGAATGAAGAGATGGGGAAACAAAGAGATGGGGAGTTCTAAAATGAGATGACTAAATGCACTATGAAAATTGCAAAGGGTTATGTTAGGTCAGTTTTACCTGCCATGGAGGTGGTGAAACATTTATGGCAGGAAAGCAATTTACAGTGTTTCAAAATATAAGATGCCCAAGACAACCCAAAAGCTCCATCTGCAAACAAACTCAACTTGTGGCTGGATGAGAAGAGAGTTGTGAAGAAGGTGGGCCTTCCAACAACTCCCCTAGATGAGAAAGAGGATAAAAATTGGGAAGAGAAGAATTTCTTGGTACTAGTCCCATCTCTATCTTTTAGGCCTACTTTGCACTTTAACATTCAGTACACAGGTATACCCCAACATGACTATGCTCATGGTTTCAGCCCAAACCAAGGGAGTTCTGGTCTATGCAGTTCTTAAAACTGAAGGGAGTAAATGCATTGCAGCAAATGATGTTTGAATTATCAGGAGAAAGGAGCCATTATTTCCCTCAGAAGAGGGGTGGGGAGGGGTGCTCTGGGCAACTCCAGAACAAGGGCTTGAAAAAGGCTGTGAAAGTTTTTGAAACAGTCAGAGAAAGGACTTAGAAGAAGCCTAAAAAAGCAGTCCACTGATTAAAGACCCCAAAGGAATGTTCCTTTAGCTAAAGAGAGCAGTGTTGCAAGGAGGAGAATCGTTACATAGTGGAAAGGACAGAGGAAGCATGAGAGTTGTTAATTAGGGGTGTACAAAACAGGCCATATTCGATTCAGATTCGGATTCAACCCAAATTGGGGACAGTGATTCGATTCGTTGATTTGGATCACCGTCCCTGATTCGATTCAGCCAAATCCAAATCTGAAAATTCAATGCTGATTCAGAGAATCAGCGATTTGGCCATAGACACAGCTTTAAATGTTTTTTCTATGTACCTTGAGGTACCAGGTGTGGCTCATGAACACTGATGGTGGGGCAGATGGAGCGTCCCACAGGAATGCGAGGGCCCCCCCATGTGCTTGGTGGCGAACCCGGAAGTGGACTGGAAGTATTTCTGGTCCACTTCAGGTCTGCTGGGGAGCACGCTGGGTCCTCCCCACCCTGTACCCACCTGGCTTGGTGTTCAGCCACAGGGGGGCCCTGGGTGCTCGCCCAGACCCAGAAAGCACCAGTCACCGAGCCAGGAGGGTGTGGGGTGGGGGGGCCTGCATGCTCCCTGGTGTACCTGGAAGTGGACTGGAAGTGCTTCTGGTCCACTTTCAGATCTGCTGCCAAATGCACTGGGAACCTCACCGCCCCCCACCCCCTGCTCCTGTGGGATGCTCTATGTGCCCCAGTATCACAGCATTCACAAGGCACCTGCTACCTTGAGGTATGTAGAAAAAACATTTAAAGCTGTATCTATGTCCAAATCTCCAGATATTTCCGAATCGATTCAGAGAGATTAAGGGGCCTCCTGATTCAATTCGGGTTCAGAGATTCGACCACCAGATCAGGCAGAATCTACACTGAATCGAATCAGGGACTGAAGCTTCGCACAGCCCTATTGTCAGACCTATTACCACCTAAGATCCAAAACCATAAGCAGAGTTGTCCAGAGAGGGAAA
>NW_005842021.1:946865-983038 GCF_000455745.1 Alligator sinensis | reverse complement strand
TCTGAATCCAAGACAGCAGCAACGGGCAGAAGAACTGACAGATCCTGGAGGGGAGCTGAAACCCAGGGCAGAGATTGGTTGAAGGAGTCAGACCGTCTTTATTCTGCAAGGTGGAGATGTTTTTATTTATGTAGAAATGCCAGTTACTCAGCTGGCAGGAGAAAACTGATACTGCCGACCTTGCACAAAGGAAATAAAAAGGCTCAATATCAGTCTTGGAAGCAGGAGTAGAACACAGTTCTCAAGGGTCCTTAAGCCAGTGCCAAATGTTTCAGGCCACAGCATTTCCTGTACAAACTCCTTACAATTTTTAAGCTTCTCTTTCTCAACATTGGTTGAGAATGAGCCCCAAATGAAGCTAATATTGCACTGTGGATGAGGACCCAAATCCTTTAGATTAAGGGGGTCAAACATACAATTTATCAACTGCATCCAGCCCACAGAGACATGCCATCCCACCTCCTGGAGGGGTCAGGATTTTGGCAGTAAAGTGAGGAACAGCAATGGTAACTCATGAAGCTCCCTGAGCCAACACAGTGGCTCAGGCAACCATGGGCATTAACAATGTTGCTGCTTGCCCAACCACTGGAGGTGGCAAGGAGCTCTACAGGCCTCAATTTGGCTGCAGGAGCAAATGAGTTTGATATCCCTGATTTAGATTTTCTAGGCCAAATTCATTGGTCACTCACTTAGGGTCGGGAGGGAGCAAAGTTGCCTATAGAGAAATGGACTTTAGCCATTTCTGGAGCAGAGTCTGAGACAACCTCTGGAAAGGGAATTCCTCTCCCTATGAGGCTGCATAAGCAAGCAAGTTACCTAGAACATCACGCATACCATGGATAGAGGTACATTACTGGAGGGCAAGGAGGGAATAGAAAAGGGAAGGTACACTTGTTCATGTTTTGGCATCAGTTTCCTGTTTTCATATTTGCAAGCTGTTAAAATGATTGTAGTTACACACATAATGTTTCAAGCTATGGTCTTTTCCCAGTACAATGGATTATGATCACAAGAACTCACAATCCCTCTCATAGAAGTGTAAAGCTATTTTCAGTCCAGGTCGATTTGCTCACAAAGAAGAGTAGAGGAAACTGTACTGTGTGCACCTTTCTGACAGAACAGTTGCACAGCTTGCAACAGCAATCCCAGGGGAGACAAACAATTTAGTATATTTTTATAACAAATCGTTTTTGGGTGGAAGGGTTGTGCTCTCAGTGTCAAATTGTCAGCTTGAGGGTCTTGACTGTGCTGAAAAGGGAAAAAAATGGCTTATAATATTACCAGTGACCCACATACCACAAAACATCTGCTGACAACATGGCTGGCTTCCTGCCCAAGTTCAACTAGGAGCTGTCTCCAGCTGATCTTCTCTGCCCTTTCCATGATCAGAAGATGCCATTGCAAGCAAACGAAACACTCAGGAACACAGAAAGTAATTTGACAAAATCAGATTTTAAAAAACTATAAAAACCCACTAGTTTGTCCATGAAAACAAGGAGTGTGTAATGTAAAACACTTTTCTTTCCACTCCAGATAAAATTATGTACCCACCAGGTTTATCATGACCCTTCAGGCTTGCAAAATGCAAGTGGTTAAAAGTTTTAGTTCTTGGTAATGTTTGTGCACAGCATGATTAGACAAAGCACTGGAAGCAAAGAAAGCACTGAGAAATACCTTTTGTACTGTTACATTCCACCATTGTATCAAAGTACAGTATAATTCTGTTTGCAAGGATGGAAAACAGTACTTCAGAAGCACTTGTGTTCCCTCCTTGTTTTTACATCTGGAATTGTATTGCCCTGTCATGCAAATAACATTGATGTAACTTGACTGTCATCTTCCCCCTTCATTATTTAGGGTTATTACTTTTTGTTATTATTTTTATTCAAATCAGTAATTACTTCCAACTTTCCAGTTTCTTGTGATTTCTTTGTTCTTGCATTTAAGCACTCATTCTCCTTTCTAAATGTATGCGATGGCTTAGAATACAGCCATAATCATAGTTAATATTGTTCAAATCAATAGTCACTCATTTGTGATTACTCCTTTTTTTTGCACTTTTTAATGCAGATGTAACAGACCTTGACAAATGGATACAAAAAGGTTTACAGCTATCTCCCATTTTAGCTTTACCAGCAGAGAGATCTGTAGTTATATTGTAGAACACTCCTTATTCTCAGGAAAAGCTCAATCCCACTGATTCAGTGGCAACAGAGGTGCTCAGTGCCTCCCTAATTTGTCTCTTAGGTCCCTTTTACATGTTACTTTTATGTCACAAATAATGTGCTAATCACAGCATAAATAGCAACAGTGCTACTTAAAGACCCAAATTCAGGTGCCATAAAATGGCAAACCAGCCATGAAAATGTTCTGCATATAATCAGCCCCAGCCCCTGACCTGTAGATACCTAGCTTATACCTTGCCAGTGCAGGGGGAACCTAGAGTCATGATCCTGGGATCATGTGCCTCCTGGCATGTATGTGTGGAGGCACAATTCTAGGACTGGGGTTCAGATCTGATGGTACCTTTAAACAGATGTGTTCCATGCGCCTTAGGAAAAGACTCGCACCGCTCTGTTTCAGCACAGAAGCATCAGAAATGTTCTATAAAGCAAGCTCTATGAATCAAATTAGCACATTCTGCAATATGCATAGAAATCATAGAAAAAATGAAAAAAAGCATAGACTTCACATTTTATTTCAGCAAAAGTTCTTAAACTGTTGCAGGTGCCTAGCGTTTCATAGCAGCAAGCCCCAAAGTAGTTCTGCCCAAGGACTTTACCAGCTCTTAGGTGCATGTAATATTAAAGAAGTTAAATAACCATGGTCCCTCCTTATTTTCCAAAACAAAAGAAACAGAGTCAGAACAGCAATTGGACAAACACAAACATCTTCTCATCCAGTCCATTTACAGCTTTGCAGATTCACCTACAATGGCAGAAGAGACAAGAAGTTCATACTCAAATATGCAGCATGTTTTACATCATCTGCAGGAGTATATTTAAAATATAAGTATATAAAAGCATAACTTAAAAATGTAACAGTGAGCGACAGCAAACATGATCCCTCAGGTGCCATAGCTAGAGGCTTAATGACAGATGATCCTGCAAAATGTTTTCAAAATGGAGTATTTAAAAAACTGCTTTATAAGAATTGTGTGCTGTTAATCACAAGTCTTTAATAATAAGTCTCACCTTAATAGTTTCAGTCTAACTAAGTGACTAACGGTTTTCAGAAATTTCCTTCGTTAAACCCCTGTTGGAAAATTATAATAGTCTATTCCAATTCTTGCATGATATTGGATTTTTTCAGCACTGCCTCAACCAGTCTGAACATTCCAGACATGTAGGGCTTGTCATTTGATTAATTCTAATAATTTGTAGTCAATATTACTTTTTACAATATATTGGTATTGCAAATTAAACATTATTTATAGCTTTAATTTGTGTTCTATTTGGATTGCACATGCACAGGCTAACTTGGCTATCATCATTATCATATTGTTTCATACTATTTCTAAAATTAAAATTCATTTTTGTCCTTAAACATGTTATTGTACTTGTCTTTCTTGTTTTGCATTGCATAGGCCATGATTAATTCTGTTAGCCAAGTGCATATGGCTTGCTTGGCTATCATCCATTATCTTCATCCCTGTTACCTCAAAATGAGCACTTTATTATTACTTTTTTCCTCTTTTCAATTACCAGATGTGCTCTCTCATTCTCATAGTCTTCTTACAATACATAGACCAACATTTGGGAGGGAAAGTCGAGAGCTTTTACTCACTGAAGTCAATGAGAATTTTCTCTGGATAAAAATTGACATAACAAAAGGTCAGTCTTCCACCCTCGAAAAGGAATTTTGCTTTTCAGAAGCAGAAATAAGCATGACTGGCTACCTCCTCTTCTATCACTATTTTGACAAAAAGCTGGTAGAGATCCACACTGGGAACAGATGAACCAATTCGGATTAAGTGAGAATTTCTGTGAACTTCTGGACACTTTATAACTAAATCCGACTCCGATCTTTTCCTGGCATCTGAGAAGTGTCAGATATATAAGAAGGTTGTCTAAGAGTTCCGTATCATTCTTTTTTATTTCTTGGACTTGTGTTAGACAACATGAGGGCTTCAAAACTGATTTTTTTTTTTTAATAAAATTTTCACCCAGGACTTAAAATGACAAATCTCACAGGAGAAAGCCTGTTTTTGTGTGATTTCTAGTTCAATTTTTCAGGTTCAGGTAGCATATAGTATAGCCCTAAGTGTTGATGAAGTAAATGTGCACAAGGACGCACCTGGCATATGGCAGCAGTGAGGAATGTAGCCTATATTTTTTCCCATATTTCATTCATTTGCATTCAGAGAGATCTGGCTACCTGTGGGCCCAACACCCCACCCTACCCCAGTAATGTGTTTTTAAAATCTTTCTGTAAGAAAAACTATTTATTTTGGCTGTTGGTATTTTTACAGTCCCATTATGAAGCATTAAAAAAGACACCACTAGAGAAACATTTCATATAATGCCATGAACTCTTTTTATGAGACACATATTTCAAACTGCCCATAAATTCTTATTATATTCTAATTTAGGTCCTTTGATTAAAAAAGATATGAAAAAGTAGAATCTCCCCATCTCTAAAACCTTTATACTGCAAATGTGTACTTTATTCTGTACTGTGACTAGTCCATAATCTTTCTGTTGTTCTGTGAATGAGTGATGAAGCTAGGTAGGCTTATGTATAATTGTGAGAATAAAAGAAATATGGTACAATGAAGGAATTTGGCCAATAAGGTCACAGTATCTGCTGACTAGCCAAATTGTGGTGCTGCTGATGGCCATTTAAGGCTTTAGAAAACCAGGTGCTGATAGCTGAAGAGGACGAGAGAGGGAATAGACAAAAGCAAAAATTCCTACGCACAAAGGGGTGGGAGAACGTAAGTTGAAATGCTTAGAAGTGACTAGCCATTTCATTTGCCAAACTCAAGACACTCTACGGACACCTGATTTTTAAGGCTGGAAGATGATTATTTGCTCAACAATCCAGATTCAGCATCAGGGTGACTGCCAAAAATCAAAGCATAAAAAAATCAATAGGAATTCACTTTTGAAACTCTTGGCTGTGTAGTCTAGTAAAGACTGGAGCAGTGGATGAAGGAGGCAGCACTCACAGGCTCCCATTCCAGCTCCATCTGATTTTGATTTTAGGTGTTTCAATCTCACCCTCACTGCCCTGCTGCCTCCATTGGTGCTCAGCATTAATTACTTTAATTGGATCTAATTTATCAGGAAGCACTGAGCATCCAGCCCCTGAAAACCGGAATTCACTAAATTGTCTTTTGTGCATGCCTAAAAACTGCATCCTTCCTTGCCTTCACCCCTAAAACAAAAACACCTTAGACCTTTTGGAAAATATTGTCCTTGATCTCTCTGGATCAGATTCTGATAATCTTCTACATGTTTTATAGCACCTTTATTTAGGTATAGTCGCACTTACTAAAAAGCTGTGTTGATATATCAGAATTGGTCCCTCTGGGTCTGTATTTTCTAAACAATAAAATTGATCAACATGTATTAAGCTCTCAGACATGTTGGAAGGGGTTAATTCACTCATGCTTCTCCTGTTTTAAGATAGAGTGAAAGGACCTATTTAAGCACTAAACATACAAGTACTGCAATATCTTTAACATGAAGAGCTTCGTATTTCTTAGCCACATCATTAAGGAAAATAGTTTGACAGTTTGGACCAGCCATTTCCCTCTGTGTGCTATTTTGTGGGTGAAGTATTTCTAGTCAAACGATTTTTCACTGTTTCACCTCCACAGTCATTAAATCTGTGAAATCTTCTTTTACTAGTTAGCAACCATCCAGTGGATCACCCTAACAACAGCCACCCAGAACAGCAACAAACACCACATGTTCTTCCGTGGGCATACAAAAACTTCCAGTTGCATAACATCTCCTATTGCTTTGGTGAGTATAGAATATTAACAAAGGCAAATCCAGTACTCCATTGTTCTGAACAGTTTTAGTAATGAGGAGTCTGGATACAAAACTTTTGTTACATTATGCTTTAAGGTTTTTGTAGTGGCAAAAAACAGTGTGCATCTATGAGCATTTATAATGGAGAAATGCTAAGTGATAAAGTGCACCTTTAAAATAATGACAGTAATTCAGTCTCAGACGGTGAATGCTATTATACCCCATTTTAAAGACTAGAATCAGTCATAATTGAAATGACAATTATGATAATCCTCATGTAATGAAGATTATTTTTAAACAAAAATCTTTTTTTGGTGTGTGTGTATTTACTATACCTAACTACAATAGCACCGTTCTGCTTGGCTAGAGATTCTGTGTGAATATACTGTGTGAAGTATTTTCTATCATTTTTGCTGCTTCCAGTTCATATACAGTAAAAAATTACTCCTTTAAAAAATGTGTATTTACATAGACAACTCTGTGTTTTGCTCTTGGTCAGATATCACAGACATTCGGTTGTCAGAGAAATAAGCAAGTGTGTAAAAGTCTAGGTTAGTCTTAGAATTCCACATGATAACTCCCCAAAGGAATTCAGTACATTTTATATTGTGTATCATACCTTGAAAAAGAAACCTACTGCAAGTTTCCAACCAGCACCACTAGTATTTTACAGCAGACAATGAATTGCAGCAAACATTAATGTAAATTGGCACCAATAGATGGTACAGCCTTTCATAAATATTTGAGTTGCAGCAAAATATACTGACCATCTGAAGTGACTAATTATGTTGGCTGGGATTTTTAGAGAGGACCAAGAGATTTAGGTACTCAAATCCTATTAAAATGCAATGAGAGTTGAGAGGTTTTTTTAGGCTCCTTTGAAAACCCTAGCTCTTCCACATAAAAAACCGCCCAAACAAGGCATCCAGAGATACAGCACTGCTTAAGCAAAACAGTAAAATAACTACTATAGACATGCAAATAAAGGAAATTCAGGTGAAAAGCCAATCTAGAAAAAAAGATTTGGGGAAGCAGGGGCAGGGAAAGTGAAAAAGATAATAAATACAAGCCCATCACAAATCCTAATATAAAAATGACTTAGTGAACAGGGATGGGTGTTAAGGAGGTGCTCTATACCCACCCAAACACTTCTGACCTAAAGTATAATACAAATTATTATTAGTATCACAAGACCATCTCCAGATGTCGAAGTGCCTGAGGACTAAACCCATTAGGACGAGACAGAGGTCTCAGTATGTAACTAGGATCTAGAATGTTTAGATGCCTTACAAACCAAAGAAGGCCAACTTAGAGTACTTTTCAAAACTAACCCATAGTTTACAAATTGTTTCAGGTCCTTGAGACCTAAGCAATATTATAGGGAGGCAGCTTAAAAGTGAAAAGTATCTGAAGAGCTAATGCGGTCCAGGGATTCGGACACAAGATACTAAGGCAGAAGGCCAGCATTCGGGCCTTCACTTTGTCATGGTAACAGAAATGGCTAATGGCAAAGTCACATAGGGACAGATATTTAAAAGGTATTTGAGTGTCTAACTACCTTTAAAAAATCTGGCCTTTAAATGCTGGATGTAGCTCTCAGTGAAAGACTCCCAACTGCAATGGGAGTCAGACTAGATTAGGCCTTCCACATCTTTCCGTCTCAATTCCACCATTATCACTGTGATAATGATACTTATCAGCCTTCCCTGCAAAACACTTTGGTTTACATGGGGAAATTAACATGTAAATATTGTTAAATACTTTTAGTCCAGGCTTTGGTACTTTTCCTTTACTTGGTTGATTTCAAAGTACAGAATTAATGACGAACCTTAGAGAAAATCCCTGAGAGACTCCCTAAGGCCAGGTGCTAGTTTACCTGTAATGTGTAACAATGGCATAGGAGGTATTATCCTTTGTTGTGGTTTTGTAATTAGAACCAGAGAGAATATATATATATTTGCTTGCAGAGCTTTATTAATATGAACTACCCTGAAAATGGATTTCAAATGGTTATTTCTTCTTAGACCTGACCTACTTCTAATAATTTGCCATTCAAAAGATGCAGAACTTAGATCTTTGCAGGAAGTTGTTACAATTCACTGTGAACAGCGGCCTAAAAGGGTTGCCGTATGTAGTCAAATACATTGGCACAGTAGGGAGATGTGATCTTTTCTAAGGCTATTATTCTAATCATTTCATCTAGTCTCTTGTCCAAATATAATATGCACTGGCACAAAGTTAATTTAATAGTTTTTTTTAATCCCTGCTACAGTACAAAAACCCTATGACAAAGCAGGGTGCATTGAATGTGTACTTTTAGGAAGACTTTCATTCCCTATTAAGTGTAAAATGCAATTGTACAATTGCCAATGTGGTCTAGATGATATTGCATTACTGATTATTTTATGGAAGTCCTTAATAGTTGGAAGACCAACAGGGGTAGCTAGGACTCACTTTCAGTGTTATGATTACCAGGAAACAAATGCAAATGTATAAAAATAATCGACATTTGATTGTACATCTTTCCAATCTCCTCTTCCTTATGTATTCGTCTCCTCAGGCTCTGATTCTACATGCGGTTGTACGCAAACTTGGTCTGGACTCTGCCTGGGTCCCACCTGCATGGAGCAGCTTACAGTCTATTGTGGCCTTGAACTGAAAAAGATCTCTCGAGTGTCCTCATGTGTTTGTATAGCACATAACACAATGGGGCCCAGATCTCAATAATGCATTCCTAAATCATCATTTGAACATTGTGAACTAAATTCTGCTCTCATTTATGTCTGGGGTCACACAGCAGAATTTGGCTATGTTCAACTCTTTTACTTCTAAGTGCAGAAAGGAACATATTGACAA
The DNA here is from genome assembly GCF_000455745.1 of Alligator sinensis. Classification (NCBI taxonomy): domain Eukaryota; kingdom Metazoa; phylum Chordata; order Crocodylia; family Alligatoridae; genus Alligator; species Alligator sinensis. Next base: position 974,201 of record NW_005842021.1, on the reverse strand, counting down.
AGTGCAGGCCTTTAGCCATATTAAAAAGTTATATAGTTAAAGAACAAATTAATAGATATTCATACAGTCATAGAACCATTGTACCTCAGTATTTTTGCTTACATCATTAAAAAAGGCCTAGCTAGCAAATAATATGAGGATCCAGTACTTGACAGGTATTTAGGCTTCTAAATGCTATTTTAATGAACCTGACTACTTATATAGTGTTATATACGTAAGGCTCTGAACAAATACTAACTAATCCCCACAATATTTCAGGAAGGTAGATTTACAATCCTGTTAACCAGGTAGGAAAATTGAGGTAGATAATCTAGATTTCCAATGAATAATGTGTAATGACTTGGGGCCTAATCCAATACCTATAGAAGTCAATAGACAAGTTACCTTGATGGATTAGTACACCCTTACAGATCAGACAAATATTTCAGCTTTACTAAGGCTAAAACATCACTGTGCATTTTCATTCTGGAAAAGAAACAAACACAGGACCGAAAGCAAGAATTCCTATTTTCTAATTTCCTATTTTCCCATTTTTAAACACTACAAGCTTGAATAAATCAATTCACTTCTCTGTTTCAGTTTCTCCACATGTAACCTTAAGTAAAGCAGCAATATACTCAACTTCCAAAAAATATTGTGAGAAGTATTTTAGGGCAGGACTTTAAAGAGCAGTGAAAGGAATGAGATGCCAAACTCCCACAGAAAGTTCATGAGGCATAGGCTATGACTACACTGTAAACATACAGTACCTTGTGGTGGTACCATCAAATGCTCTCTGACACTTTGGCAGGCTGCTTCCTAAACCAGAAGCCACATAGCCAAGGCTTCACTGGGGCTGAACTAATTTGCTCTGTCACTCAGCAATGCTAATTCATTTGACAGAAGTGACGCACAGATGTAGCTATTCTCCCAACCAGTTCAGGAAGCAGCCTACTGTTAGTAGCAGTCGCAGGAGGAGTAGTAATAGTAATGAATAAGGGTACCATCGTGAGACAGGGTTACTTTATTATGTAGTGTTATGGTACTTGATTTTTCAAGGGACTATCTTTTATTGGGCCGACCGTATAGTGGTGATGTTAGACAAGCTTTTGGGAACAAAGTGCCATTCTTTAGATGACCTGACTTTCTTGTTTTACAGAAGATTATAATATTTTGACTTTTATGTTCTATTTGGGGATAGAAATAAGTATAAAAATATCAAGAGGACCAAAATTCTATTTTCCAAACAGCTCTGATTGATCCCTGCACACACACTCCTGTAACGATCACCACCAATTCATTTAAGCAATTCATACTGAAAAAATACTGCATAGCCTTTGAGTTTTAGAATCCAGTTCTTCAATTATTTTCTTTTCCGCTATACATCACTTCTGTCCCAAAAGCTGATGTGCATATCACTAAATTCAAAATAACGTTTATGAGTTAAGGGAAATTCCAAAGAATGCAGCTGCAATTATTTGGCTTGTACATTGAGGTTCACAGGGCTTGAATTTTATCAGAACAAAGACATTTCTTTACCACAAACTGCTGGCTGTTCTCAGTATAAGAATTTAACCTGAAAGTTGTAGACAAATAAATGTTACATTCTGTAATGCAGAGAATTAACCAGCAATACACTAGATTTTGAAATAATTAGCATAAACAGTAATGATGAGTTGATGGGGTTTTACACACAACTGAAGGACAGATACACACACTTTGGTTTTTTTTAACCTACCTTGTGGCTAATGACCTCAGGTGGGAATATGAGAGTATTGCACTGAAAAAGCAAGAAACTTAAAGGACAAATCAAAATGTTGGCTTTTGCTGCACCACATGCTGCAGAGAGAGAGAGACCAAAATCAAAGCTCTTTCATCTGAATCCCAAACTTCAGCATTTTCAATAAAGTAGGACACAGCAACACTATTCCTTCTTTTGATTTCGCAAAATCTGACAAGTCCAAAATACAGGTCAAAGGCCCACTTCTAAGGCTGTCTAGGCTGTCCTAAGCTCTGAGCTCCTTAAATCAGGGCCTTAATGTTTATTTATATAACTTGATACTCCAGCATAAAAGAAAAACTGGAAGGATTTAACACTCATTTTGATGCATTTCTGGTAAATTCTTTTCTCTCAAGGACCCTGATTCTGCAGTCAGATACATGCAAGTGAACTCTGGTGTTCGTACAAAGTCCTAGCTACACCCAGGGGTTCAATAGCACGGTGAGGTACAATTTCTGACAAACATGGTTTAGCCTCCTTTTCTTCTATCAAATCCAGCCAAAAAAATTGTGTTTTCAGATTGATCTAAGAACAGGTGGCTTTTACTTCTTAAGGAATAACTCACTGATTCAGAAATACCATCCAGGACAGTTAATTGATATTGTTTTAAAAATAGTCATAAAAGCCACTTACATAATTTTGCATTTTTATACACTAAAAGAATGTCACTAAAAAGAATAACCTTCCTTTAGCTCCAATAGATTGATCCAATAATAATGATGTATTTTACAATGTCTGAACTTTGCTACATGCAGTAGAGGCATCAAAAAATCAATAGGAATAAATTGACAAGTTTGTCAATGAGTAAAATTAATTTTCTTTTTCTGGTACCTCATAACATAATTCCAGAGTGGCATACTAATTTACATTCCATTTTGATGGTCTGTGTAGCTGCGAGACAGCTAACATATATCTGAGAGCACTTGTAGATAGCTTTATACTATAAGTAAACAAAGGAAGTACATTCAAATGCTGTGACAAATCCTGCGTCTGCTTATCTCCTGAGGTTCCAGGCTAGCACATCCAAAAATTCTTCCCTTGAGTTCTTTAGCACTTCTACAGCTTGCCGGAACGTCTATGTGATTTTAGTTTGTGTCAGAACTACAAAACATAGTGAAAGTCAGGACACCCAATATCTCATTTAGGAAACATCACAGAAATAAAAGGAACCACACATTAAGCACTGGCTAAAGTGATGTTTCGTGAAACTTGGAAAAGACAATAAGGAACAAATGTAAAACTTATATGGGTACATAACAGAAAGGCCTTTACATTTGCCATCACTTGGAGTGATGGCACCTCTCTACTGCACGATTTAGTATTATACATTCTTAACACCAGGTTCAGAGGGAGTGAAACAATTGCCTTTAAATAACTGGAAAGGAACCGAGAACTGTGGCTCCACTACTAAGATGGGTGTTGGGTTCTGGTTTTGGAAGACTATGACTATCAATTCAAAGAAGGCTTTGGTGTAATTCTTTTCCTATTTACATTCTGGACAACAAGGGCTATGATTTTTTCAGAGTAAATATTTTGTTGTTTGCAATTACGTTTCTGCAGCTGAAATCAAGCAGCTGGATTAGAGAGATCCTCTGGGATAAGAGCTAAGGACCATGTTTTTCACCTTGGTCTTTTGGGCCATGCCCTTAATTGGAGCTTAGTGTCCCATTAATGATTGTACCTCCTGGGATTTATATGACCATTTCAGCACTGAAGTCACTGCCTAATGGACTGCTGAACAACAAAGAGTCCTTGTAGTCTCGTCCCAGAGGCCCCCCTATTAAATATACAGCAGTCCTCAATTAACCTGATGTTTAAAAAACATAGTGACACAGTAGCTCTAAAGGCTATCTCCTTAGGAAGGTCCCTGGTCTAAACTGATATGATTTAATTGTCCCCTAATGCAAATATGTCCATATGCAAAGACCAGCTTGCATGCAATACTAATAGTTGACTTTATGCACTGCTGTGACCAGGAGAACAGATTTCTATACCCAGAAGTATCAGTTTCAAGGCATTAGGATACTGAAATTGACCTTGATTGTATCTCAGAGTTCATATTATCTGCAATTTTAAAGTGTAAGCACAGAGTTACACAAAGTTTAAGCCTTTGCAATAGTAACACAGTTCTTCCCATGAGATCTGCTGGGTGGATGAGAGATAAGCAGATGATAAGTTCTCTTATCTCAGTTGCAGTGTGGAAAGATGGTGCTGACATGTTTCCACGTTCAAGAAAGGACTTTCTGCAGTCTTTACAACACATTTGTGCCAACTCAGGAGATCTTGAAAAAGGATGGGAGTTTGGCCAGAAAGGGGCATTGTTAGCCTATTCAGTTCATGCAGATTTTGTCATCCACACTATTTTAAAAGCATATTTTGGTCAGCCCTTAAGTCACACAACCAAATACATTCAATTCATTTCATTTTTCCTCAGGAATAAATTCCTCCACTCTCCCAGATTATTTGTATGGTGTTTTCTGAATTATTTTGGCCAGGTCTCCACCTTCTGGCAAATGCTCTGCCCAGATGTGTCTGAGCCAGGACTGTATACCTCAGTATCACTAGGTCCCTGAAGCTGCTATGATACCTCTGTATTTTCAGCCCCAAATTTCCCTGGGTTTCTTTTTCACCTTAATTGCACTGAAATCTAATTAACTGCCTATTTTTACCCTTGTATCCCTGTCAAAGAGCACTCTCTAGCACTAAATAAATGTTGGTGGGCTATGATGAGGGTGGGCTTGTCATTTAATGAGGTGATCCACCATGACTCTCCCTCTAGACCAATTATTTAACCTTATGTGTACATGCATGCATGCACGCACATGTGCGTGCGTGCACACATACACACACAACTATACAATAGTGTCAGTTTGTGCCAATTACTATCATGCTAAAAGAATACTCCAGAGAGTAAAGAACAAATAAGCAAGGTATGTATTTGCCCATTGAAATCTAGCCACTTATATCAGCATGACATATACAAACCTCTCTCTACATATCTACATATGGGACTAATCCACTGACTGAACAGTGGCCACATGTACAGAGTGCAAAATTTAAAAAAAAATGATGTCCTTTGCTTCCAAGCTGATTTTCTCCTGTATCCCAGGGCAGCTGACTTTGTGGCTGTCCTTTGTGGCTCTTTGGGCTCCTCAGCTCTCCAGAGGCCTACCTGGTTGGCAGACAGGGAGTTGGGCCTGTGCAAGCAGCAACAGTCATGACTATCTGATCCTGAATAGAAGCAATTCCAAAATAAAGGAAATTCTGAAAAAGAGGAGAAAAGAATTTGGAAAAGCTATGCAGGGGCAGATCCAGGGAGGGTGCAGTCACACCCTCCTTCTGTCATTACCATACTTAGCTGACCTAGGCACAAGGGAAGTCCCAGAGCCACTCCTGCTCTACTGATATGCAAGGTGCCATGCGGGGAGCAGTTGCAGCAGGCAGGTTTCCTTTCTGCACCTGCTGATCCTGCTGTGTGATCCCTGCTGGCAAGGAGCAGGTGATGGAAGGAAGAAACCACCCCTTGCTGCTGCCACTCTGCCCAGGTGATGCAGGCATGCGGACAGCCCCAGAGCCCCTCTTGCTTTGGTTCAGCTGCAGGTTGCAAGGAACAACTGCCTAGGGTGCTGGGGACAGTGGTGGCAGAGCACTGCCTTCCAGCACCTGCTCCCCGCCACTTGGGCGCTGGGGGGGGGGGGGGGGAGTGGGTGGCCAGACAGGAAGCGGACACTGAACACTGCTGCCATTGTCCCCAGCCAGCCCAGCACTCACCGCAGCTGCTCTCTGCAGCCGCTGGTAAGAGCAGGGTAGTGGGGAGCTCTGGGGCTCCACCCCTCTCCAAGTCAGCCAGGGCAGCAGTGGCAGCAACACAGGGTGGCACTGCCCTTCAAATGCCTGATCCCTGCCTGGCTCTCCAATTTTGCTCTCCAGCCCAGAGGCTCTAGCCATTCCTCACCCCCATCCTCCCACAGAGGGAGGGGCAGTGTGTTACACCCCTCTTTAAGAAAGTGTAGATCTCCCATGAGGCTATGGAAAAACAAAGTATACAGCCTGTGAGGCCATCTTGTAACGGTACTGGAGCCAAAGAGGGTCCACACATACACAGCCTCTGCATCCCCAAGCCACAGGCAAGTTCTCTCACATAGAGGACTTCAGTATTTTGCCCACTGTTGGAACAGAGCGAAAAATCCAAATTAATGTTCATTTAAAAATTTCACTGAAATTAAAACTTGGCTTTTTTTTTTTTTTAAATAATAAACATGTTAGGCAACAGTTAAAAAAATAAAAGAAAATTGTATTGTGGAAATTTGACTAGCTCAAAAAGGGGGAAAATGGTGGAAATTTTTCAGCTAGCTCCACCTATTAAAGATTATGCCAAGAAGAAGGATGGTGAATGGCTCTTGAGATCCAAGTCACTTTCCAGAGATGACTTGTGTAATCTTCAGCAGAGCCATGGTTGATTAAAGAATAGACTTACTTGCTTAAGGGCCCAGCCTCTAGAGAAGTAGAATGGCTTCAGAATCTCTACTTTCATTAAAAACAGCGTGATTTTGGCCTTTCATGATGCTCAAAAGAAAATACTTGAAAATGTCCTCCCAAGTGTAACTGATGTAGAGTGAGTGCCTGAGTCTGTAGGTGGAATCAGGGTTGAGCTATGATCTGCTCCATTCCTCTTAATGGATTAACTCTCTGAGCCTGGGGAAGAGGTGCCAACAGTGGATGCAAAGGCTCATTGTCATCTTTTATATCTTCTGTTGGGCAATATCAGGATGGCCCCATTTGGAGCCAGAAGCAGATCCAGGATTTCCCAAAGGAGGATGCAGGAGCAGCAAGCTGCACTGCAGGGGTGCCTGCACCCCCTGCTCCCAACCTTTTCTGGCTGCACCAGTGCTCGCAGACATTTTTAAGTCCCTAAAGCAGATGAAAAATCCCCCCTACTTTCCCCTTTCCCTTCTTGTTCAGAGGCAGCCCCTTCCACTCCTCTTCTGCTAGTCCCCAACTCCCGTCTGCTGCTGCTACTTTCTTCACTGCTCAGGAGCAGGGAAACACTAGAACCATGTGGGCTGGGCTCAGCTGGGAAGGGGACAGCAGCAATGGCATGGTGGGAGATTAGATCCCCCAACCCTACCTGGAATAGGCTCAGGGAAGGGAAATCTCCCTATCCATGCCCTTGACCCTGTCCCCAGCTGAGCCCAGCTCCAGCATAGCGGGTAGAAATGGTTTTGGTGCTTCCTTGCCCCTGAGGGCACAATTCAGGGGGGAGAAGCAGCACAGAAGTGGTGTACAGGAAGGAGGGATTTTCATCTGATTCAGGGACTTTAAAAAATCCTTAGAGGCTCCTATGGTGCAGTGCAATCCAAAAGGCGGGGTGTATCCTGTCTGAAGGCAAGTGGTGCTCTTCCTAGGAGAGGGAGGGCCCTGCCTGACTGATAAGGATTGATCCTGGCTCATGTCTAGTGGCAAGAAGCTTTCACTTTTGCTTGTAGGAGGGAGCTCTCTGTTCTCAAAAGTGAATGAGACGCATGCTCTCACTTCCTTGACAATTACTTCAACTCTCAGCTCCTTTGCCTGTCTTTTACTCAGAAGACAGAGCCAGGTGGCACTTCATAGACTAACATGTTCAGACTAACTCATTCACTGTTTGTAATTATGAGCTCTTGGACCCAGGACTCTCCTGCCATGTTAGTGTTTTTCAGGGTTCTGAAACAAATATCTTAGATATTTTACATGCCTTTCCTCCTCCCCACCTCCTGCCACCCTTATCATTGTACCAGAATGCTTCAGACTATTTATTGTACTTATCCTCACAATCCTTCTGTGAAATAGGGAAGTTCTAGTATCCACTTCTTATGAAGGGGAAGACAGAGTTTGAGTGACTAACCCTAAGGTCACAAGAAAAATCTGTAGCAGAGCAACAATGTGAGTGTAGAACTTCCAAGTCCTAGGTTGGTGGCAAACCATTAGGCCCTCCTTCCTCTTGAAGCTACTGTACTTCCTTTAGGAGCTACTATAATACAAAGCAAAAATAGAAATGCCAGTAGTTTAAACCAGAGGTCCTCAACCTCTAGTCTGTTAGCCAGATCCAGACTGCAGAGCTGTCATCCGGCCCATGGGGTTCCCCACGGGTCCAAAAATTTGGCAGCAGTGGAATAGTGGCAATGTTAATGGTCTCTCCCCTGATGTCAAATTTCCCAATTTACAGGGAACAGGATGGATAATGTGGCCCTGTATACTAGATCGCATCAGCATGCAGTTGCACAGTCAATGCACATCTGTGGCCAGATCTGGATGTAAGAGGCTGGACTGGGCTGGGCCAGGCCAGGCCAGGCCAGGCCAGGCCAGTGCCAGGCTACATCCAGGTGCACAGGGCCCAACCACCCAAGGGGACCTCATGTGGGATCTAGCCCATGGACCGGCTCTGCGCACTCATCTTGTCCACGGAGCCAGAAGTTTTGGCACCACTTGTTTAAATAATAAAAAGCTGATCTGACTTTAGAGACCCCAGTGAAGCCAGTAAATAAGGTACAAAAATAAGAGTACAGTTCCCCTCAGAAAATCCAGCAAATATCTCTTCTCAGAGGCCTTGGGTATTTGAATGTACTACGGTCTCTCAGGGAAGGGTAAACAAAATTTTCACTGTTAGAGATTTACATAAAGAAATGCCAGTAAATGTAATGAGAAAACAGCAAAAGGTACTTATAAGCAGCCTCTGTCACCTACTTTCCTCAGGAGTTGTGGCAATAGCATGGAGAAGCTTGAGTGAGAGAGAGAGAGTCAAGTATACAAATTACCCCACATTCATTCCATGACATCCTGACAGCTCTGATAGTCCTGTTAAAAAGATACAGAAGAATGACATGGTGTAGAGGGTACTTCATCATGCTTCAACTTAAATGCAGTCCTTCTCTACCTCATCTAGATTGTGGCTTGATAAAGGCCAGGGGACATACTGCTCAGATGGTAAAAGCTGCTTGACAAGTTTTGTTTTGTTTTATTTTTATGCTGGAAAATTTTATGAGACTTCAGGCAAAAATCATAGTTTACAACTCCTTCGTTTCCATGTGTGATTAAGGGTGAAACCTGGATATTAACATGGTACTTCCTAGCCCAATTAGCATCTTCCAATTCTGTTTTTTCTAACAATTATCTGACTATGGCAAAATGGCTGAATAGCCTAGCCTTTCACCTCCACAACCTTGGGCTAAGACTTGGCTTGCTAAGGTCACAAGTGAAATGAGTGAATAATTATTGGAGTGCCTCAAAGCTAGTAAACTACTAGCTGACTAACTTGATTAATAATCTCTGCTCAAACACAACCAGGATGGGAATATCATGTCCAGTCAGAGGTACCTAGACAGACCTGCATGGGAAAACTTGAATAATGCTTGCTTGTACTATAGCTGACTTCTCCATAAGTAAAAAATGTTTGCCTAGAATCTCACACAGAAATATCTTTAAAAAAAATCATTAAGCAAAGAAAATATAATTTTCTTAGCAAACAAGATGTCAATTCAACAGTACAAATGTCATATTTATGTTCATCTTATTAAAAATTATACCATTTAATGGTGGGCTTTAAGAACTACTCTATAAACAGAACATAATTTTGATATAAAAGGGATGGTATATTTTTAAATCAAGCCTGTAGAAACTCACTCATCAGTGGTTTATGAAACTTGAGTACACTGATGCTTCAGTACTCAATTAATGTCAGGCAATATGGATTTCAATCTGGCTTGAAATATATTTAAACAAATGAAGTAGATACAAATGTTGGCTCTTTGGCCAGCTAGAGCTAAAAATCCATTTTCTACCCCATTTATAAGAAGAAGTAATCTGAATGTAATTTATCTAAAGCACAATATGTTTCCTAATTTTTACATGTAACCATTACTTATAGTTTAAGTAATAGTTATGTCCGTGGATCTTAGTGCACTTAATAGAAAATGCATGGCATTAAAAGGCAAGGCTCCATCCTTCAAAAATAAAAGCACTATCCTAAAGAATAACTGAAGAGGGGAAACCTTTAAACACAACATCTCTCCCTTTTATGTGGTATTAGACTTGTGTTCGAATGAAATTAGTCTCTTTCAGGCCAGTATTTCAGTTCAGATTACAAAAATTCTCTCATCTGATTGTCACATTTTACGTTGAAGTCAAATCCTTCTGCAGCAGAGTGACATGTCAAGGGTGACAGTGACAAATTGTCGCTAAGTAAGGAATAACACATGATGGGGTGTGCGGTCATAATGAGATATATGCATGCCTCGAGAGCGTTTGGAGGCATGAGGCTGAAGGGCGATTGCTCCTAGCACTCCCAATGTTTCTAGGTCTCATTAAGATACCACATGCACTGGAATGGGTTTTGTAGTCATTTAAAAACATTATGAATGAATAGAATACATGAACACATAAAATTGTTGTTTGTATTAGTCTATTTACAAGTTGGTATTGTTTATAGTCCTTAGTCTAATCTCCGTGTGTTATGGTTCAGCCCAATACCACAGCATACAAGTGCTTTCCACAGAAAACTAACAGTAATAGTGAAGTCTCAATGCTAGTGGGCTTCATGAAGCATCTAGCAGGACTGTCTTTTCAAGGCAAATTTTATATGTGGAAGAGGAGAATTTTCAAACTAGATAAAAAAATACTACTTTCCTTCTTTTGGTTGGGTGAAGCTTAGTGGGGAAAGGGGGATGAATCAGGGTTGTGAATGTCATTGTGATGATACTTCTAATGCTTTTTAAATTTGGCAGCTTCTGATTAAATGACAAACAATTCTAAGCCTAGAGAAAACTTTCACAAAGTGGTGAATGTTAGGAGGAAAACCAGTCTTGTCATTAAAAGGATTTAGGAAGTCCTAGAGTCTATCCATTGAGAGTTTCTTGCAACCAAGGAAGGAAGGAAAACAGAAGATGATGCTAAGGGTTAGGGACAGACATCAGAAAGCCTGAGCCTGAATTGATTCCATCTTTGCAAATCAGTCTAACCTGGCTAGCCTGAATCAGTTTGTAACTGGACAGACATTCCCTCTGGACTGAGGAAATTAAGGCACATGCCTGTAGTGGCTCAAGCTAGAAGCTGGGGGCACTAGAGCAGCCCTCCCCTCCTTCCACAGTGCTGAGCTGAGGAGGGTTGTGGTCAGGCCCCAGCAAGACTCTCTGATTAGAGAGGTCTACCTGCACCATCCCAGCCTTTTCCCTGATGGCTATTGAAGGGGCGGGAGTGTTGCCAGACCCTAGACCCCTGCTAGCATTTGAGCTAAGGGGGTGTGTGCAGTGCATGCATCTGTTGACGATATGGAGCTTTTCAATCTCCCTCCCTCTTTCTTTATACTGTCTGCATCAAACTGACAGGCAAGCAAGCCAGCAGGGGGCTGATAACAGTATTTATCACATCATCAGCAAAACAATAGCTTCTCTCCATTAGTTCAAATTCTTCTTAAACCGCTTACCAGGTGACCTGTTGATTCACTCCAAAAACCCTAAGTGGTCACTGTTCGGTCTGCCTGTCCCAGTGAAACTGGAAACAAACGCACAAAGAGATACCTCTCTGTATTAGCTAGCATAGCACATGCCATGGACCCATGGGGCTAGGGTCCATGCCGTGGGAGATGGGGGGGGAGGGAAGAAGGGGGGGCATCCCTGCTTGCCCAGCAAGCAGTGAGAGGGGAGGGCAGAGGGGAAACAGGCAGACCCTGCTGTAACTGCAATTTCTGCTGGAGCTGCAGCCAAGGAGCAGAGGAGAGGAGCCAGCCCTGCTGTGAAGTAGAGAGCTCTGCCCAGCCCAGAGAGCATGCAAGGATAATAGGGGTGTCTGGATTATCTTAAACCAGCAAGGGGTCTGGGACAGACATTGCATAAACTGGTTTGAGCCAAATCAGTTAAGTCTAATACTACATTCAACCAGGTTTATCTCAAACCAGATTCAGCCATTTTCAGACTGGTTTATGCGAACTGAACATCCATTCTGTTACAGGTTTAAACCAGTTTCTGATCACTTAAACCAGTTTGTGTGTAATGTCTGTCCCTAGCCATGGAGTCTATTTCAGGCCTTCACTCTTAGATCTAATTAAGCTGCCTAGAGCAGTGGTTTTCAACCTTTTTTGTATCAGGACCCATTTGTAAACATTTATGTCCAGTCTCGACCCAGTGTCCCTCACTCCCAACCTGCTGCCCCCTGACCCTAGGCTCTAGCCCCCCAGTGTGTGAAGCAGGGAGTAGGTGTGTGGGACACAGGGGGCCACAAGCAGGCCATTGCAGGCTGGAACTCTGACATCCTGCAAGGGAAAAGCCACCATTTCCCATGTTTTTCTCCTTTAAAAGAGAATCCATTTTTTTTAAGTTAGTTGATCCATTTTTAAAGTTTGTTCGCAACCCTTTCATATATCCTTGTGACCCGCTTTTGGGTCCCAACCCACAGGTCGAGAAATGCTGGCCTAGAGCATAGACACTGCATGTGAATGATGCAAAACAAAACAATCACATCTATGGACAGATACTGGGTTGCAGCACCAGGGGTGCAGCACCTCGGGGGGTGGAGCTCAGGCACAGTGAAGACAGCATATTGTGCATGTGCCACAAAGCTGAAGAGGATGTGATGGCGATCCCTTACTGTGACCTTGGATACTAGTGAGTTCTTAGTTGCTCCTTCTCGGAGCTTCCATATGATCTCTGAGCTCACTAGCACAGGGTCTGCCCAGAGTCCCTGCTTTCAAGCACCTCTAGATCTTGCTGGCTGTTCTTGCTCTTCCCTTCCCTCCCTACCCCAATTCAGTAGCACAAAAAGTAGATGAGATGAGCAGCAGCAGCCTTAAGAATTGAGTGAAAGCAGAGGCTATACATTGCTGCTGGCTGCTCCTCCCCTCTTTTTCCCTGCTGGCAAATTCAGTGGGGAAGGAGTAAGGGGAAGAGTGACAAGAAGCAGGGACTCTAGGCAGAGCCTGCAGCAACCAAAGTGAGCTCAAGAACTCACAGCACACGGAGAACTTCCAACAGGAGCTGCGCAGACATGAGGATGAACTGTGAGAGCTCCGTGTGCATACAGCGCACAGCCAAACTGGGAGTGCCCTAGACACTGCACCCATCTTTGGATCTTACTGGTCCTACTACAACTTCCTACAAGAACCTGGGCAACCTTTCATTGACTCAGTTGCATCAACTGTGAAACAAGGATAATAATTCCATCGTAAAGTTTAATTCCAGTCAGGTTTATAGAATCTGTTGACATACTGGACTGAACGTAGTGCCTACAGAATATAAATGCAAAGCTTTTACTGATGTTAATTTTGGTTCATGAAAAGTTTATCAGCAACAGCAGTGGCCAATTTGTGAAAACTTTGCCAAACAGAACAGAAAAGCTGCACAATTTGGACAATTTTAGGAGCAGAATCCCAGCTCTTTTATCCCTTGCAGTGAATATGGTGCCCTATTTTCATCACTGTAGTAACTACTACATGCCTGAAAATTCAGGAAACCACCAGGAAATTCATGGCAAATGTTGACAACTGAGAACAGTTTTGGCAGTCTTGGAAAGCTTGTTTTTGGCTTCTTTGGACAATTCACAGAGACCTATTTAACATTCTTCCTAAAAAAGAGTGCCCATCTCTGTAACAGGAAAAATGCTACTATGAAAGACAGTCAGATGGGACAAGGGCATGTGTGAGATGGTTTGGAAGATAGAGAGGGGGGAAAAAAACGGCTCCCAAAATCAAAGGCTGAGATTCATCCCTGCTTACAGAGCTAGCAGAGAAGTGCCTGGCTGTGCAAACAAAATAAAGGATTGGAAGAGATCTACTTTTCAAGGGGACATTCTGCACCTTTCATAGCTCTTCACTCAAAACTACTGAGCTAACCATTACAACAAGCTGAGGGGTCAGTCGGTCTTCCTAGTACAAAGGGTACAGAAGCTCAGAGAATTTAAGGGATTTTGCCTAACGCTGTGACTGAATAGGAGTAGGAAAAGCACATCATTCCCAGACTTGATGTTTTTATGACCAGAGTTTGCTTCCAAGTATACATAATTCATTTTGTAAATACCATGACAACAAATGCCTTTAATTTTGATCTGGAATAAAAGGAATTTACAAATAATTTAAGACACTTCCCCTCCTCCCCCTGTAATATCAAGGACAGGAAAAACAACAAGGAAATTTACTTAGGAACTAGCTAGAGCCTAACGAGATTGGCCCAGGACCCCTGATGGTTTATTCACCCCCTGCTTTTGCAAACAGCTCCCACTCTGGCATTTTCCTTCCAGCCAGGACAACAAAATATGCCCTTACCTCTCATTCAGCACTTCCTCAGCCATACAGTCCAGCCTCTGAATACCAGTGCCAAGCAGGGGCCTCAGTTCTCCCATTCAAACAGTAAAGTTGCAGGCCTGTTGGATCATGCAACAGCCCCTATGGCTGGAGCTGAAAACCTTGGATTCACTCCTTCCCCCTACAATAAATGAGTTATGCAAGTACATAAATTTCAATTACTTGGTGCATTTGAGGGGTATTTCTGGCCTGTGCTATTTGTCATTATTTCTTTGGCAATAGAAACACCCATGCAATTTTTAAATGAGAACAACACCTGGGTTGTAGCATTCACAGGAATGGCACATTTTATGTTTGGAACTCTAACTGTCCCTGAGAAATATGTTTCACAGATGGGATGGTCATTGAAACAAACAGGGAATTGAACACAATGATAGCAATTTTTATGGTTTGGCAACTTGTCTGTTTTAATTTTAGACTTTCTCGATGGCTCGGTTGGCCCTTGACAGCCATGGCCCCTGGATATTGTGGAACAGAATTTGTGTTGGCTTTTTTTTTTATAGTACCGTTTATATTTACCCTATCGTAGCACTTGCCACAAAAAATCCATAGCTGCTATTCAAATGAACAAAAACGCTGTGGGATGCTCAACAGTTTACAGGCACCCTTGGACAATAATCTGCTTTGTTATATTTATTATGTGTATTACAGTAGCACCTAGGGACCCTAACTAAAATGGCACCCTATTAGGCTTGCCCATGTGCAAACACACAGGAAGAAATGATCCATGCCCCAAAAAGCTTGCTATCAAATCAGGCAAGGGAAGAGAAGAGAAAAAGGCAACTTCACCAAAGTCCTGCAAGAGGTCAATTGCAGTGCCACAGTGTTCCAGTTCAACATCCTATCCACTAGAAATACTGCCTTTCATCATGATGGAGATATATGTTCCTATGCAACCATGGTTACCTCATTACTTTTTAGTTTGGATTGTGTATTGTCATGATCTCTATCATAGTCATATGAACAACTACCAGAAACAAACAGTGAGAGCTGCCCATTTATACAACCTACCATACTCAAAGATTATACAGAAATGATCAATGACTTCATAAGGTATTTTATTTATGGAACATATCCTCAACACTATACTGTATTTAGAGTGCTTTTACTACAGTTCTTCACCAACTATGTGTGTATGTATGAAGCCAGCTCAGGGGTAGAGGTGGAAGAGTTTGTGTAATTGAACTTTCCAGGCAACTTATCAGCCTAGAAACTGAAGATTGAGGTTTGAAACTTGACATGAGGCTTTGTGGTATGCATAGAAGTAGATGCATTGTGGGTGAGTGTAATGCATTGTGGATAATTCAAGACATGCTCACATGTCACTCCTTGTCTGTCACTTGTACTATACCTGCTTTTAGAACAGATTCTCGTGCCAGGTCGTGCCAGGTTAGGAGGGGAACAGCTGCTCTACCTGCTCCCCAGCCAACATAGCACCCACTGGGGGCCTGCTGAATGTAGCCTATACACTATCCTTAATAATGGCCCCACCAGCCCAGGAAGAGGGGAAAGGAAAAAATGACTTTGAGTACATTTTGCCCCCAACTCAACTCACCGTAGCTCAAACTGCAGCTGAGAGTCTAGTGGGGCACCTATAGAGTCTGTAAGCTCTTTCTGGCAACGAAAGGGTTGAAACGGCTATAAATAATGAAAAGCAAATCTAGAAAAATGGCTGGAGGAGTTTGTAGCTCTGACTTTGGCCACAATGGGCCCAATTCTGCAGGCCTGACTTATGATTAGACCCAGAGACATGTAATAGGATTTCTCATGGAAGAGTTATTCATCCCAAGTGAAAGGTTAAAAACTCAGGGGCAGATCATGTAAGCATCTTTCTTCTCAGCTTCTCCCCAGGTATGCCTTCAGTAGTCTGACTGCATCAAAATTTCCCCCTAATGTCCATGCCACGTATCATATAGCAAACATTAGCTCCTTTTCAATAACTCTCACAAACTGTTTAATTAGAATTTTCTGTTAAAGGAAGAGTATTTTTCTCTGCAAAACTTAAAAAAAAGAAACATAGAACAACTAAAGGGGTTTTGCTTAAACAATTTGAGGGGAAAAAAAAACCTACTCTGGGAAAAAGAAAGAACAAGTGTGGCACATTTCAGCTTTGAAGATGAAATAATGCTTTGGGACATTTGTGTGTAAAACAAGGTACTATAAATGAAACATTTTCACCATCTTAACAATGTGCAGTGGTACCAGCCACCCCTTCTATTGACTGCTTTCTATTTTCAAGTGATGGTGCATATATGCAAGGAAAATAGAAACATAAAAGGGGAAATGATGAAAATGTAGGAACAAGTTAAAAAAATCTGCATTATACATTACAGTCCTGGAAACACTTTCTCCTCAAAAGAAGTATATTTAATATATATCAAATAGTAAATCATGACAACTATATATTGCTATTTTAAACTTCTAAAGAACATAGAGACCTGCAGATAAATCCCCACATTTTTAAGCCATCAGAACAGTAGCAAAGATACTGACTATATGCTATTCATTATATAAACTAATACATTTGACAGCTGAACTGGAGCTCTGACTGTTACCTTTAAACTTGAACTTCGACTTGACCTAATCCCATATCAAATGATAACAGTTTACCATCTGTCCTTGGTCAGCCCAATAGAAAACTTCAAAGGGTAGATTTAATAGCATATAGCTTGGCCTTGACATACAGACTGTATCTGTTCTTACTTAAAGAACAATAAAACCTTGTATTTTGTTTCTTTTTAACAGATGGAGGGCTGGTGTCTTATTCCATTCTGACACTCCATCTGGATGCCTTAAATGCACTACACAGGGAAACAGAGGGTGAGCCCACCAAAAGCTCAGTTTAAGTCCAGATACAGTGAGAAGGGAAATAAAATAGACTGATACCTATCCTGTGTCATGGCAAATTAAAGACATTCAAGGCTGCCTTGAGGGATTGTTGAGAAGAAATCACTATTGACTCTTGAAATAATGATAATGACATTTGAGGATATGTTGTCAGGGTGTACAACATGCTTTCCAAGAGATACAGGTGTTTTACCAAGCATGTCCTGAGCCGGAATAAACATCTTTTTCATGCAGCATTTTGCAAAACAAGATACCACAAGCCTAAATTTCACATAATCACTCTCTTCTGTTCCTTCTTACATTTCACCTTACTGTGGCCGTATAGAAGACAGGAAAGTGCGTCTCAAGAATGTAATGAATATGGCAATTTCTCTGAAATATAAACAAGCTGTTTTGATTTCTTTCATTGGTCCTTCATTAAAAAAAAAATTTTAAACAAATTAACCCAACGCTTCAGAACAGAGACACATTTTTCCAGCTCAAAATAATGCTACCTAAGTTACATTTGGAGAGCAAAATAGCCCACCAAACTCATTTAGCCTCAGCTACTAACACAGGCCAAAGCATTCCAAGCCAGTAATTCCTGAAGTGGAGGGAATTCCTCCTCTTTCCTCTCTAAGGGAAGGCTTCAGCTCAATATCACGACTGAACTACTGCAAGTCTTTTAGAAAGATATCTAGTCTCAACGTACATTGACTCCGTTATCTCCATGTTGCCTCTTTAGACAGTAAGAGACCAGGACCATCCTACTTGTGTGTTTGAAGTACCTTAGTTGGTTGCACTGTACAAATAATAATGACAAAGGAGCTACTTACATGTTACTATATTATCAAACACCCTCTAGAGCAGGGGTCAGCAACCCGCGGCATGTGCGCTGACCATGGCACGCAAGGCCATTTTAATCGGCACACTACCGCCAGCCCGGGCTCTAAGCAGCTGCTGCCAGCCACGGACCCCAGGCTGCTCCCAGCAGGCAGCTGGAAGGCTGCAAGCCCTGCTGCAAGCAGACTAGGCTCTGTGGGCTGGCTGCAGCCGGGAGGCTGCAAACAGCTGTTTCGGGCTCCGGCATGTCAGCACTCCGGCACCTTCCAAGATATAGATTGTGTTTTTTTCGGCACTCTCGCCAAAACATGTTGCCTACCCCTGCTCTAGAGGTTCGTATTCATGGAACTCAGATGTCCTCCTGGTACTGACTTCCAGAACTGCATAGAAAGGCAGTGTCCATTGCGTGTTGTCAGGCTACTTTCAAACAAGAATGATATCAGTGGCTCCATTCACATAGGACACTTTAGCTCCTTCTTCCTAGCCCAGAAAGTCCTCAAATACAAAAAACTCAGCAACAGAACAGAAGGGAAGTTGGTAGCATGAATAGAGGTAAGTCTTGAAGAAAAGTTACTAAACCCTCTCTCACCCAAGGGTCTCTTTGTATTCCCATCTATAGGGATTACCCAGACACTTCACCCAGGACGTGAAGATATGGAGGCAAAAACAGGCTGTAGGACTTTTTTACCAAACAGAAACAAACAAGGACCTGTGCAAAGAATGATCTCTTTCTGAACATGTACAACAGGAATCAATTTGTCGGAATAGTGAATTTTTCAATTTCACCTCACCCCACAAAACAACCCCACAGACCGCTCTCAGCCAAGTGTGTTTTTTTTCCAGTTTTTCTTGCTAAATGAATCCCCACAAATTTCATTTGGCATCAAACATAATGTTTCACTGGAACCAAAAGAAAATGTTTATTTGCAGGCACTAGCAGAAGCACCATAAGAATTGATGAACTAGAGTTTCTTCAATACTTTTGTAATCAAAGCATTCATTTACCATGGGGAAGACCTGGGTTTAATTCCCATCTCTTCCTACGAGCACTTGAGCCTACATTTCTGAAATGATGACCTAAGAAGCAAGCTATTGTGCTATTTGGGTGGGGAATTCATTTTTCCTTTTGACATCGTTCCATTTTGTACAGGTAACCCACAAAGTCATTGTTCAAGGTCTCAAGTTCAAGTGAGCATCCTAAACATCTTAGAATACTCCATATCACAGTGAGTCAGGTACTCCCCTCGAGAATAGAAGAACTTGGATCAAATCCCTGCCTTGATTCAGGCAGAGTGCATTTGAATGAGGATCTCCTACCACCTGGGTGAGTGTTTTAATGACTAGGGTAAAGACTTTTCTGAGCTAGGTCTCCCTCTTTCCTTTCAACAGCAGCCAGTCTTTGCCCACTATAGGCCAGTCCTGAATCAACCAACAGATGTTGCAACAAAAGCTGGGGGCTTCCTGAGAGCAACGTTTAGATGATTAGAATGTTTCTTCCCCCTCATGGATGTTGGCACTGGCATCTTCATTTCATGTCCTGTCACCATGTTCAAAGTTGAGTGGTTGTGCTGAGTCCATGCAGAAATCATAGAAAATTAGGGTTGGAAGGGACCTCAGGAGGTCATCTAGTCCACCCCCCTGCTCAAAGCAGGACCATCCTCAACTAGATCATCCCAGCCAAGGCTTTGCCTAGTCAGGTTTTTAAAACCTCCAAGGATGGAAATTCCACAACCTCTCTGGGTAACCTGTTCCAGTGCTTTACTACTCTCTTTGTAAGAACATTATATCTAAGCTAAACTTCCCTTGCTGCAACTTGAGACCGTTGCTCCTTGTTCTGTCACCTGCCACCACTGAGAACAATCTAGGTCCATCCTCTTTGGAACCCCTCTTCAGGTATTTGAATGCTGTTATTAAATCCCCTCAGTCTTCTCTTCTCTAAACTAAATAAACCCAGTTCCCTCAGCCTTGCTTCCTAAGTCACGTGCCCCAGCCCCCTAACCATTTTGTTGCCCTCCACTGGACTTTCTTCAACTTTTCCACATCCTTCCTGTGTGTGTGTGGCGTGGGGGGGGGGGCAAAAACTGGGTACAGTACTCCAGATGTGGCCTCACCAGTGCCAAATAAATGGGAAGAATCATTTCCCTCAATCTGCTGGAAATGCTTTTACTAATGCAGCTCATATTCAGCTTATTGTCCACTGCAGTCCCCAGGGCCTTTTCTTCAGAGTTGCTGTTTAGCCAGCCAGTCCTCAGCCTGTACTGGTACATGGGATTGTTCCACTGTAAGTGCAAAACTTTCCAATTCTTGTTATTGAATCTCATGAGATTGCTTTTGGTTCCGTACTCCAATTTGTTGAGGTCTCTCTGAATCCTAGCCCTACCCTCCAGCACCTCTACTACTCCCCTAGCATGGTGTAATCCACTGAATTTCTGAGGGTGCACTCCATCTCATCTTCCAGAACACTGATCTAGATATTGAACAAAACCAGTCCCAGGACCAACCCCTGGAGCACTCCACTTGATACCAACTGCCAGCTAGACATAAAGCCATTGTAACTACCCTTTGAGCACAAAGATCCAGCCAGTTGTCTATCCACTTTACAGTTAATTCATCCAAGCTCTAATTCCTTAGCTTGCTTGCAGAAATGTTGCTTGCATATCAAAAGTCTTGCTGAAGTCAAGGTATATCATATCCACTTCTCTCCGCCCATCCACAGAGCCAAACATCTCATCATAGAAGACAATCAGGTTGGTCAAACATGACTTGCCCTTGGTGAATCTGACTGTTCATAATCACCTTCTCCTCCAAGTGCTTAGATATGGATTCCTTGATGACCTCCTCTGGGATTTTTCCAGGGGCTGAGGTGAGACTAACTTAGTCTGTAGATCCCCATATCGTCCTTCTTCCTTTTCTTAAAGATGGGCACTATACTTGCCCTTTCCCAATTGTCCAGTACCTCCCCCAATTGTCATGAGTTTTGGAAGATAATGACCAGTGGCTTTGCAATCACACTGACCAACTCCCTCAGCACCTTGGGTGAATTGTGTCCAGCCCCATGGACTTGTACATGTCCAGCTTTTCTAAATAGTCCCTAATCTGTTCTTTTGTCACTATTGGTTGCTCACCCCCTCCCCAAACTATGTTACCAGGTGCAGTAGTCAGGGAGCTGACCTTTGAAAGGCATCGAGTACTTCAGCCTTTTCCTCATCATCTGTCACTAGGTTGACTCCCCCATTCAGTAAGAGACCCACATTTTCCCTGATCTTCCTCTTGTTGCTGACATACTTGTAGAAAGGTGTTACCCTTCTTGTTAGCTTTCACATCCCATGCTAGCTGCAACTCCAACTGAGCTTTGGCCTTTCTAATTTCATCCCTGCATGCCCAAGCAATACTCTTATAATACTCTTCCCTAGTCATTTGTCCAATTTCCCACTTCTTGTAAGCTTCCTTTCTGTGTTTTAGCTCATAGAAGAGTTTAATGAGCTCTACCAATCAGACATGCTTTGCTGGATCAAGAAGTCCAGAAAGAATATGTACAGTAACCTCAATATCAAAAAAGAGATCAGAAGTATCTGGTGCTGAAACCCATCTATAAATTTGGCTATATATGTGTGCCTTCAAACACACACATCCACAACATCTGTTCCTCAGTAAGAGAAGTGGTTTGATTTTGTCACAAGCACACATACCACACATGGAACTGCCAATGGCTCTTCTCACATAATTCTTTCTTTTGGAAAGTCTCGTAAGAACCCTAGGACACAGTGCATACACCACATTCAGACTTGAGTACCGTGCCAACTTTCTAGGTGTGACAATAAACTAACCTGTAATTGGAAGTTCAAGACACGTTCATCTTGTTACTGGATGCATTATCAGGGAATTTACAGTGATACTTGCATGGGAAGATATGTTGTTTTTTCCTGGTGTCACAAAGACTGGAAGAGTGTTGAGTATTAAGGAGCATTGAGAAGTAGCATACATAAGCAGGGGACAGTGATGTTTTTTTCTCAATGTCTGTACAGCCTTTTGCAGGGGAAGAGACTTTTTTCTCCTTCTTCCCAAGAACTATGCCATGAGAAGACAGGGAAGCTCATTTCTTGCTCAGGACATCAGTCAGAATCAGTTCTATGGGCACTGACAAACTTTTCTGGTTTCCAAACCAGACTGTTTCAATGGAGCTTGTGCTGTTGAAGGCTCAGCTGTAGAAGGTGTTTTTTCTCAGAAGGTTGGTCTTAGCCCTGATATCAAACATGACTACAAGGCTGCAGTGGCAGGGTGCATCTCAAGTCACTTTTCAGAAGACCTTGAAACTCCCAAAGAAGCACTTGGGTCATCTGGACAAAGGCTCAAAGAAATTACATACATCTGTAATCTTTGCTGACTGATCTCTCTCATCTTCACAAGGTCCCTTCCAGCCCTAATGTCTATGAAATCTGATGAATGAAGATAAGCCAAACTGGACTGGGACAGTACTCTGGGGATATGGCTGAGTGGAAAACACTGCTTCTGAATCTCCATGGGGTTCAGGACCTAATATATTCTGGGAGGTAACCTAAGCAAGTGACCCTCATTTCTCCTAATTATACCATGAAGATGCCAACAAGATAAAAACATCTAGCTAACTTGGTAAATGTGAGAGTTCTGTTTAGCTAAATAAATACATAAATAAAAATTACAGGCCATTTTCAGTTGTGCAGCTCAAGACCAATTGCACCAAATCCCACAAGTGAGAAGATACAGAGGCTCTCAGAGAAAGACTTGTTGCAATGGCGATGCAGAACAAAGTTGATGGGGCTGACCTAGACTTCTATACCAGATTGGCTGTGTGAGTGATGGTGTTCTAGTACTCGACTCACAACTTGAACTTAGTCCTCCCATACAAGCACATAGTTTATATACCTGTTTTAAACTCTATAGAGCTTTTATGTGAAAAGCTTTAGTAGTATCTCAAGTAAGGCTGGATATAAAAAGCTTGTACACAAGCAGCAGTTTGAGCAGCAAAACACTAGGAAACTTCAAGCTGCCTTTGTGGTTTTGTGGCATGGTTAAACAGGAGTCATGACTTCAGATTATAGGATGCCTTCTGTGTGAAAACAATATTCTCCAGCAATTTTGTTGGTTGGAATACTTCAGTCACTCTTAAACCCTGCTGCATGAGCAATATGGACCCTACAGGAACACTGATAAAGCAGGTTTGAATGTTCTTCTATCATATGCTTACACACCTCTAAAAGCTGCTAAGAAAATACTTGCTGTGAAGATTCACTCTCTTCCCACCTCACTGTAGCACACCCGCTTGAACCCTGCAACAGAGCTTTTTACAACACACAACATTTGGCTTTAAAAAGATGATGCAATATGAAGTGTAGAATTGTTATGCAAAACAGTATTTAAGATTTTATTAAAAGCAGAAATAAAATAAAGGTCAGTGAGAGTAAAAATCATCATGATTATATCTGCTGTGCAAAGCAAAGGAAAAAAACATGAACTACTTTAACACAAGTAGTAATTATTCATGTTAACTACATCTGACACAAAAGCAAGGGATGTATTTTTCTAGAGATTATATTTACATAGACAGATCTAGGAATGCTGGATATTGTAGTTTCCACATCTATTTGAAGCTATTGTCCTTCAGTCTAACTTTTTCCCTGCATTTTAAGGCAATGTATTAGGTTTTTATTTTGCTTGGAAAGTGTCATACAGTTATATTATTAATAGTACAAAACACTTTCCATTTAAACCCAACTTGTATATACAATGAGAACTGTTCTTGCTTTTATATAGCAAATGTTATTTGGTATTCCTTTTTTATTTTAGTAAAGTATCTTCTATCAATGTACACGTTTTATTTTTCTTACCTAAACTGGTGAATTTGTTGCAGCTATACTATGTTGAGAATACACAAAATGTAAAAAACTATAGCAGCTTTTTACTCATGGCATGGTAGCAACCTTTCCCCACCCCCCTTCCCATTAAAGCTATAGCCTTCATTTTGAAAAGAAAGTACAAAGAAAAATTGTATTAGTTCATTTTCTTCTGTGACATGGAATGGAAGAGAGAGAAAATGTAGTGTGTTAGCTGTTACAATTTATTTAATAATAAAAATGGGCTTTTATATGGGGCTTTTAATCTGCAAGCCTCAAAGCATTTCACGATTGTGTGCTGGTACTATCCACCTGCCTTTACAGAAATGGGAAACTGAGGCACAGAGACCCACGGAGCATCAATGACTGAGCAAGGAAAAGAACTCAGAATTCTGAGTCCCGATACCCAGAACAGTATCCTGAGGATAGCTGCATGAAGTGGAAGAGTAGCTTTTATAGAGAAAAGAGAAAAAAGTTCTAAACATGACAAAATTTTGCCCTCATCAACAGCAGTGGAGTTCCCTAGGTGCCAATGAGGCCTATTCAGTTTGGTGTGGTAATCAGGAGAAACAGCTGGAAACCTCTCTGCTTCACATTGCATTGATCTGTAGGGCAGGTGGAACCTCTCTGAAGCATCCCCTCTCAGTCAGGGAAGAGTCATTTTTCTCCTGTACTTCTAGGCGACTGTATTTTAATCTTTAAAACTCTCTATGGACTGCCAATTAAATAAATACTTAGACTGTATAGTTATACATGTTTATAGTCTTTAAATGATTAACATGATTCATGGTCCAGCAGAAAACTGGATGCTGAACTTTGTGTGCTCAATATTCTTCCATGTGCAGCTGTGAAGGAAACTTGATCCAGGACAGACCTGGATTAATTCCCAGATGCTGAAGATGAAAGGGAGTTTACAGGGTCAAAGAACTGAAAGCCCTTCAACCTCTACTGTAGATAGCCTCTAACGCTTGGTTACAGAGAAAGTCTGCTTTATTCCAGGATGCAACTGGAATAGGAGACTAACATCTTTAAATAATTCAGTCTGCCACTGAATCAAGAATGATTATATTCCAGGGTTTGCATGAGGTACCAGGATGATTATGATTTTCTGGTTTCATGTAATGATCAGAGCAGTAAGTTAAATATTAGACTTGGTTTTAAACTTCACATCTAACCTACCGTATCAGTTGGAAACGTCATGTGGCCTTTCTATAACTCAGTTTCTGTACCTGAACTTGAGACTTTTGAGCCTTATTTTTGTCAAGTGCTTTGAGATCGTTGTCTGGAAGATGTTACTGATGTACAAAGCACTATAATTGAGTCCCAAATGTTTTGCACAGTTCATTCCTGCCCTCTGTAGCGACCTCAGAGCTTCAGTATTTTTTCATTAGAACTTTCAAACATAGAAGGTATCTTTGCAAAGCCATCAATGCGGAAATCCTCTGCCACCTATTTTATATTAGGAAACAATTGCTGGGAATGTTTAGACTCCCAATACAGTCTTTTTAATACAAAGACCAACTCCAGAGATAAATTCTGCCTTCTAATTCCCTGTAATTTGTCAAATAGGTTCTATGTAGGCATGTGGGGGTTTTGCTTTGCTTTGTTAGGGGGGAAGTACCACCTCCACTAAAAAATTATAAGAGATGCACAAGCCTAAACAGAGGCCAAAAAGTGAAGGATCCCACTTCCTTTGAAACTGGAAGATAATTGCTTAGGGTTCCTTGGAAAAAGGAATAAATGCTTAGGACATCTGTGTTTCTCTTTAATAATGCCTTCAAAAATAAGGCATTGGCATTACCTCCCCCCGCCACCAACCTGATTTATCCAAAACTCAGTATGACACATAAAGACTCTGATCATGATTTTAAATTTGAAAACTATGTCTACTTCATCTCAGCTTCTTTTGAGAGACTCTTGCAGCCTTGGGAATTATTCTAAATCAATACATCACACTCCAACCCAATACTTCTCATGACCATAAAGCTAAAAATACCTGAAACTGGGCATTCCCCAGTGGTCCCCATCACCTCCACAACTGCTGACACAAGAAGTAACACAGCACAGCAGAAATGCCAGACAGAAAACTTGCTTTCAGTGGTACTCTAGGCTCTACTGCCATGAGCAGCACTGTAAAATGTAGTTAATTGCAGACTTTTCATTTGCCAGTCCCCTTTAGACTGCAAGAGTTCCTTTCAGAAAGTGCCTCTCTCAAGTTATTCACTATGATTTTTTTTCCTAGTGAAAAAATGTACAGCGATGAATCTTGAGATGCAGTTTGGTCATGAATTAGGTTATTTTTCCATCATTTCAAACAAAAAAAAAAGGTGATACCTGGAAAGATCCTCAAACAGTCTGTTGTGAAGCACCTACAGGAGAACAAGGTGATCATCAGGAACAGCCAGCTGGTATGGATTCAATAAAAGGCAGTCATGTATGGCTAACCTGATCTCCTTCTAGGATAAGGTGACAGGCTCTGTGGATGGGGAGATGGCAGTGGATGTGATATACCTTGACTTTAGACACTGTCGCCCACAACAGTCTTATTAATAAACTAAGGAACTACAGACTAGATGAAGGTGCAATAATGTGGATACATAACTGTTTGGATCATCATGCTCAACAAATAGTCATCAGTGGCTCATGTCTAGCTGGGAAAAAATATCAAGTGGAGTTCCCCAGGGGTCTATCTTGAGTTCAATATTGTTTAATATCTTCATTAATTATTTGGATGATGGGATTATGTGCATGCTTAGCAAATTTGCAGATGAGACCAAGTTGGGTGGAGTTGAAGACACACTGGAGAAAAGGGCTAGAATCCAGAATGAACTGAATAGATAGGAGAAATGGTCCACAGCCAGTCAAATGAGAGTCAGCAAGGACAAGTGCAAAGTCCTGCACTTGGGATGGAATAATTGCATGCACAAATGCAGAGTGCAGAATGAGTAGCTAGGCTGTAGTACTGCAGAGAAGGACCTGGGAGTTACAGTTAGACCATAAGCTGAAAATGAGCTCAGCGTGCTCTTGTTGCAAAAAGAGACAGTGGCCTTGTATCAATAGGTGTCACTTGTAAATCAAGGAAAGTGATTCTTCCAATCTATTCAGCACTGGTGAGGCCTCACCTGGTGTAGAAGGATGTGGCCAAAGGATGTGCCCAGTTAAAGAGTCCAATGCAGAGCAACAGGAATGATTAGGGGCCTGGGAGGCAATACTTACGAGGAAAACTGAAAGAACTTAGGTTATTTAGCCTGTAGAAGAGAAGACTAAGGTGGGATTTGATAACAGTGTTCAAATACCTGAAGGGAAATTACAGAGAGGATGGAAATGGGCTTTTTTCTGTGGCCATAGGGGACAGGACTTGGAGCAATGGCTTCAAGCTTCAGCAAGAGAAATTTAGGTTGGAGATTAAAAGGAACTTTCCGACTATGACCATAGTCAAGCATTGAAACAAGCTACCTGGAGAAGTTGTGACATCTTCATCCCTGGAAGTTTTCAAGAGCAGGTTATACAACTACTTGGCTGGGATGATTTAGTCCAGGATGATCCTGCCTTGAGCAGGTGGCTGGGTTAGATGAGGTCCCTTCCAGCCCTGCTTTCCTGTGATCCTGTGTCTGGAGAAAAAATAATTTCAATCAGGTTTGGTCAGAGCAAAAGCAACTATTCTTCCATTAAATTTAATTTTATTTACTGTATTTACTCAATTCTAAGACAAGGTT
>NW_005842021.1:946444-946855 GCF_000455745.1 Alligator sinensis | reverse complement strand
AGGAGTGGGAGGGGGGGGGGGGGGGGGGGGGAAGCCCCTTATTTTAAAATCAAGTGAGAGAGCAGGAGGGGGGCAGGTAGCTGCTGTTGCTCAGGTTCTGGCCCCTACCAGGGTTGAGGGCCATAGCTGCAGGTGCTGCCTGCCCCCTCCCCGCCATCTCTGCACACCGCCATCTCCCCCTTGCAGCCTCTTCCCTGTATTGTCCCGCATATGCAGCTTCTGCACCCCCACCTGCCTCTCTCCCTCCCCCATTTACCCTTGCTTCATGCCAGCAGGCTCTGTCCATGCTGCAGCTTGGGGCACTGAGCCCAGCCCCAGCTCACACAGCTGCTATGGAGGCTGGGCTGGGGCTGGGCTCAGTGTTCCAGGCTACAATGGGGATAGTGCCTGCCAGCGCAATACAAGGGAAAG
>NW_005842021.1:945792-946273 GCF_000455745.1 Alligator sinensis | reverse complement strand
GCTGGAGGGGTGGGGGGTGGAGGGAGCAGAGGCTTGTGGGGGAGGAGAAGCTGGTGAAAGGAGGAAGAGGGGGAGCAGAGGCAAGCTGCTTGACCTCCCCACACCACCTTCCCCTACTGTTTGCAACCCTGCAGTAGTTGGGGTGGGGGGTGAATTAAAAGATATCCCTACAATAATTAGATTCTATACATGGAAAATGATTATGGAATTTTGGAAAATTTCCGGCAGGCCCTGAGCTGCAGGGAGCCCCGGTCCTTCCCTCCGTGGTAGCTGAACTCCCCGGGGCTGCCCAGGCAGGTGGCTGGTGGACAGGTGCTGCCCCAGCTTGGAGGTAGCACCCGCTGGGGCAGCATCCAGCCTGCTAGCAGCCTACCTGGGCATCCTCTGGGAGCAGCGCCACCACAGAGGGAAGGACCGGAGCTCCTGACAGCTCACCCCCCAGCCACACACACCCCCCCGACCGCAGGAGACACAGGCAGGC
>NW_005842021.1:891023-945761 GCF_000455745.1 Alligator sinensis | reverse complement strand
GGGGGAAGGCTCGGACCCCTCACTGTAACAGTGATGGAAGCCCCTAAATTGAAAAGGTGGGTTTTTAATCATCGCAATTAAAAACCCACCATTTCACTTTAGAGAACTAAACCCCCGTCACGTGTACAAGCATCCTAAGCCATTAATCATGATATCCTCTTTACTAACCTTGTAACAATCATTACGTTCACAGAGAGGAAATGTAAAAATATACACCCCACACTCAAATAGATGTTTAGCAAAGTAATGATGAAATCTGTTTAAACAGAGAAGGTGACAGCTTCTGATCTACCTGCAATTGATTATCATAGAATCATAGAGAACCAGGGCTGGAAGGGACCTCCAGAGGTCATCTAGTCTAACCCATAATCTAAACTCAGTCTATATAAGACTACCGTCAACCCTGGCATAAGACTCAACTCTGCATAACACTACCGTCAACCTGATTATGCTGGCTGCTGCCAAAAGTCTTGTGCAGAAATGGCAGGGAAGGGAAAAGGAGGATAAGGCTGAACAGTAGTAGCTACTCTGATTGCACTCCTTAGAAGCAGTAACCTGAAGACACACCGTACTAACAAGTGGGAACAAATTTCTGCTACAGACACATGCATCAACAAGTATGTAGTCAAGGGGAATGGATACTTCAGAATTTAATTTCATCAAGGTATTCATATCTGCAAGGTTGGGAATAATGTATGTTTATTCCCAAACACACTACACCAGTTCTCTTCCCAGAGGACTACAGACCAAATTCTGCACTTTGATTTGTGTGCACAAGCCTGTAATGCTAGCATGCAAGAATGGAAACAGCTTACTTACTATGAGACTTGAGCCATACCTGACAGCCTCAAATCCATGTTCTTACTGGTCACTTTAAAGAAAGAACATGAGAAATAAAATTTTAAAAGGGTTCTTTTTATCTGGTCAAAAATTTAAGAATTGGAGGAATGGGCAGGAAATTTGATTTAAAGGTGACTTGACCCATCCTGCCAAAGGCAGATCTTTGCTTAAAATCTGTTCATTTCTATCCATGGGAAAGGAGGCTCATCCCAGTTTTGGTCTCTCTGATGCCGTTGTCAAACAATTCATAAGAGAAATTCCATTCTTTTAGCATTAACAATTAATCTCATTTTGCAGTTAAATCTTCCTTTTTTAAAGTAGGCAACTGTTCTCTTTCTATTGAAACAAAATGAAGCTTCCTTGCTACAAGAGCTGTTGATCACTACTTTTTCATGAGGCTCTTATCTACTGCTGGACATTCTGAGTACACAATGTCCCCTCTTAGACGCTTATCAAGAGATCTGAGAGTTAGACATAAAGCTTTTAATTTTAAATGTTGAATACTCTCTGTTCTTACTACTCTCTCCAAACTGATGGATGATTGGAGTGAGCTACCTAGCCATTCAGACTGGCTTCCACTGTAAACAAGCTCTCAATGGTATCTGAGCTGATATATGTAAGACACTGTCTATCCACCAATCTAGATACTTGAGCACTAGGGAGATAATCAGGTGTACATATTCTATGGTGCCTCTCACTTGGGGACCAACATGACATTGAAAAACTCTGAAAAGCTCATGAGAAATCATAACCTTGCCAATGCCTCTACCCACAAAGTCATCATGCTTAGCTTGTGAAGGAACACTCTCTGTGGGTTAAACCTCAGACACTAAAATGGCATGGCATCATGAAATAATTGCCTTACAAAAGAAGCAACTTTATCTATGTCATGCTAGCATTTCCAGGTTCATTATCCTTTAGAACAGGAATAGAATCTTTTCAGTTTTGTTAATGACAAAACCATGCTGCTCTCTACTGAGCCGCAAATTTTCTAGCTGAATCTAAGGTGCAATATGAAGTCTGCAGAGGTTAGAAGTTGCTTGCTCTGTTTTTTTGTTTCCTAACTATAAATATGTTTAGTAGCTGCATGAGCTTAGCTCAAATAATTATAAACAATTTCCAAAACAAATGAACATAACATTTTGGCTAAGTCCTGGACATTTGCACAGCCACTTGCTAGAACAACTGGAGACTGCTATAGAAAGCTGAAGAGAAATGCATGCTGTAAGATTAAAGACTTATTTTAATGTTCATTAACAGTACTTAGAAATCCCAATTAGAAACAAACAGCAATGTGCAAGGCGCTGTTTGTTCAAACCTAAATGGCATGGTATGTTAGGGTTCAAACCCTACCCTAAATATCTTAAAGCTTATTACAAGAGGAATTCAGAAGTGCCCTACTCCTTAGAACAATTTCTCAGATGACCTCACTTCTTTTTACTTGGTTTGAAGACTAAAGTATTGACATTGACAAGTACATCTTATTGCACCTTACAGGAAAGACAGAGTCATTTAAAAGGAACTCTGGCCTTGCTTTTCAAAGGTGTTGAACAACTGCAGCTGTTTATTTCAAACAAACAGATACTAGCACTGTTAAAAAATTTGGCCTTCCATGTTATTCAGTGAAGGCCACCCTGAAAAACAGAATTCTCTCTGCAAGGTACATAGAATAGTGAAGATCAAGAAAGCATTCTGCAGACTCCCATCTGTGTAAGTGAGCAGTATACACACTTGTTGGGGTGATGAACACATGCATGTATTTGAAACAACACCATAGGCATATCATCCTTTTGCAAAGACTAAGAAAATCCACAGTTGTTTCTCCACATTTGCATTGCCTTCCTTTGTTTTCAGTATCTGCTATCACACTAAGGAGTTGACCTCTGAGAGTGAAAGAAAATGATGCACTGCAGCCATGACTGAAAGAGGCTAACAAGGTTTCAAAACCTTTCTTCTTTGTAACAAAGACAAGAAAGAAGGATCAAGATGACTCAGTGAAGCACACAGGAACATCCAACATGTGAGGGAAGTTGAATAAACTTTTTGGTATTAAACAAAATAATAGGCAAGAATATCAATGGACTGGTCTGGATATCAGGGAAGATATGACCCTGGCATCTTCCAGTTCTTGCCAGTACTACCAAAAAATTAGAAGCCATCACCTCCATCAATGGGAGCAATGGTAGAAGTATACCTAGACCAGGTTCTGAAATTTTGAGTGCTGCATTTTCCCCTCAACATGTAACTCAGGCTACAAAACAATTTCTATCATAACTAGCACTACTGACCACTAGTGGTAGGGCCCATTTTCATTAGTGCAGTTTTATCACAAATTCAGGACACAGGTGTGTTACAACAATTAGTAAGCATGCAGTATTAGCAAATGTTCTTTCAGTTTATATAGGTATTTCTGCTTTCAAGCATGAAGTCTTTTTATTAGTAAAACTTTTTTCAGGTTTAGCTACGGTAAACAGCTAGAAGGTTACTGAAGATAACAGCTAGAAGATAACTTGCTTGTAAGCATTTTCCAGTGCTCCACTTTTCTCCAGACTGAAAAGAATAAGGAAGTACCTTCAGTTTTTCAAGGGATAGATCATGCATTTCTGTGGCACAAAGCAATTCCTTAAGAATATTCTGCCCTGCAACGTATCAATTCCCAAAGCTGCACATTTTAGTTTGTGCTCTGAACAAAGCTAAGCACGTTCTCTCCCAAGCCTCTTTTATCTTCTAAATGCATCCTCCTTGGTTGCATCTCACATTACTGCACATTCAGGGTGCGTCTGGATGAGCAGGAACATGCGGTATGCGGCACCACACATGCAGGTATTCCCCATTCTGCTAATTTGCAGTGTGCGCAGGGGGGGGTTGTTGTTGTTGTTGATACTGGGAGTTCACTGTGCCTAAAAAATCAGGGCGGCACATGTGGTGACAGTGTGTGTCATCTGAAACCAGAGTCTGGATGGCCAGAGCCATACTCCAGCTGCCAGCCAGGCTCCCTGCTGCAGTATCACAGGCCCCCAGGACCCCAAGTAAAGCTGCAGGGGCCAGCCCAGGTGCTGGCCCCAGCCTCCCCTACCCCACCCAGGGCAACATACCACTCACCAGAGCACACGTACACAGGCGTTCCCCAGAGACAAGGTGCAGCAGTACACATTGACCCCACGGAAATGCACGCTCCTGCTCATGGGGCCTCACCCATGCTGGCTGCATATAATGAACATATTAATCAGTAGCTCTTTCGCTTAAATAGTGAAAGCAGCATTTTCATCCCACTTCAGAAACTGAAGGTCTGGTTTACCAGTAGGATTAATTTCTATCCTATTTGAAGTGAACTGGCAAGTTGATACATGTTTTCCCTTCTCTTCTACTGCATCAGGGATTTCTCATCACTTTTTCTCTAGCACAGTGGTTCCCAGCCTCAAGTCACGACCAACAATGCTGGCAGTGCCACACACAAAGGATGAGCCAAGCTGTGTGCTGGGAGCTCTCCCACTCCTGCCCCCACCCCTGGGCCACCACCACTCCCAGCAGCGGGTCACAGCAAAACTAAGGTTGGGAACCACTGCTCTAGCATTATTTACAAAACATTGTAAATTGTAAAAACAATCTTCTCTACTCTTGGTTAGATAATCATAGTTCTTCAAACATTTCCTTGTCTGTCAAGTTTTCCACCTCCTTCCAACCATTTTGCTGCTGTCCTCTGGATTCTTTCCAACTTGTCCATTTTTTACTTGAAGTCAAGTGCCCACAACTGGACCCAATGATCCATGGGAAGACCTAACCACTGATGAATCAAGTGGAAAAAATATTTCCCATGATTTGCATGCAACATTCCTATTAACATATTCCACTACTAGCTTTTTTGCAACAATAGCACATGGTTGAATTTATTCAAGATTGCTGTCCATTATAAACTGCAGACCCTTTGCTAAAATGCAGGACTTCAGAAATCTGATGCCCAAAATTTTATATTTGTGTATTAGATTGTTCCATTTTAAATGCAATACTTTGCACTTGTTCTTACTGAATTTCATCCAATTTATTTCAGGCCAATTTTCCAATTTATCAAGGTCATTTTATATTCTAATCTTATTTGCCAAAGAGTCTGCTGTCACACCCAGCTGGGGGTCATCTGAAAATTTACTATGTATATGCTTAATCCCAGTCTCCAAGTCATTAATGAAGATACTGAACAGTACTGGACCCTGAAAGATCCCTAGGGAACCCCACTTGATAAATCTTCCCCCTCAAACATAGAGCCTTTGATGACTACTCTTTGAGCTTTATTATCCAACCAATTATAAACCCACCTTACAGTAGTTATCTAGACTATATTTCTTTATGAAAATGTCATGTCATACTCTCATTCAGAGTATATCAAGATCCTGGCTAATGTTGAAGTATACCACATTCATTGCTCTCTCTCCATCCAGAAAGCTTGCCATTTTGTTGTAGTCAGGGTGGCTAGCAGAAAGGGTATAGTTTTCAGTCGGGGCAAGTTAATATAGGGGCAGCTTAGAAGGGTCATAGTTCTAATATAGCTACTGGCTTCAAATTTAAAATAATATTTAAATAGGGTGACCTATTTCATATTTAAATATTAAATCATATTTAAATAGGGTGACCCTAATTTGACTGGGAGAGTCCCGGATTTCAGAAGTTGGTCCTGGCCAGCCACTGAAAATTAAAATGAGCGTCCCGGGCATGAGGCGCAGTCCAGCAGGAGGCAGAGCAGCATGAGCTGTAAAACAGGAAGCCCTAGCAGGCAGCAAAACTACCCTAAATTTAGCTTGATTAGTGGAATGACCATTAAAAAGGGAGATGATTGTTAACACCTGTGAAATAAGGAACAATGGGACATTAATGGGCCATTGACTCCCTTAGCTTCCTGAATAGTAGTACCAGAGCTGCAACATGCAGCCCAGCCCCAGCCCCAGCCCCACCTGCAGCAGTACCACTGATTGTGGGGGGAAGGGGGGGAAGCGGGGCAGAGGACTGTCCCAGATTTCACATTGTCCCATATAGCCAGCCTATGTTTAAAGAGAGTAAAGAAAACCTGTTTCATGGCATTGATGACTTGCCGGGGGAGGGGGCTGCAGGAAGATGAGGAGACGCCATCAGGGCAAGGGGTGCAAAGGTAAGTAACGGGGGTCCTGATGGTCTGGCTGGGGGGGGGGGGGCGCGGCACACAGTCTTGCAAGGCCTTAAATGCCTGTACACCAATGCTCGTAGCATGGGGAACAAACAGGAGGAACTCGCCCTCAGAATAGCTAGTTCAAATCCAGATGTCGTAGGGTTAACAGGGACGTGGTGGGACTCGTCCCATGACTGCACTACCGCCACATGAACTGGCCTGCTTTTTAGGTATGGGTTTTTTGGTTCCTGGATCTCCCAGGGTCAAACCCCTCTCACCCTGAACAGTGATGTAGTAGTGTGGGGAATGCCTGCATCTGTGGTGTGTGTCATGCACAGAGCTGTAGACAGGTGCTCAGTGCTGCACAGTGCATGTCCCCACTCCTCTGGACACTCCCCTTGAGTATATTTTAACAACCTTTTCTAACAGCAGGATGTTGGTTGCTGTGTTCCCTCTGCTTTACCTGTGGCTAGTTAGGTTGCAGTCTTGCGATTGTCTCAGGGTTGACTGTGAAGATTTTGCTAATAGGTTAGACAATGGATTTGGACTGGGATAATATTGCCTCAGGCAGGGGGTTGAATAAATTAGTGGTCTCCAACCTTTTTAAGTAGGAGATTACCTTTGGCATTTAAAAGCAACCCAAGATCTAACATGTGCTGCTGCCACCACTCCCCTCCCTCCACCCAGCAGGTAAGTCTGTGGGAAGGGAAGGAGGGGGGCTCAGATTGAGGCAGAGGGAGTAAAATTTATTTGGGTGCACCTCCCCAGCAGGTAAGTCCCACCCAGCCAGGGCCTCACTCAACTTACCCTGCTCCTGCTTCTGCTACACTATCCCTCACACAGGGGCCACAATCTAGCCCCTGCCCCTTCCCACCCTGATGGACTGACCTGCTGGGCTGGGGCACATGAGTGCATGAACATAGGCACTCAGCCCCCCCACCCCAGCCTTAGATCAACTCCAAGAGGCTCTAAGATCTATCTCAAGAGGCTCCGAGATCTACCGGTGGATCGAGATCCACTGGTTGGTAGCCACTGGACTAGATGATCTATGGAGGTTCCTTCGGTTCCTACTTCTCTACGATTCTAAAGGATCCATAAAAGTTTTAAGTGTGATGTGATTCAAGCAACTTGAGGAAGAAATATTACTACTGAAGCAGCATTTTAGATGGAGTCAAAGGGACATTTTATTATGCATTATTTGCATTATTTTAAATGCAGATTGTGAATAAAGAGGAGGAAGAGAAATGAGGGAATCAAACTGCAATGCAAATCTCACATCCAGGCCCACTTCACCTTAGTGGATGAGAAGGAAAATCTAAGTCTTAGAAATGCTGTATACATATCATCGCCAAGATTTAGGCATATTCTGAGTTGAGATATGAGATAGGGGGAGCTAAGCTGAAGATGATATCCAGATTTTAGTTATAAATGAGATGGATAGCTTTGTTATTTCAGAAAAGTGACAGAGAAAGGGGAAGTTGGGGTATCAATAAAATACATAGAATTAAGGAAGATTCAATGAAGGAAAGGAGGAATAGAATATATAAATGCTTTGTAAAACATTTTGACTACTTCCTGGAAAGGGCTTTCTTCAATATTTTGCGCTGCATTGGAAACACAAAAACCAATAAAATTACCTCCATCTTCCCCCTGCCCAAAAACAGGTGTTTTGTTTTACTCAAAATGTATTTTAGATTGGGGTAGTGACAACAAGTTGATATTTTGGAGGGAGAGGAAACAATTATTTTGACCAATTTCTATCTTAATTTTTAAACCAAAAAAGCAATATTACAAGTCTCACTGTATCAGTTACAATAGACAAAACCCCTAAATTATTCCTATCATATGCCCTTGGGGGGAGGTGGGTAGTGGAGTCCCCCAGGGCTCGGTCCTGGGGCCTGCGCTGTTCAATTTCTTCATCAGCGATCTTGATGTTGGGGTGGAGAGCAACCTGTTTAAATTCGCTGATGACACCAAAATTTGGGGGGAGGTGAGCACGCTAGCAGGGAGAGAGAGATTGCAGAAGGATCTGGATAGGTTACAGGGGTGGGCAGACAGGAACAGGATGCGTTTCAATACGGACAAGTGCAGGGTGCTGCACTTGGGTAGTAGGAACCAGCAGCACACTTATACGATGGGGAGCTCCCTACTTGAGAGCACGGAGGCGGAAAGGGATCTTGGTGTCATTATTGACTCCAAGATGAACATGGGCCGACAATGCGAGGTCATGGTTGGCAGGGCTAACCGGACCTTGTCGTGCATCCACAGGTGCATCTCGAGTAGAGCCAGGGAGGTGATCCTCCCCCTCTATGCGACGCTGGTCAGGCCGCAGCTGGAGTATTGTG
This sequence comes from Alligator sinensis, assembly GCF_000455745.1. Lineage (NCBI taxonomy): Eukaryota > Metazoa > Chordata > Crocodylia > Alligatoridae > Alligator > Alligator sinensis. Next base: position 937,442 of record NW_005842021.1, on the reverse strand, counting down.
TCCAGTTCTGTGCGCCCCATTTCAGGAGGGATGTGGACAACATGGAGAGGGTCCAGAGGAGGGCCACCCGCATGATCCGGGGACAACAGGGCAGACCCTACAGTGAGAGACTGCGGGACTTGAACCTATTCAGCCTCCACAAGAGAAGGCTGAGGGGGGACCTGGTGACCGTCTATAAACTCACTAGGGGGAACCAGAAGGGTTTGGGGGAGACGCTGTTTCCCCTAGCCCCTGCTGGCATAACAAGGAGTAATGGGCACAAGTTGATGGAGAGGAGGTACAGATTGGACATCCGAAAAAACTACTTCACAGTTAGGGCGGCTAGGAGCTGGAACCAACTTCCAAGGGAGGTGGTGCTGGCCCCTACCCTGGGGATCTTTAAGAAGAGGCTGGATACTTACCTGGCTGGACTCATTTGAGTCCCGTTTTTGTTTTTAGGGTGTGTGTGGTTTTTTTTTTGTTTTTTTTGTTTTTTTGGGTTGTTCTCCCGCCCTGGCGGGGGGTCGGGCTAGAAGATCTATTAGGTCCCTTCCGACCCTGAAACTATGAAGACATATAACCTAAATAAACCATTGCCAGCAACCAAATATCACCAGTGCCTGGCAGTTGATCCACTTCTGCTTTCTGGCACCAAGGCTAGAGTCTGAGATGGGTTGGGACAGAGCCATCTAAGGATTCCCCCCCACCAGGAAAACCTAAAATGGCTAATTAATTTGGTTTTATTTGTTAGAGTACGACAGTTAAACAAAAGCCCATGGCAGATTACAGAACCTGGATTTTTTATGTGCAATAGGGGCATTGTAAACTGTTTGACACTCATCTGACTTGGTTATAACCAACAGGGTTTAAGTTATACCCATACCGCAACTGTTTGGCTCCAAAGTCAAATTTCTGCTTCTCTGCCTAACAAGCCACTTGTCCATGTATTTATCAGTGTGCTCTGGGAAGAACTTGGATAGTAGATATGGAAATTCACTTCAGGATGTCCTACCACACTACACTGTAGAAAGAGGAAGAGCTGAACTGGTTACACAGACATAACTATGATGTTCTACCCACTAAAAAAAAACAAGTGTGCCAAATTGGATACAATTCCTAGAAAAAGGCACTATTAATAACCGAGCACTCAGCCTTGTAGCATATGCACAAACTGTATTTGGAGATGGGAACAACATTCACAGGAAGGCCCAGTGTTAAGCCACTGGGCTCAGTGTCTTAGTTTCCAAATATCCCAACTATTTTTCCAAGGTTGGTTTTTGTTTTGTTTTTTAAAGTAACTGTTTGCTTCTAGCATTGCTAGTTACAGGAGGGTCCAAAAGCTGTTAATTTCCCGCCATGCTCTCATTGCCAGTTATAAGCCTTCATAAAAGGGACAGGAGAATCTCTACCCTAGTGCTGCAGAAAAAAATCTAGAAACATACTACATTAAATTGCTCAGGCAAGTGAGGTATCCAGCAATGGTCTTCAGAATAAAAAATAAATAAATAAATAAAAATAGGGTCTATCAATTAGAGAAGTGGCGCTTGGAGCCTATGTGCTGGCATGCCTACAGTTTTTTTTTTAATGTCTGGCAGGATGTTTTACAAACTAAACTCAGCAAGATTACAATTCCACCAGAAGGTGGTTCAGATGGTTTTGCTAATAATTTTGATCAGCTGAAATGGAGAAAAACATCGTTTCATTTATTTGGCTTTTCAAAAAACTGTCAAGTGTAAGCAAGACCATTAATCGCCCCCTCCTGAATACCCCCCTCCACCTGGGGGGAGGGAGGGAAAGGGAACAAAACAAAAAAACCCCAAACAAACCACATTTACATTTGTTTCCTTATGAAACTAGTCTGTAAAACCAGCCTTTGTCTCCAAAGCTAAGCTTGGTCATTCTTTCTGCATTTCCTTTGCTAGAAGGAAGTACATGTTTCTTCAGAAAATTCACTGAAGGCTGGTATTGCTCCTGCTGCAAACATGTAAGTGCTAACCACCATATATTGGCTTTTGTTTTAATAGCCTTTTAACCAACTTTGTTAATGGACTGAATGCAATTTAGATATGGAACTTGGCTAAAACGTAGCTTCAATTGGCTATTAAAATTTAAGAGCCAACTAAGATAGCTAATTACAAAAAAGCTCCAGTGATAATGCTAAGCAGAATTGGTAATAGCAAATGACAGTCTGTCTAGTCTTATTCCCAAAGGGAAAGAAACTCTTAACTGAGAAGTCAACCAGACAATGTGCAGAAAACTTAATTGCATTACTGGTATTATGGCATCCCAAATCTGGCAGCTCACTGGGACAAAACAGTGAGTAAAGTCTGTCAAACTACTCAGGAAAGCAACTGACCCTTTTTATATATTAGCTGCAGCAGATTCCACAAATTATTGCTTTAAGGTCTAACCTTTTAGGAAAAAATCCCGTAAATAAACCATTGAGATTTAAGACCATCAACAAAGTATCATAAAAAAACCTTTATACCTATCCTGAATTAGATTCTCCCTCCAGATATTTTAAATTAGAAAAAATATAAACAACTATTTGTCTCCTAAATATTCACACACTAAAAGCATTCTTTGCTTCATTATCAATACTCTCATTACACCATCAGTTGAAGTACAGACTAGTTCTCCTATGAAGATTTATCATGTATGGTGGCCACTTTGAAAATGTAGGTAGTAGAGTCTTTAACATTCTCTACTCAAGTGTCTCCCTGCTGTGCCTGTAAATGTCAGTCCAGTTTTTTCACGGCTGTGCGCACAGATTAGAAACAGCAGGAGAGCTTGGGAGTATGACTACAATACCAGTAAGGACACTTGTCTTCATGGCACTGCTCAAGTGATTCTTGGAATGCAGGACCCTGCTGTTTTCTAATATTTACACACAACTGGAGTCATCAAGAGCAGTAAATGCAGTCTAAAGGCAGCTTGCTTCTTTTGTGTTAGGGGCTTTACATTCATTCAAATGGGAACGTCAACAAAAAGTACATCCCCCCCCACCCCGTAAGCTGTGTATTTCCCTACCATTTTGCAATACAAATATAACTATGCACACAGTATTATCAAAACCTTCCTCTTTGCTCTTCCTTACCTTCCTCACCTGTTAAGGATCACTGAAGTTCACAGGGAGTTGCCAGAGCTTCTTGACCACTAGTTATTGTGCTTTGACAAGAGCAGACACAGCCTGATAAACTATTCACCTGGACTCTAAAGTGCTTTTTTGCTTCTTAGAACATTTTATAGGAAGCACTTCACTCAAGATACTATTCTTTTTTGTTACCAAGACCTGAGATTAGTGTATTTTAATCTCAGGATCTGAGGCAGAGGAATTTGAAAAAACTCAGCGCATCTTAGGAGACTTTCTTCTCACATACCCTAAAATTTCTGTGTGTGTTGAAGTTTGGTCTTATTGTATCAAACAGAAGTCTAGTCCTGGATGGGTGAGAGGATTTGGAAGAGTGGTGACATACCAGTAAAATTCACATGCATTGTAATTTAATGTTCAATAATCAACAATAAAATATAAAAGGAGAGTGAATAATGCTACCTTTGAATCATAGAATGATGAATAATGCTACCTTTGAATCATCAGGGTTGTAAAGGACCTCAGGAGGTCATCTAGTCCAAACCCCTGCTCAAAGCAGGAACATCCCCAACTAGATCATCCCAGCCAAAGTCTTGTCTAGCCAGGTCTTGACAATTTCCAAGAATGGAAACCTCTCTGGATGACCTGTTCCAGTGTTTTACTACCCTCCTAGTGAAAAAATTCCCAATATCTAACCTAAACTTCCCTTGCTGCAACTTGAGACCATTGCTCCTTGTTCTGTCATCACTAAGAACAGTCCAGCTCCATTCTCTTTTAAACCCCCTCCCCTTCAGGTAGTTGAAGGCTGCTATTAAATCCTCTGTCCTCTTCTCTTCTCTAGACTAAATAAACCCAGTTCCCCAGCCTCTCCTCGTAAGTCATGTGCCTCCGTCCCTGAACCATTTTGTTGCCCTCAGATGCACTCTTTAATTTGTCCACATCCTTTCTGTGGTGGGGAGTCCAAAACTGAACACAGTATTCCAGATGTGGCCTCACCAATGCCAAACAGAAGGCAACAATCACTTCTCCTGACCTACTGGCAACACACCTATTCCCTGACAGCAACAAATTACAATTTCTGTTTTCTTGCCAACAATATTTATTTAGCTGGCTGTAAGATAGGTCAGGGATGGCATCTTAGAGCAGTGTTCCCCAAGCTTTTGATATTTGGGGCCAATTTTTTTCTGGAATAAAATTAGCAGCACACTTCACTCTTTCACCTGAAAAGTTACACACATAAATCCACACAGTGGTGGCCACCGCCCCCCCAACCAAATGAGCAGTGCCAAGTTGGTCCATGAGCCAGATGTGGTTTGTGGACCTGATCCTACCACATGGGGCTGATTGGTGAGGACACAAATCCCACTCTAGATGTGGAGATTCACGCACATTTCTAGAGCTTAGAAATTTGGCAGTGACAGATCAATGGTAATGTTACTTGCCTGTGCTTTTCCACTGCCAGATTTCCAGACCCATGGGGAGTACCACAGATCAAATGACATGACTCCACAGGCCAGATCTGATACCAAAAGTATCATTTTTCACAACATTTCCACCCTCTTGCAGTACCCTTTGAGAGAGAAAGTGAGTAGCAGCCTTCCCTTTATCCTGGGAAAGAAAACTCCATGGAATTCAATGCATTAATATATGGTAAACCACTAACCTTGTAAAGTCTTGTCATGTTTCTTTTATACCTATGCAAATACACAGAAAGCCTCCTGTATATTTCTTCCATCATACAATGACCAGGGCAAATGTCAGGTGGCAGTAGATGGTATCCAGTTTTCCATTTTAAAAAGTTGCAATTTTATAAACACAAAATTTTCTTGTTTAAAGGGAAAAGAAAATCTGATTGATAATTTAATCATTGAAACGCACACACTTTATATTCCAGCATCCTTGTTTATTTCAGAATGTGGACAGTTGGATAACTAACATTATATAAGCATTTAAATTAGCAAGAACGAACAGTGGTATACCAATAAAGTTCACTTACTCCTATATGCTGCTGAAACAGTTTGCCATTTTTTGTAAAGCAGTTTTCTTCAGAAGACTTATGTCCATTGTTCCAGTTTAAAAGAAAGTTACTTGCATTACCTAAGTGCAAAAGGTTTTCAAGCTTCAGGGTAAAACACTGATCTCCATACTTGATCTCAAAACTTCCCCAGAAATACTTGGGATTAGGAAGCGGGCAGGGGAAGAAAAGAAAACAAGGCAGTTCAGCATAAAAGTGCTTTAAAAATGGAATCAAAAATTTTTAAAAAGTCATCTTACCAAGCAGCAAGGACAAAAGATGATTTTCATGTGATAATTAAGCACAAGTCAAGCTTTCCCTAAAGTAAGAAAGGAAAGTGTAAGAAAATGGAAAATGTGTAAGTAAAAAAAGTTACATAAAAAAGGGAAAAAAGTGGGCTCATACCCTTCCTTGCTTCTTTTTTGGTAAAAATAAAACATGGTGTTTTGTAGGGTTTCCAACAGAAATTCAGGTCTTGCCTAGTGTCTTTCCCCTAGGAGACTACGGATACCTAGAGAATTGATATGAAGACGGCATTATTAGGCAAAGGAAACTCGATGAACTGAAGTTCAGCCACATTACAAAATTTAAATGCGTCAGAAAATGGTTTTCAGCAATTTCATTACATAAACACAGGTGTAAGAGGAAATAACCAATGTGATTGCTGAAATCTGTACTTCAACATTAAATTTTGTAGTGTAAGCCAAGCTTGACTGAATTAAGTGATAAAACAAACACCTGTGAAATAGTTGAACAAAAGGTATCTAATTATTTGCTATTTCTTCCCCTCTAATTAGTGCTACATCTACATATCAGACCTCCAATAAGTGTTCATGCAAAACCAGGGAAGACTAGAAGCAACATTGCTAATATTTCTAAGAAACGAACATAAAAGGAAAAGGGAAAAAAGACCCCTCAAATGGTTGTGGGCTCCCTTTCCAAGTTATAAAGCAGCAAAAAAATTTCATGTCTCAATAGTAATCTGAAGGGGAAAAAAAGAATTTGTACAAACTAAAATCAACTTCATTTCAAAGTTCGGAAAAAATTCTGTATTTATGAGAATTAAATTGTACATAGTGTGCACAAATATTTTATTAAAACATTTATTCTTCAAAAGCAGGTACAAACTTCAGCAGTTGTCATACAAATCCTGTAAAATAACTGAATGTTTAAAAAAAAGGAAAGAAAAATTCCAGTGCTACAGGAATTGAACAAAGAATAGTTGGACAAAAGAACACGTTATTTTGGTTCATCTACTTCTGGACTCTCTTTTTAGTTCTTGGGTTTTTCTTAGTTATCGGTGAGATCGCCTTTGTTTTGGTTGCTCCTGACTCTGTAGTTCAAAACACAAACAAAAGTCAAGTCACTCTTTATATACTAAAGGATAGCAAGAAGGTTCATGGCAAAATAAGTTTTTCACAGCATTTTAAAAGGGTAAACGCAAATAAAATTAGTAATTAGACTTTAATTTATACTACAAATTAGATAACTCATCCCAGGCTCTCAATATCCATAACCATCTTTTTAAAGATATATATAGTTAGATGAAAGCCCAGTCTTGCTCTCAGACTGTCGATTATTCTATAACACTTTGGTAACAAACTGACATCTAAACAGGACACTGCCAGAAATTCCTCAAGCTTCTCATTTTTCCCCATTATTAAAAAATGAAGCTTAAACAACAAAAAATTGGCTCCACCTTTCTTCAGAGGATCCAGGTCGTTTGAAGGAAAGTAAGCTGCAAACTGGACAGTCTGTCTTCTTTATAAAGAAACAGAATTGGATGCAAAAATCATTGCAGTCTTACTGATACTTTTCTGCCCAACAGAAAGGACACGAAAAATTGACATAAATCAGAACAAGTGGCAGTCACAGCAAACAAAAATAAAATATCTGAATAAAAATTAAGCATACGTGACCATTTCCAGAAATGTAGAGACCATTCAAAATCAGTATTATGCCATTTAATAGTACTACTTCTCATTTCTTACTATCATATCCGTGACCAAATCAGGTAGAGCTAGGTTTGTGTTCAATTGGAAGGCATTTTAAGAGGGGCTGATTGCTTAACAGAGGAAGCCAGGGCTAATTCAAGTTGTGTACATAATCAATTTTGATTTGGTGCCTGAGTTGACCAATAAGAAAAACCTGAGATGACTGGCTGTGTGGATGTGGGAAGCAGTGGACATGATATATCTTGATTTTAGCAACGTTTTTGATACGGTGTCCCACAATATTCTCACAAGCAAGCTAAAGAAGTATGGGTTAGATGAATGGACTGTAAGGTGGATAGAAAACTGGCTGGATCATCAGGCTCAGACAGTAGTAATCAATGGCTCTCTATAGCTGGCAGCTAGCCTCAAGTGGAGTGCCCCAGGGGTCAGTCCTAGGGCCAGTTTTATTCAATGTTTTCATTAATTACCTGAAAGATGGCATAGAGTGCACCCTCAGCAACTTTGCAGATGACACCAAGCTGGGAAGAGTAGTAGATACACTAGAGGGTAGGGCTAGGATTCAGAGGGACCTTGACAAATTGGACGATTGGACCAAAAGAAATCTCATGAGGTTCAATAAGGACAAGCACAAAGTCCTGCACTTAGAACAATCCCATGCACCGGTACAAGCTGGGGACTGGTTGGCTAAACAGCAGCTCTGCAGAAACCTGGGGGTTACAGTGGACAATAAGCTTAACATAAGCCAAGTGTGCCCTTGTTGGGAAGAAGGCTAACAGCATACTGGGCTGCACTGCCAGTAGGTTGAGGGAAGTGATTCTTCCCCTCTATTCGGGACTGGTGAAACCACAGCTGGAGTACCGTGTCCAATTTTGGACCTGGTACTACAGGAAGTATGTGGACAAACTGGAGAGCAGTGGATGGCAATGAAAATAGTTAGGAGGCTGGGGCACATTGATTTATGAGGAGAGATTCAGGGAACTAGGCTTATAACATCTGGAGAAGACAGAGGGAATTAAATAGCAGCCTTCAACTACCTGAAGGAGGGATTCCAAAGAGGATGGACCTGGACTGTTCTCAGTGGTGACAGACAACAGAACAAGAAGCAATGGTTTCAAGTTGCAGCAAGGAAAGTTTAGGTTAGATATAAGGAAAAACTCTCATGAGGAGAGTAGGAAAGCCCTGGAACAGGTTACCCAGAGAGGTTGTGGACTCTCCATCCTTGAAGAATTTTAAGACCTGGCTAAACAAGGGATGGGATGATCTAGTTGGGCAGTGAGCTAGACTAGATGATATCTTGACGCCCCTTCCAACCCTCATTTTCTATGATTCTATTAAATGTTTATGCTGTTTTTCTTTACTTTTATGGCTCAAGCTATTTGTGGAATTCAACCCAAATTTGCAACTGTTTTCAATCACCCCTAAACTAATGCATTTTATCACTGAACATATGTCTAGCCCTCTTATTAATCCTGCACAGCTCTTAGATGCAACCTCTTGTGACAGTAAGTGCAACTGGTTGAGTATTCGATAAAACATTTCTTAATCATTTTATTCAAATCCATTGTTCTTATTCTTGAACTCTGATAAAGGTAAAACAGAAGTGATCAAATTTCTTTTTCCAAAAGAAAAGACAAGCTAATATTTCCCCTTCTACTGGGAGATTCTGAAAACCATTCAGCTTTAGCTAAGATGCTTCCATTAAGAGCAATACTCCACTATTCCACTAACCCATTCAACAGAAAGAGAAGAGAAATGGGGATATTTTATTTTGTTTAAGGCAAGAGTTCATTAAACAATTCCGCTAAGAGAATTAATCCATCCATCTCTCATACCAGAGAGGCCTCCCAGCATGAAAACCAGGACATAAGTGAAAAAATATCAAACATTTTGGCTGTAAGCAGGAAAAAATTAGTTTTCAACTTTATTTGTGTTCAGAAATCACATAACTGAACTAAGTCAAGCAAGAAGACTAGACTGTAAGAGGCAGCCAAGAGGCTCCTGTTACTTGAAGGGAAAGGAAGCAACAGGAAAATCCCCAGGTGAGGAGGAGACTGCATGTTATGGACAGGTTGCAGGGGAATAGGCAGCCAGGGACTCGCAGGGTGACACTGTCTACTGTGGGGTTAGCTGTCCAGCAATAGGACAACAGAGCAGAGCCTTGTTTGAGTATTAGGGAGTCTGCTGAAGCAGCAGGGTAGCAGCAGTAAACTGCCCTGAAGGCAACCTGGTCACCAGACCCAGAGAGCATGCCCATCGTGGGTGACTGATGAGTCACCTGACAGGAAGGGGCAGGACTTAGGAGGCACACAAAGCCAGTGCCTGAGACCAAGCAGTGAGTCTGGCTCTGCAGGCTGCCCAGGAAAGAGCTCTGGACCAAAAGGGCTGCTGAGAGATGCCTGGCTGACAGCAGAACTGCTTTGAGGACTGCTAGTATGACGTTGAAGGTTTGCAGAGGAATATAACCCAGGCTAGAAAGAAGTCTTGTAGCCCAGCCAGTGAGCTGGTGGATAATTTGGACCCAGTGTGGGGAGAGTGTGTTACAACTGGAGGGCTAACCCTTTTGTTATCACTTACACCAGTGGCTTGTGAATGGGGCACGTGAGTGGGGTACATTCTGGTTAACCCACAGTGGGGTGCCTGAGGGGCACTGTATTTAACCACAGAGGGGTGCCAGGGGGCACACCAGTGTTTTGGAGTCCTCCGTGGTGCTAGGCTCAAGACAAAGGCAGCTGGAAGCCAAGAAGGCTGACAACCAAGAGAGAAGCAGCCTGAGGTCAAGAAGGCCAGGGGCCCAGAGCCCCAGAAGGGCAGAGACTAGAGCCCAAGAGGGCGAGACTGGGGCTAGAGCATAAAAGCCATGTCTGGCACAGTAGGCCTAAGCAGAAAGGGCCCAGCTAAAGAAAAGGGGTGGAGGCTGGGAAGGCCGAAGCCCCAACAAGGGAAAATGGTTAAATGGCTACACCTGCAAGGTTAGGGTGTGAATGCAGTGGAGGTCTGATGCCATGAATAGAACCTCAAGGCAACAGGTTACCTGGAGGGAGGGCACAGATGGGCCAAGAGGATCCACTTGGCGCATACGGGGCAGGATTGGGACAGCGAGCCTGAGAGGGACCTGCTAGCAGCAGGACAGATGACGGCTTGATCTGGGACCCAAAGGCATTCTCCCTTTTCATCTATCAACTCATTACATCAACACATGGCAGGAAAGGGAACAGGAAGGGGACACAGGGAGCAGAGCAAGAGTCACAAGGCCACCAGGGGGAGGAGTCACAGCTGCCCCTGGGGCCCAGTCTTGTTACAGAAAGCAGAAAATAATTTGCCACAAAGTCCCAAATAACAGACTAACCTAGAGATGGACTGAGAACCTAAAGAGGGAAGAAAACATTGTTTACTTAATCAGTTAAGACAGAAAAAATACTACTAAGGAAAAATATGTCATTGACAAAATTCCTTTAATGGGCTAAAACAGGGGTTCCCAAACTGTGGTATGTGTACTCCTGGGGCTACAAAAGACATCTCTGGGGGTACACAGGAGAAATTGGGTAGTGGCAAATTTAATTTTAATTATTATTATAGGCATTTAAGGGGTATGCTGCTAGGGGTACGCAGACAGCTGGTAAATCTGGAAGGGGGTACACTAAGAACAAATTTAGTAACCTCTGGTCTAAAAGAAGCTGGTCACAAGCAAGGTATAGAAGATTTCCTAGAAGATAGGATTGCATATCTCACTCTTGCACAGTTCAATCGTCTAGGACACAGTATTTTATGGACAAGAAGAGGGCAGGTGTGTGTGCGTGCCACTACACAGCTTATTTCAAGACTGGGAACAACAGACAGATACGCCAGGACTAAGTTTAAGACTCTCCTTTTTAAGAGTTTAAGGCTCAGGGGAAAAGTTGGAAAGTAGAGGCATATTGTGACATACCAACAGTGAAATACTGCAGTGCAGTGCAGTGTTTTGAGAAATGTCCAAAAGACTGAAGGATACATAAAGAACAGGAGGCTCCTTCACTTCAGAACAGAAAAACAAAGTATTATTGACTTGTACTGACTCTGGTACTCTGTTTGGTTGAGACACTGAGAAACTGGAGTTCCAAGGCCCAGCATTTACAGCCTGCTTAAAGAGAGTGGGGAAAGGTGAGTCATTCTGAGAAGGAGAGTAGTTCCTGAGGATTTTAAACAATTTCTAGGCTGCATCAATGGAACCAATGCTCATGGGTTTAGACCAAAGACCATGCTCCAGCTTGCTTGGACATGGCAGAAACAGCATGCATACCATTCTACAGCTTAGCAAGAGCAGCACCTGCTTAGAATAGACTCTTCCAGTGGAAAACTTCCAGCAAAGGTAATAAGACCAGTGGGAATTTTGAAAAGTTAATGTTAAAAGGCACTTTTTTGTCTTTAACAAAATGTTTTCAAGATCATTAGGCTGGGCTAAATGTTGGCATGTACAAGCTGTATGTTGGAGACTACAAAGTAACTCAACTAAGTTGCCAAATGATAAATCATTATTTGCTTTTCACATGTATGCACAGTCTGTTTATAAACCTCTTGAAGTTCACTTTCTTAATTGCAAGACAGTGTTTTAATGTTATACAACCATGAACAAATGTTTATATAATTGCTGTATCCTGAACATTATCACCCTGAAACAAAGGAAAACTGACCTATCAAAAAATCTATACAAACTGAAAACACTCATTTTTAAAGCAAGTGAGAACTATGCATCAATGCAAATCTTTTTTTTTAAATGATTTTAAAGACTCATGAATGCTAGAGAGCTTGCAATGAACCAGCTATTCTGTTCCATGGAGGTACCTAAACCATGCTCATCACTATAATATCTGTGTGCCTTCTAGGAGCCCATTAAACAACGTGGCTATACATCTGTCATGCATTTGTTCTCTCATTTTGTCCCCAGGGGAAGAAATGTGTGCAGTGGAGTGTCCTGTTTTGGTAGTAAGAGCTTTAGTTTTTAAAATACACACGTTGCTCTTTGTTAGAGAAAGCATGGGTCGTGCATTTAGAACAGGTGAAACAGGTGTAGGAGAATTTACATTGCTGAGGACATTCAAGACAGTGGGAAAGGTTCCATTTCCTGGCAAACAAGCCTTACCCTTGTTGTGAAGAGCTCCACTTTGAGTATCAAGATTTGAACAGAATTTGAAATCTGAAAGGGAATCCATATGATGAATTCATAGTAGCCTACATTTCTTAGAAGATTAGCTGTAGCATTCTATGGGAGTTGGGAATTTCCCAACTGCTGAGGTTTCATGGACAGGCACATTACATTGCTATAATCTACCTGAGAAAATGACAAAGTGTTCAGACAGATGTAGCAACTGAAATCTTTCCAAGTGAAAACTACTTCAGAAATGCTTCAAAAAGAAAGAGTTTCATCCAGAGGATCCATTTATGCCCTGTACCTAGGGACCTACTAACTTTTGGAGCCCCTTGCTTAAAGATATTGGGGGAGGGGGGTCTGCTGTGCTCCACCATGAGTTTTCCCCTCCCCCTATACCAAATTCAGTTTCTGCAAAAATCATGAATTCAGTACATCTCTACCTATATCCCTCCTGGCTGCAAGGTTTCAAATGCTGCAATTTTCTCCAGTGCATTCCAGGAGGAGTAGATCAGGCGACAACAGAGGTGGGCAATTATTTGGGCCCACGGGCCAGAGAAATCTGGTGAGCTGTCACAGGCTGGGTCAGCGCACACCCACTCCAGCATGCAACAGCTCACCAAAACTCCTTAAGTGGCTCTCTACTCTGAGCTCAGCCCGGTGGCTGGGATGGGGCCAAGAGGCGGGCAGGGAGAGGCATCCAGGGCCGTGACAGCATAGGGCTAAGGCTGGAGCCTAAGGCAGAACCATGATCCACTGCTTGCAGTCCTCTGTGCCAGGTACCAGTTGTGCAGGTTGAGGCATGCGGAGTGGATCACAGCTCTGCCATGGGCCCTGGCTCCATGCTGTCGCAACCCAGTGACCCCAGGATCTTGATGAAAACTAGCCTGGACCTGAGTAGGCAGAGTCAGGCAGACAGGATGGGGCTGCAGGTGGGCAGTGAGCTGCATCTGGGGCCAGGGCCAGGATCTTGAGGCAGTGACAGCATGGGGCAGGGGCCTGGACCCAGGGAAGAGCCAGGATCTGCTCTGGACATGCTTCTGTCCTCGGAACGCGCCCATCGCAGGGATGTGCAGGCAGTGAATCGTGGCCCAAGCCCCACACTGTCAGTGCCCTGCAATCCCAGCCTCACCTGCTCATCCCACTCCCGAACACTGTTCCACAGCTGCCCACGGCCCCTTTTCATCTGCCCAGTCACACACCCTGCCCATGCAGGTCCCACCCCTGGTGGTGGGTGTGGGGTGGACAAGTTGGGGTGCCTGGGCATCAGGGCTGGGTCTGATGGTGGTGGTAGCTGGAAGGAGCCGCTGCTGCAGCTGCCAGGAAGCAAGTCCAGCCACAGTGTCACTCCAGTCCCACTGTGCACCCAGGGGCAGCAGGATTGGCCACAAGCACCACAGCCTGGGCTGCCCAGGACTGGGACCCGCCGCAGACTGGACAAAATCCTTCAGTGGGCTGGATCTGGCCTGCAAGCCATATTTTGCCCACCCCAAGCTACAACCTGCAGCTCTGGTCCTAGCTCACTGCTCCCCTCGCTGGGTCACGAAGTAGGGAAGGGAAAGCAGAGAAGAGGTGTGAGCAGGGATGGAAAGCATGTGGCAGGGGCTCCTAAATACCCCAAACTTCTCTGTCCCCTCAGGAGGGAATGAGTAGAGGGGATTAGGGCTGGTGGGCCCAGCTCTGCCATCAGTGGGGATGACCGGGGTCTAGCAGGGATGGCAGAGGCACAAGCCTGATTTCATCCCTACCCCATGCTATCTTCATGAATGTGTAACCAATAAATAGGACTTCATTTAAGAAGCTGTTATTTCCGAGTGTTTCAGCCACTTTTGAAATGTTTTGGAATGCTTCAAAAGGCATATACATCCGTCCATCTGACCCTTTGAAACATTTTGTTAGTGCTGTCCACACCTTAAGACATAAATAGCCAAGATCAACTGGTTCTACACAACCAGAAATGACAGAGCATTGTATACAGATGCTGCTATCAACATCAGGAAGAAAGTGCTCGTGTTTGATTATTAATTTAAAAAATACACATCTTTGTGGACACACACCTTCCACCAAAAACAGCATTACAGCTGCCAAGTTTTCAAAAGGTTTTCCTCTGCCTATCAGCATCAATTCCATCTTACCTAGATTCAGTATTGGCCAGCTGTTTTTCATTAAAACATTGTTTCAGCTTGGTGACATGTTACTTTTCTTTACAGGGTGTTTAGAGGACTCCTTTCTTGGATAGTAATCTGAAAAGTTTCCTACCAGAAAAATACTGTTGTGCTGGAGAGGGGAAAGTTGACGCAATAGGACTTACATGGCTTTTACAGGTAGCCTTGCAGAGCTAGTATAGCCATTATGGTCAAGGAAATATGTAAGAGGTAAGGATTAGTGGCGGGGGGGAAGTAATTATTTTGCTGAGCCTACTGTAGAGTTGAAAGACATCTTAGACAAGCTTTCAGGCTCAAGGCCTTTCCTAGACCTCTCCTAACTATACAGTTGGTCCAATAAAAAGATAAATCACCCCAAGGGTGGATTTGATTTAAATCACTGGTCAGGAAGCCCTGATTTAATCACTGTTTTCTACAAAAAGTATATTCTTGTTGTTTGATATATCCTTAATACATATAATTCACAACTCAGAGATAGATGTAGGTTTCATTTTTAGAAGGTACACACAATACATTTAAAGCGGTGATTTATTTTGATTTTTTTTCAGATGAATTTTGCAGCTACATCAGAAAATGGAATTATGATTTGGTTATTTTATTTATGAAAGATAACTGAAGCAGATACTTGTGAGGTCACTGGGAGGTGAACTATTTCCAATTCACTAGATGATTCACGGATTTTTGTTTGGGGGATATTTTTGCCACGCAGTATTAAGAGGACAACAACCTTCACCAGAAATCACAGGCAGTAAAACTGATTTATTTAACAACAACCTATTTTGGATATTTTTCTTCAACAATAAAAACATAATTATTTTAACTAAAGGTGCACCAATATATCAGTTGTATATTGGATTGGCACCGATGAAAGGAAAATGAACATTATTGGCTATCGGCTTTTTTTGGCCGGTGTAGTCAATAATGTCGCTGATAAATGCCACGTGCATGTACACACCCGCACGTGACCAGGAATGCAGCCCCACAGCTTGGAGAGCAGCGCCCTGCAGGTAGGTCTATGAGGGGGAAGGGGCATGGGAGTGCAGATTGAGGTCCCCATGGTGAGAGAGGGAGTAGCGCTGGGGCAGTGCCAGATGCTGCCCAGCCATGGCGGTGAATGGGACCCTGGGGCCAGGAACAGGGCAGAGCTGTGGGTGGCTCATCTAGGGGGTGCAGGAGGATGGGGGGTGACTCTCCACCACTGCATGCACCTCCAAGAGACATATGTGGTGCAAATACCTCCCCAGATTTGCATGTGAGGCAGAGGCAGGCTGCCTGCTGCGGGCTCGGGGACAGAGGCAGCACTAGCCGTTTCCTGCGAGGGGGGCTGAGTGGGCGGCAGTGCTGGGAGGAATAGCTATGGTGGGGCTAGGGTGAATTTTGGGGTGGCTATAGCTTCTCAAATCCTCCCCTAGCGCTTCCCCTGCCCAGGGCACTCCTATTTGCTGCCTTTCCCTTGGGAGCCCTGCGTTGGCCGCACTTCCTCTGCCTGCCCTGCAATGCAGGGCTCCCGAGGAAAAGGCAGTAGAGCAGAGCACCTTGAGTAGGGGCAGTGATGGGGGGTGGCTATAGCCACCCCAAAATCACCCTAGCCCCCCTGCAGCCACTCTTCCACCACTGCCACAATCCACCCCGCGCAGCTGATCCCGTCCCACTCCTGCCTGCTCTGAGCCCAGCCCCCCGCCGCTGGGAAGAGGTTAGCACAGCCCCTGGTCCTGAGTCCACAGTAGGCAGCCTTCCTCCACCCTATGCACAAATCCAGACCGGGGTGAGGGGGAGCACATGCCCCCTATGCCTCCCCTAGAAATGTGCGCAGCAGCAGGGAGCTGCCCCTCCTCCCCACTCTCCTATGCCCCCTGGACGAGGCACCCACAGCTCCATCCTGTTCCCGGCCCCAGGGTCCCATTCATTGCCTTGACTAGGTGGCACCTGTGCCACTCCCTCCCTCACCCTGGAAGCCTCGATCTGCCACCCCCACCCATGCCTGTTCCCCTCCACAGACGTACCTGCAGGGTGCTGCTCACCAGGTTGAATTCCTGTAAATTGGCTATCAGATGGATATCGTCTGATATGGCTGGTTAACAACTGGCTATTAGTATCAGCCGAGAAAATATTTATAGGTGCACCCCTAACTTTAATAAAACAGACATATGTATTTTTGAATTTTTAACTATTTTAGTTATAAACGTGAAATATGTTTCTAAGAAGAATTAAACAGATCGTTGCTGCCAGATCAACATAAAAAAATAAACTTAAGACACTGGGTTATGCAGTAAACTGAGTCTTCACCTTCCTCTTCCTGTTTACTCATAGACTGGAAAAGACAGACAAGCTTTTCTGGTTTTTCAGTTCCCAAGCTATGTCTCAATTTAGAATGAATTAGTCCAAAGGAAGAAAATATTCTTTCTACACCTGCAGCAGACTACTGCTACTGCTGTTAAAAGCTGGATTATCACTTCAATAGTCTGTGATGGATCCAGGTTCTTAAGTGACTTTCACCAATTCGCTGGTGTGACCTTCTTTAGAACCTCATCAGCAAACACATATTTCTTGCATGGTTCACCCTTAGCCCTGAAATTTAATAGTTGGTATTATGGAGGGATGATTGCTGGATGCCCATGTCATAACCAACTCCTCTTCTTCAGCAGTTAAAGATTGACCCTGGTACCGAGTATTGAGAATATTGGCAAGAAAATGAGCTGGAGATAGTGCTTGATCCATTCATTTTTTTTAATGCCTGTAATTTAACTCTGTCGTTGTGCATTTCTCTTGTCCAGGTCTCACGCAGTTCCTTCCAAATTTCAACAGCATCAGCAATAAAACAGTGATTTCCCTGCACTTTGTTCAAGGCTACAGAAATAGGCTTCAGGATAGTCAGCGTATACTCTACATTTCTGTTTAGTCCAATGTGGAGAACTTTGGCTCTTACAATTCCATCTATTTTGTCACGATTTTGTTCACAAATTGTCATCAGATTAGGCCAGTTCTCAATATATCACTCAAAACAGGCCACTACTGAGTTCCATTGTACATCTTGTGGGAGATTTAGTTTGGTTCCTCCTGCTTTCTTCAGAGCAGCTGCTGCAAAGTAGTCATTACACAGAATTATTTTACTGTTTCAACAACATTAGGCTTCATTTCTGGAGCACTGAAGTCTAGGGCTAAGAGGTGCATCAAATGAGCATAGCAGCTATATGTTATTAGCTTGGGGCTTTCTTCTAGATTTCTCAACTTTGATACATTTGCAGCATTGTCTGTGACAAATCTGCTGCTAGACATCAGAATTTTTTTTCCACAGCTTGTTACAGCTTTTACTGCTACTTCTTGAAAGTATTCTGCTGTGTTGGCATTTCCTTATGTATCAATTGTTTCTGTAAGGTAGCCAGTTCCTTCTGTTGTCACAAAAGCACATATTACTGGATCATTGTGGACATTGTTCTACCCATCAAGACTCAGGTTAATAATTTTCCCCTCTAGACTTTTTGCACACTGTTCAATTTCTCTCTCATACGGTTTTATCCAGCAATTTGCCTGCTGTATTTGCTCTGTTGGGTGGACTGTATCTTGGTCATAATGACTGAACCATGTCAATGAAGTGTGTGTTCTCAACCATACGGAAAGAAGAGTTTGTTGCATAAACAAAATGAGCAATATTTCCATCAATTACTTCTTGCTATAATCTGCTGGTTCTTACTACAAATTTATCTATGGCTGTTTCTGGATGATGGAGATTTTTAAAAAAATTTTGCTATAGGTGATATACTATGTGACATACATTTGACTGGAACACTGGTATCATTAGAAGATAACTCTGAAACTGTAGACAGTGATGATGATGTTGAAGATGGATAGTCAGAATCTCATATGTTGAGGATGAATCCTCCTGAACAAAAGAAGTCAATGCAGTCACTACAGTACTGCTGATTTAGTATTACTCATTGCACTCAGTACTAGTTTAGAAGTGAAACTGTAAAAGGAAGATCTGATTATTTCATCCATTATTTTATATCACAACTGCATTAAAAATATGATAGCTTCACAAAGTAACAACGATATTTTTGCTCAAACATTTTGTTCCATTCACCTTCAAACAGCTGCCTCCTGAGAAGGAGTACTTCTCATGATGTTTCATTCAGGCAACCAGAACTTCAATTTTTTTGTTGCACTGTTTGCATTTTGTAAGCATGCCTGTCTTGCCCACAGGTAGAGGAACTTCATTAAAAATATTCCCAAACAGGGTCTTACAGCCTGGCAAGCCTCCTGCCATGACAGGTTTTCCTTTCTACCATACCATTCCCTTACTAGATCTGAAATCAATGGAGGGGCTATACTCAGACACTTATACTTCAAGACTTCTGAAATGTTCTGCCCAAAATGTGTCTCTCTTGTTTCTACTGCCCCTCCCTCCTCACATTTCTCTCAACTCCTCCTCCTTGCCCAGATCTACTCCACCCTCAATAACCCTCTGTTCATTTAACTTCTTGACGCTTTGCCCTTTTATAGAGAGGTAAGGGCTTGACTGTGTACACAAACTTGCAGAGAGACAACAGGGCTGATGGATAAGTAATCAAGTCTGTTATCTCTCATCTCCATATGCTGTTAACAAGGATGTTACCTCTGGAGAGACAAATACACAGTTTGAGAACTGAAATGAAGCATCACAAAGATACTTAATGGGATCTTCTAGACTGAGCACTGAGTCTGATTGGGTAGAGTGGTTCTCTTTAATCTGTACTCATCTATAGAGGAGCCTCTGGGAACTCCATAAGATTAAGCCCCTAATATAGTCCATGGCCTGTTGTGACCTATTTATAAAACTATTCGAAAAAGGTTACACGATTATATGGCCTCAAATAGTATATAATTAGAAGTTAAAATCCCTATTCCATGATGATACCTTTGAGCTTTAATATATATTAAATTAAAACTATCTTTATATAGGGTTTGTTTGTTTTTTAAAAAAGCATCTTAACAAAAAATAATAATATATGATTAAATAAAAAAATCCAAATTTTTTTTTTTTAAATCGTTGACTTTTATCTACCCTGATCACCCCAAAAAACCCTTGCTTCTTGGGGATTATTATTTATATTTATATGTAGAAAGTGGGCTCTGAGAAGAAGGCAGCAGCAGGAACAGAATCCAAAGGAGTACAGCCTGAGTGAAGATGCAAACACCAAGAGCAAGTTGAAATCTGGGTGCAGCACCAGAATTGAACATGCCATTTAGAAGCCAACAACCTAAGATCAAATCAGTGAGGGGAGAAGGAAAAAGGATTCAATGTGGTGACTTTCTTCCTTTAAAAGAGTGAAAAAAAACAAACAGGGTTTATGGTTCCTTAAAGCATAGGCTTCAAAAATCTTCCTGCTGGGGGAGGCTACACAAATAAAATAGGAAGTCCTGAAGGGCAATACTTTTCCAAGATTTTACAGGCTTACAGGTGATTAAACTAGGGGTGCCTTGAGATCCTATTTTTGGGTGCCAAGGGGTGCTCTGCAATGTTAGCATATTCAATCTATAAACACGAATACAATTCACAAGATAAACAGATTTCAAATATGAATCCATAGTACTGCATCAGAAACATTGCGACTTGTGCTCTGAGTTCTCTGTCCTAAATTTAATTTTGAAATCAAGATTTTGGGCATCAGGTACTGCAAGAACACACTTAACCCAGTGCAACAGCCTATGGCAAGGCAACTATGATTTCAAACAGTTTGCTATTAAGCTATTTTGAAAAAGTTTAGTTCAACAAAGAAAATTTCTTTTACACAAAATTTTGACTCTCAAAGTTTTCCTGGAAGTTTAGATCCTGGTATAGGATCAGATCTCATATAAAATTTCATTATTACTTTTGCTTTCAAGGTAAACAGAAGAATGCTTCAACTCTAACAAGCATTAGTTCTCTGCTCTAAATTAAACAGGATTAAACTATATTAGTTTTAAGACCTTTTTAAAAGAGGTTGCATTGGAACAAAATATTACTTGGGCTAAATGAACTGTAGAAAATTTGCTTTCCCAAAGAGACAGATTAAAAAGACTCCCATAAATAATCTATTGTCTAATTTTTTTCTAATGCCATATATTCAAAACTTTTCAAAATAATTCTTCACCACTTAAATAGTGAACAAAAGCTACTACCAGAAAAAATACAACCTAAAAGCAGCATTAAAGTTTCATACCTGTTCAACTGATGTCAAAACTCCCCTCTCTCCTCTCCCAGCATTTTCAAGTCTAACTTCACCTCATGCACTAATTTTCTCTGTTTAAGCCACTCTTCAAAACATTCAGATAAATTTGGAGTGACCACAAAAGAAAGATTATCTTCTACAACCTTTTACATGCAGCTAGTGCAGAATACAGCAATTTTTCTGTTAGGGAGTATGCCTTACAATAAGCATCAGCTTCCATCCCAGAGGTTATGCAGACTCCGCCTGCCTATTAATCTCTATAATTTGGAGTTGCTGCTTTTAACTGATAAAGCCAGTTCATTTGAGGCACTTCAGTTTGCACCCCTAAGATTCTGATTGGGAGGATGTTGGAGAAAGAGCATTTTAGACATAATACAAGAAAGCTTGTATTATGAAACAAGCTTTCTACTTCCCTTTTGCCAAAATTTAATTTTTTTGGCCATCAGGCTCTGCTACAGGGGCCCATTAACACAAGGAAAGAATACTGAGAATAGTGCTGTGAGAGATAAGACTTTTGAATGCTAGTAACTGAAAAATGCCATACTGGATAAGACCTGTGAGCTGTCCACAGTTCCAAGCTCTTTAGAAGGAGAAAAGAAATACTCAGCAATTCACACAAGTACAGCATAACCAGCCCATGTGGAAAGATTTCTCCCAAGCCCTACCAATTGGTAGCTGGTATATGCCCTTTTATAAAAAGGGGAAAGAAACAAAACCAAGGATGGACCCAAGGGAGAAAAAGTGGACCTCCCACAATGTCCTAATTAATATCAATAGTCTCCTAAAATAATCCAAATAAAATATGAAATTAACCTAACATTAAGAGTTTTATTAAAAATAATTCCTGCACTGAAGATTTCTAAGACAATGAATGCTGCCAAAGAAGTTCAAAGCTGTATTTCTATCAACTGTAACAGAAATTATTAAGGCATACATCTGAGATCCTCCTTTCCAATCTATTGATATAAGCTTATTTATAACAGCCTAACACAATTATCCTAATGATTTAACTCCGGTAATGCCCAAAGGTCTTTGTCATGATTAGGACCTTGAAATGCAGAAACATGACCACTGCCCCAAAGGTTTTATAATCCAAAAGACTAATCTAAAAAGAGAAACAACTTTTCTTTGATGCTTTCATTGCCACCTCTAAAGAGACTTCAAAATATAAGTCCTCATCTTTCTGGATACTGTTTTCCAAATTTCCTAGCAGTTCCTCTTTCTGCCATTCTACATACATTCACAAGCATCTGCAGTAATGGTAACACACTTCTATATCATGAGGTTGGCAAAAAACATATTTTCATCCATAACATCAATTTGAAAAGTTAGTCTGAATAATATTAAAATGTAAACTATTAAACACCGCCCTATCCCAACTGCACTTCCTCATCACCACTTACACATAGCACAATACATATTCCCATGGAAAGTATATTTTATTCATGTATCAAACAAAAACAGTAGAAGTTTAGTGGTCGTTTAAGTGAGGTGTGTGCGTGTATGTAAAAATAAAATAAAGCCTAAGGACTGCATATTGAAAATTGTGCGTAGAGCAGTGATGAGGAAGAATCTGAAATATATATCTCTTTTTGCTTAAACTAGAAAATAGATGCCTAACATTGCACCATTCTGTTGCTTACATAAAAGGTAAATCTAGTTAATTAACTCCTATCCAGAAAGTGAAGGTTTAGGAAAAAAAAATTCTGAATAAAATGAAGACAAAAGTCTTTTTTCAAATGGTCACAATTGAAGGTAAAACTGAAAGGGTTAATGTTGTACTCTGGAATGAAAGTGCTCTGACTACTGTTGGTCATGTCACAGTAGCTAGGTATTTGGAACAGGCTTTCTTCCTTCTCTTATGAATTTTTTTCAACTGCTAAGACTAACTTCCAGGAAATTTGAATGTTTAAGTGCCATCATACGGGTATGTTTATAGTGCCATGGATATTGCTTTATTGCCCCTTTATCTAAGATATATGATCTGAAAAATATTCTTCAAAGTAGTTAACTTAAAAAACTATTTGAATTTGATTCTTATCCATGCAAGGTACGGACAGCAGTGGCTAGAGAGCAAGAAATAATTCAACTAGGCATTACATATTGCTCTGGACACCTTAAAGAACCTTAATCTTGACTTGCAATAACCCTATTGTAACTGCCTATGGCTTTTCTATGGAAAAAATACCGGCTATGCCAAATTGTACCAAACTATTTCAAATTCTGTCTTCATAAATTCTCTATCCTTAACGCTGATCCTCTCCCCTTCACTTTAAATCCACTCACTGCTGGAAACTGTTCCCGCCGCTGCTGCTGCTAGCTTCTGGTTGTAAAATGCTGTGATGAATTGGTCCTGGGGAGTCAGCATTTCCTGACAGCAAATTGGACAAGATGGGAGGGAAAAAATGAGAATGGTGGGGAGAATGAACAAGAGCAAAAGGATGGACCTTTTGTATGAATGAACAAGAGCAAAAGGGGCAGGGGACTACCAAATTTTATTAACTAACAGTTTCATCAACTTTATGTCTGAACACACTTTGCTGCATAGAGTTAGCATACAGTTTTCCTAATGCTACTCTAGGCATAGTTAATTTCCTGGGAAAGCCAAAAAACTTAATTTAAGTTATTTGAGTCTTCAGAGGTTAACAGTATCTACTTTCTGGAAAGATGTTTTTTGACTTACTAGAAGGAGGACGTCTCTTCTGTTTTGGACTTCCTGCATCTTCTACATCCTTTTCAGTGCTTTCTTCTGCTGTGGCTGTTGCTGCTGCTGCCTTTCTCTTCCTCTACAGAAAAGTAAATAAAATTATACTGGTTGAAACAAAAGAAAAAATTCCATGTAGATAAAGTTTAAATTATTTGCATGTAATTCTCTGCAATTCCAAGTCAGCCTACCACATTTTCCCCCACAATCGCCATAAAAAAATTGACCTTAAATGGTCACCATTTCCAAATTACAGCAATTAATATTTGTCAATCCTGAAATCAAAGCACTTATTATAATAAACTATTACCATTTAATAATAAGCATCACCCCTCTCTACAGTTATTAGATCACATTAAAATTATTTTACTTTAAATCAAAAATCCATGTTTCATGGTCACAATTCTTCAAACACCATAACGTTAGAATTTAATAATTATCACAATCAAGGATCAATCTGAAAATCCTAAAATAATGTAAAAAATGTATCCCAAACTAATGTTATAATGTTATAGAGTTATATAAAACAAATGCATACACACACACACACACACACACACACACACACACACAACTAATATATACAGTATTAAAGTTTAACTTTATTTGAATCTGTATTTCTCCTTAAGGGTTTTTCAGTACAGCTAAAAAAGTAACTACACCCACTGACAGCACATTATTATTTTTCCTAATGGCAACTATGGGTTCTGTTCCAAAGAGAGCGACATGGGAAAGCTGAACTCTATTCAAGGCACATTATCTTAAAACCTTTAAAAGGATAGAACTGTTATTATCTGTGTATTACAATTAATCCTACTGTTGCAAAGTATTCTTAAGGTGGTTATGGAAAGATCCTCTTTTTTAAAAAGCCATGTCATTTTGCAAAGGATCGATTGGCCCATGTATAGAACAATAACTTTGCTAAACCCTGGCGAAGTTTAACCCATCATTTTTTAGTAACTGAGTAAGAATGCACTGCTTTACTAAAATAGCTTTAGAAGTGGTTACAACTTCCCATAGCTCATGAGAGAAGGGGAGAGTGCATTACATCTTTCCTTTCCAAAGTGTTGCTTCATGATTACCATCTAAACCCTGCTGGGCTGAACAGATTGGTTCGATAATTACATACAATAACTGCAGTGGGCAGGTAACCCTCAGCTGGCACAGGGCAGCTCCCCTGTGAGAACTTCCATATGCAAACTGCACTGATGGAGTGCATTAGGTACATCTTTCCTGCCGGTGCACAGGCCTGATTAACGCCAGCCAAGACTCCAAGGTTAGCATGTCAGCAGATTTGTGATGCATTAGGCAGGAATAAACACAGACACTTTTGTTCGTTCTGACCAAAATTAAGGAGGAATATTTCAGCACTGTATTGCCTTTATACAGGAGATAATGCATTCCTCCCGATTGTGCTGGGAGAGATTTTAAATGCTCATCGTAGAAATAGATATCCAATGCATTCTACACAAAAGCAAAGTACATTTATCTTGTTTCCCAAGCTTATTTAATAAAAAGTGTTTTCTTAATCTTGATGCAGGTGAATTACATGGCAATAAAAATCAGGCAGCATTCATCTGACAAAGGCAACACCTGTGTATTTGAAGCAGAAG
The DNA here is from genome assembly GCF_000455745.1 of Alligator sinensis. NCBI lineage: Eukaryota > Metazoa > Chordata > Crocodylia > Alligatoridae > Alligator > Alligator sinensis. The sequence continues at coordinate 912,611 of NW_005842021.1, read as the reverse complement.
GTTAGAAGGAACTATGAATCACTGTAATCTATATTTCTCCTGTTTATTTTACTTCCAATGTTTTCCAACACTTACTGAGTACTGTCAATGTATTCAGCACTGAACAAAGTATGATACGCACCTTGTCTCAAAGAGTTTGGTTCAACATTAAGGATGTTAGCATAGGTAGCTTGCTAAGCTAAGGCTAAAAGAATTTATTGCATATTAATATTAAAAATAAGACAGATATCTTTAAGAAAAAGAATGAAATTCCAGGAAGTCTGTTAACTATATATCCCATTTTATTTTTAAATCTCTAGAAACAAACGTTAATAGTTAAACTTATACATGCTTGGAATATTGAAAGGTATGCTTGATGGCCAGTTTCACACTCCAACCCAGCAAGCACACTTATGTTATTTATAATGCACATCACAACATATTTGGTGGTATGAATCTATCAAGGAGAATGCAGTGCTCTAAGAAATTTTTTTTTTTTTTAATTTACAAATATCCCTCTAAACCAGGGGTGGGCAAAATGTGGCCTGTGGGCCAGATGCGGCTGGCCAGGCCATTCTATCCAGCCCATGGGGCCCCTACAAAATTTAGAAAATTAATATTCATCTGCCCCTGGCTGCCTGTCATGTGGTCCTTGATGGCTTGTCAAAACTTAGTGAGCGGCCTCCACCTGAAATAACTGCCCGCCCCTGCAACCATGAAATAGCAAAGTTGGCCTGCCATATACCACAGCAACACTGAAGAAAAGTGTTTTCAGAGGAGAGGGAGGTTTGTTGTGTAGTAATAAAACACCCCAAAGGAATCCAAGCGTGGGTTTCTTACAAGACATGTTAGGCTTTAAAGATTGGTGCAGAATGAGTACTAGGACACCCTTACATCCTACAGCCATTTGTCTCTCTCAGTTCTCTGCCTCAAAATAATTCATCCTTGAGGCAAAAGTCATGAATCCATTAAAAGATGATAGTGCTATTACAACTAATAACTGTTGTACTCTACAGCCGTGTCCAAACATGCACGGGTATGCATTTGCAGCAGTTCAGACTGCCACAGCACATGCCCTTGCATGTGTGCTTCGTTGCAGGACAAATTGTCCTGCAATGGGCAAACTGCCCTTGCCCAGTTTCTCCTGGCTCTTCAGCCAGGGTCTGAGGCCAGCACCAGTGCAGTCTTACCTGGTGGCCTGGAGCAGCAGAGGCACAGATGGGGCAGCACATAGGCCTGGTCAGCAGCCAGAGCATTGCTTTGGACAACCTGACCTCTGTCTGCCAGCACATGCTTGCTGTGCATGCATTGTACTGCTTCTGTTTTGGGAGGAGGGGAGGGGAGGTTTGCTACCAGGAAATCTCAGTAGCAAATTTTGGCCCTACGCTGCAAATCTGCAGCACAGGGTGTTTTAACATTTGCCGCATACAGTTTGCAGCACCACAAAGAGGTTTGAGGAGCCACAAACCACACTTCCCCTGCATGTCTGGACGCAGCCTATGAAGCATGAATTTGCATACAAGATTATCTGCTCAAGTATTATGGATCTCTCTCCCAATTCCAATTCTCACAGCACTCACAAAAAAAATCCATTCAAAACAATGAGATGGCTCTCAAATAGTTACAAATAAAATAGCTACTTTAGGCATTAGGCTTTCTACAAAAGGCTAATCTTGAGTATGTAAAACATTGCCAATATAAGGTGTAGGTGCATCAGTTATAAAAGCAGTTACTCTAATATTATAAAAGCCTATGTCTGTCTGTCTATCACACTTTAATCGCAATCTGACTGGCTGACGGAAACAGCCAATCAGAGTGCTCCCAGTGTGGGGGAGCGCCGCCTTGATTCCAAAGCCGCGCCGAGTACCAGACAGAGGGTGGGGGAGCCAAGGCTAGCTGTGCTGGCCTCAGCTCCCTCACCCAGCTCCCTGCAAGCAGCGCCGAGGACCGGAATACTAGCCATTCCTGACGGGCAATTGGCTAGTATTTTAAGACTCTCTCATTAGTAAGATGGCTCTTAGTAACAAGGGATCAGTACCATTATCAGAGACTGATTCAAATTAAAACTCCAAATTCTTGTTTTGAATGAAGGAATATATGCGGTCCAAAATCTGAACCTCTTTCAGGGTTAATCCCTGGGACCTTTGTTCACCACTATTTTTAGATCCATAGGAAAGCACCTCCTAGATCGAAGTCGAAATCTTGCCCATCACAGACAATCATGTCACATAGTCCCTTTCATAAACCAAGTTCCACACGGAGGGGCAGGAATGGCTATGAAAACATCTTACATTACTTCTTCTTTCCTAACCTGCAAACTCTGCACACCACACTACTCCAGCTAGTCACAGATCCATCTTTTCCTCCTAAGATTTTACAAGTCTAGCTACCTACTCCTCACTCATCCTTGATGCTTTCTGGAAGCAAAGCTCAGTAACTTTCAGCATCCTATTGCTCTAGATAGCTATTACCATTCAAAAACAAGGGGGCTGCTCAATGAAGATCAGCCCCCTCCCTGTCACCAAGGTTTTTTCTGGAGTGAAGCAAGATGAGACCCTTGCAAAAGGAACAATCCTTTCCCTTCCATACTTATCCTGAAGTCTTAACTGAACCACTGGCCCTGAAAAGAACTGAACATAAATGAAAGGACTTTCTAGCCAAGTATGTTGCTACAGAAAGCAAGCCATAACAGCTTGATATCCAGTTAACTATTTTACTCTTGGGAGCTGTTCTTATTAAAGCGTCCACAGCATCTCATACATTCAGCATCCAACACTTCAAAATGGTGGAGGGGGCGCTTTAACTAAAGCTTGCTTTACAAGTTTTAGTTAAAGTGCCATCGCCACCATTTTGAAGCACAGGGACACTGAATACACGTGATGCTGAGGCTGCTGAAGCGTGCTATTTAGAGTCTGGTCTGATGCATTCTAATTAGCATACATCGGAGCAGGTGTTGGGCACACGTCTAGGTGCCCTTTAAGCCTGGGAGTGTCAAATTTACAGCCTGCAGGTCTCCCACAGGAGCCAGGGTGAGCAAGGGCAGGGCCCAACACCAAACTCTCAAACTCATGGCCATACAGATTTGGCCCAGAGACTATTTTCTGTTCAAAATCATAACTGGGTAAAACTAGAAATACTTCCCAAGAGACTTTCAAGCTCCCACAGCTTTTGTTTTTTGTCTCATACTTTCTACCCGTGAAACATTTAATGCATGGCAAATTGACTGTCAATTATTACTAGCCAGGGAGAGAACTTGTATAACATCAGATACTTGCCATTACCTTTCAATCAATACTTATAGATGTAATTCGCAGCTCTGGTTGAGGTTAAAACAGGCTAAAGAAGGCCCACCCACAAGCTTAGTCAATTTCATTACCAAAGGGGTGGAGTAAGCATTTCTTTCACCATGAAATAACCAAAGCAGAAAGATGCTGGTTTCTGACTTCACTATTATTCATACAGAAGGTAAGTGTAACAAAATATTTCATTACAACAGAAGTGGTGAAAAACTCACTTTTACTATACGTTTCTCTTTAAAGACTTTCCCTATTAAAACTGCTTGTATGACATAAGTAGATATAAAACAAAAAATACGAAGTTTCAATACTTAACATTTACAAGACAAATCGCACAATTCCCTTATTAACATTTGTTCTAAACAGAGTATTAAGAGTAAAGTTTATTTGGTAACTTGGCTTCAAGTTCAGTCATGTCTGACCCTCTGTATTCTTTATATCATAATGTTCCACCCACCCCTCCTCTCAAATTAAGGTCCAAAATCTATGATATTTTACAAACTGATCAGTGAATGAATTTTCCAGTGACTTTTCTCCCTTTCACCAGGAACTGTCTGATAAACACTCAAGTAAATCCTGTGAGCATTTGCTAATTAACTGTTTAATATAGTTATACAAGATTAATACAGTACGCTGATTTGCTGAAATGTTTGCCTTATAAAAAGTATCTGTGTGGTATTAAAAGACTGTATACCTTAACCTGTGGAAATGAGCAGGTGTGAACAAGAAACTGCACAAAGTTGCAAATGTGAGATCTACTCAGCATTCCCAGTCTACTTAAGCACCCTTAGTCTGGCACTAACTGCTACACTCAGCATTTATAAACAGTATACAAGATCCCTGCATATAATATCTGTGTACCAATAGCAAATAGTTGCATAAGGATGCCAATTTAAAGTTAAAAGTTTAGGACTAGGTATGTAAATCAAGAAGCTTGATAGGAAACAAAAAATGCTAACCAAACTTCTCATTTTCCTTCACATCCATTTTGGCCCATCTGGAGATTCTGAGATTCTTGGGGAAAAGTAAAATTAGCTGGAAAAGCTCATCTGTTTAAATGGCATTACAGCTACATATACATTCTGTTATTCAAAGTATTTTTTTATTGAATGTGAAAGCATACCTGCAAACATCATGTTATATTAAACTTTCAGAGCAGTTAAGATTAGAAAAATGAAGCGTCTGTGTATGAAAAACACGAACATTTGAGACTCTTTCCTTATTAACTGATTTAATTAGGACATCTGATTTCAGTATCATTTTATTATTACTACTCATTTAGTTCAAAAGAAGAAGCATTAAAAAGCTGAATGGCAAGTACAAAGTAAAAACCTTTTGTATGGGCTTTGTTTGCAAGTCTCCATTCTCTGACAAACCAATGTCCAATATTCCATCATCCCGTTGACCAATGGCCTTGAGCCCTTGTAGAAGTATTTCTCGGAAATGCTGATAAAAAGGTTTATCTTCATAGCTCAATAACTTCACCTTTTCCATGTATTTGGCTATTTCATCTGGGAAAACAGTACCTACAATTAATGTCTATTAAAAGCAGTTTAATCACTAGGTTTTACCTTAAAAAGTCAGAAAACTATGAGAACCCATTTACAGTTCTTTGAGATGGATATTAAAACATACTTAATTATGGCTATTTAGTACAACATATTTTAAAGGAAAAATAGCCATTCTCAGTGCTATTTAACAAATGGTCACAGCACCACTTTCTCTTCTACATTCGTCACCAGGAATGAAATATTCAGTTTTTAAAAACTACTTTAATAGGCTTATCTCCTCCACGGTGAGACTTTCATTCAACTGTATTTCTTCTTCCCTGAATTTAAGGGCACCTACTACAGATGACTGGAAGTCTGAACATAGCTTTTTTTTTTTTTTTTAATAAAAAAAGGAGAAAGTTTCATATTTTTCCCCCCAAATGAAAGACAGGAGTGTCATTGCCAAAAAACCTTTAAAATTATACTTGACAAAGTACTAGTAAACTGGAAAATCCTGTATTAACAATTAGGACTGGGTGACAGAATTCTTCCATTTCTAATCTCTGAGAAAAAAGTATTAAGGTTACTGTCAAGGCTTTAAAAAAACTGCTAACCAGCTCACCAGGGCAAGCTGCAAGCTCTCTCACAAGAGACCTAAGAAATTATTTAGAAATTAAGTTTTTCTTAAAAAAAATAAATAAATCTAGGTCTTTCAGCTGTAAAGAAAGTTTCTAAACATAATGGAATATAAGCCAATGTGAAGCTCTCTTCTAAGCTACAGACAACATTAATGACACTGCTGCTCCCCACAGCTTTGTCAAAATATAGCAGAGAGGGGGAAAATAAAATAGACTTACCTATTCAACGAATGTTGATTATTGCTATTCAAACCCTGGTGATCTGAGAAACAGGTCTTGTGGACAGAACACATTGGTACAACCTTCCACCCAACCCCTTTCCTAACGTGATTTTAATCTGCTTATATTAAATCCAACACAAAAGAAATTTCTACAAACAGCCAAATATTTAACAAAAAAGTTTGTCAGACAAAAATTGGAATTTCAGACATGCTGCAAATGCACTCCTGGGGTTACCTAAATAATCTTTCCAAAACACATTAATGTTATCTGCAGCATTATAGTGGTCAGTTAGTCTTTTAAAAAAAAGAAAAGTACACTGAAATTAAATATTAACAATGCATCTTGTCAAAAAAAAAAAAGCCAAAAGCCCCTAAGTATTAAAGACAATTTGTCTAAATATAATAAAACTGCAAGTACTGATATTTTATATAGTTCTTCCTACCTGGCTTATTTTCCCCAAGAAAGCACTTTTCCATCAAGTCCGCAATATTCTCTCTGTATCTGAGAAACAAGCGTAGAAAAATCAATGAGACAGACTGCAATAATTTATATTTAATAACAATACCTAAATAATATATTCATTCACATCAGATTCAAGTTAAAGTAAGGTAGCACAGAACAAAAATGGTTTCTCAAGTAAGTTATTTGTGTTAATGTATAAAAACAATTCTTTGAAGAGTATATAAAACTGTTTGGTAAAGGTCTTTTGTCCTCATTCTGTTCACCTTTTACACTGTTGTCTAGCTCAAGAGATTGGAAAACCAAAAAGCTTTGTTGTTTCCATTTTACAATTGGATCTCTCCATGCCAAAATTATGCTTCAGTTGTTCTTTCTGAGGAAAGAGGGCACTTATCCATTTTGTAAAGTCCTTTGATCTTTTATTCCTAAGACCTTATTAAAAGTGCTTTAATTCTGCACCATTGTGTGATACAACTGAGAAGAGCATGCGATTACAAGACAATGCCCCTCTAACAAACCTAGCTGAAGGAAACAATTTCAGTTCTCTGCTGTCCCTGAGCAACTGCAGTGTGTATATATGGCACAGTGCCCTGCTAGCTCTGTGCACACTAGCTACCCAACCAAAAGCAGTTTAAAAGTTCTATTGTGATGACAAATGCAAATCAATTAAGAAAAATGTGTAGAAGCTACCAGACACAGCTAATGCAGTGCATTTCAGTCCTAAGCTGACTTGTTTCAGGGGAAGCAGCTTGAGATCTAACAGGAAAGAAAGCCTAGTGAAAAACAGAAATTCTGGGTAACTTTTAAAATATGTATCTTCTTCTGCAAGTTTTACCTTGAGAGGCTTTAAAGATGAAACTCTCAGGAGATAAATTAGTTTTGAACCGAGTTCCAAAAAACACTCTAAGCTGTCTTGCTTTGAAAGGGAATGATAGTATTGGTTGGAAGTTTGTACGTTAATATTTGCTGCTTGAGCAACTATTTTTAGTCAGATATTTAAATTGGACTGTTTTTATTGACTTTCTGAATTTTGGTGACAGATGTCTCTAACACATTTTTCCCACATAATGCTAGGCCAGCTTCAATGAAAGTGGTCTCATGTCCAAACTTTTGGAATTGTTTGGCAAAGTCTCTGTGGTATGTAAACCACAAGTATTTTTAAGATGATCGGGTTAAAACATTTTTTCAGAATTGATGTTAGTTACAGTAATCTAATTCAAGTGTGACTGGAACAGGCTCATGACGCAGGGTAAACCTCACCCCGATCTGGAAGATCACTGTGCAGCACTGCATGTGTGAAGATCACTGACTACCAAAACTTCCCTCTAGTTTGTTGACCCTAAGAGGCAAGACTGATATTCCAGAGTTCCAGGAGTATCATTTTTGGACAGAGGAAATCCAGCCTTTGGCCACATGCAGGTGTTAAGTTTCTACTGGGAGAAGAATCACTGCTCTCCTGGTAGAAACAATGACCATCCAGATATTGACTCATTTTCTCCCAGAATGAAAATGGAGGTTTCATAAGATCAACTCATCTCCAACTGACAGAAGTCACTTCTGGGAGATTATCTCCTGGCGGAACACACACCTGTACTCAAGAGAGAAGCTGCAGTGCTGTCTTGCAGCGTTTCAGAACGTCTTGTTCTCCCACCCCTCCCCAACCCCCCCGACAGCTCCAGGGAGACAGTTTGTGACTCGGGCTGCACTCTACTGCAGCAGCCAAGCATGGTACAACCACTAGTCCTGACAGCTTTAAGGCCGTGAACGCCCAGCCCCTCTCTACAGCCCCATGCTGTACTTCAGGGTTGTGGAGACAGACAGTTCCACGGCAGCCATGGGCCCTGCCATTCTAACCAGGCAGGGGAACTCAACAAGACCAGACCCTGGCAGAACCTGTCCTGACCTGAACAAACCCAACCACACCTGACAAACCCAGACCCAACTCCAACCTGCCAGCACCTGGATGTGAACAGACGTGCCCAACCACAACCCAGCACCATGATTCCATCAGGGTAGTCTCAGATGGTAATATTGGTGAGAGGAAGGAAAACAGAAACTGAGGCACACCTCATTCCCCACCATATTCCCACAGGGCTGGATGCTTCCCTGCATGCCAGGTGGGAGACAGCTGGGAGCTCCCTCATCCCGAGTCCTTCACATTGGTCACAGAAACCAGTGTTGGTAAGAGACAAGGAAACGGGAAAACTGAGGCACACCTCATTCCTTGGCATACTTCCATAGGGCCAGGGCCTGCCCAATGTCCTGGCATGCGAGGAGATATTCTGCCAGGAGCATGTTTGACATGCATTGGAACTGGGTCAATCCACTGGTGCCAGAGGGGTAGGAATCCACTGCAGGCTGCTGGAGGGTAAATTGACAGGTTTGCTAATGAAAAGACAGAAGACACCCTCTAGGTTTCCAGCTGGGAGGAAGGGACAGAGAGGGAAGGGTGCTGTGAAAAGGAGTTCTCCAGGGGGTGTGGTCTCCTAAGCTGGCCAGCCAAACAGCTCTGATCTATATGCCTGGACTGCTCTCACCATTCTCCATCAGCCAGGAGAGCCTGAAAAGCATGCTGGGATGTGTACACTGTGGTTCCCTGGCTGTGTGCTCTTGGCAGCACATGTTATGTGTGTGGGACCTGCCCAGCCCCTGAAATGTCTGCAGAGTCCATTCTTTACTAAGGAAAAAAAAATGTGCAAGAAGTCTCATGGTGGCTCTCAGTCCCTGTATGTGGCCTTTGACAAACCAGACTGTTCCTGCACTGTAAAAGAGGCCCACTAATAAGAAGCACTTTAGAAGAGCAGCTCAAGCTGCTTGAGACAATCCCAGCTCTTAGACTGTGGTACTTTAAGTGTTTACAAAATTCTTAGTCATTTAAATAAAAACAGAAAACAAAAAGCGATTATCTGAGAAATATCCCATTCTGTTTAGACTCTTTAATTTAAGGTGTGAAATTATTTAGCACTCTTGCACACCAGCATACACCCAAAAGTCTGCATGATAAAGTAACAGAAAAAAACCCCCCCAGGATGAAATAGTCTCTTTCAAATATATTTATTCATGCAAGTTCTGTTAAAAGTCTCAAGAAACCAGAAATTGTGAAATTAGAAATTAAACAAGCTCAATCTACCACTTATCCAAAATCTTCTTTTAAAGTCTAAATTTAAAATATTACTATGAGGGGAAGAGAAGACTAACACTACATAAGAACTGAATTCTAAGAGGGATGCTTAACTGGCTCTGAAGTTATGGTTCAGCTATTCAAGAATCTGGTTACAGTACCAAGATTTTAACCAGTTTTAAAATCAAAGATATAATTTACTCTGGTAAATTACTCTGCTGGGAGTTATAAACAGAGACACCTTAAAATCCTCATCAGAACTTAAAGATGGATTAATTCTAGAAACGATTTGAGGTCTAACTCATTTTAAGATTTAGTTCCAAGATCAAACTGTTGATACTAATTCATTGATTTGACTTTGATTTGGTCTTTTTTTTATTCTTAGTTTAGTTTAATATTAGCAACAATTCTGAAGCTTTGTTAATTTTATAAAACGCATTTTAAAACATTTTAAGCATAAAAATATTCTAGGCATTTCTCTGTCAATAAGCAATACAAGTCCAGAATCTTTGAGGATCTTTAGATTTCTCTCAAGTAATTTTTGTTTCTCACAACTGAATTTAGGTAAACTATTAAAGATCAAAAGATGTTCCATCTTAAACTCCCCACAGCAGTTCCCCACTTCCCATCTGTTCAAGTCCAATCTCTGTTATAGCTGATGATGTACGGTAGGGCTCTTACCCCTTACATACGGCAACTCTCACCATATCTGTAATTAGAAGACAGAAGCTGCTTGCTCTGAGAAAGGTGCAACAAGCAGTGTTAGAAAAGGGCGAGAAGCTGATCTAAATGAGTGCTGGTGAGACGACAAAGCCTATTTGGTGGGACCTGGCAGAACTCTCGTTCTCTTACGGTCAATAATTCTTTCAAGCAAGAGAGAGGTATGGACATTCTGGAATCCCTATGCCAAAAAGTTAAAGATTAAATACAATATACTATACCCAGCCCTTCACAGCAAAGGAAGCTGTATAAAAGTACAAAATATTGCTAGTGCCTTTTCACTGCAAATGAAAAAGAAAATATATTCCTTACCTGATTTTTGAATCTCTGACATAGTTGGGGTCTTTCAAATTGTCCTCCCATGGTAGATGGCCACTGAGCCAATGAATCATACAGTAGCCTAGAATTTCCAAGTCACCACGTCTTGATGGAGCTACAAACACAAGAGTCTGAACAACAACGATGCATGCAAACAAACACTTAATTGTTTAAATATGTTAAGACAATTGGAAATCAATTCAAAATGACTACATCCTTTGCGAGAAGTAGAGAAGGAAAAAATATTGTTCTAACATTTGGAAGTTCACTTCATTTCAAACTCCTTTATCAATCACTTTCTCCACTCAAGGATATGTCATGCAGCAGTTATACCAATTTGTGAAGCATTTTAAATCCTCCGATTGTGACAAAAATAGAGCGAGTTAGTGAACTGATTGACTTTGCTATTCAAAACATTACTATTTCATGAGGAAAAGGAAGGCAAAAATAATTTTGAAATCTGGGTTCCTGAAACTATCTTAGAATACGGAAACTTTTCAGATTTCCTTAACAAAGCACATTGCTGCTTTTGAAAGATTCTAAAAGCAGATGCGTTACATCCTTAATCATCTTTAAAATATAATGTTGTGTGTTCCTTAAAGCAATGATTACAATTATATTAAATGGACGAACTGCCAAATCATCTATTGAAGGCCTAGTCAATTTGTAGCCCAAATGAAACAATTAACACTGCAGCATATTTTACTGTTTAAATTAAAAACTTTAGCAAGACAAAAAAAGAGCAACACAGCTGATCTGGTAAGGTCTCTATAAAAAGTCATACTGCTAACCATTTGTGGCTCTGTTATTTTAATATTTAATATTTTCAATGGCCAAAGTTTAGACTTGTAGGATAGTTGTTTAGTTCTAACACAACTGAAGGTCAACTTCCATATGTGCTAAAATAAATCATGATCAGTCAGCCCACAGCCAAATATGGGGAAGTATGCTTCATAATTATTGTGGAAACAATTTATTGCCCCCCAGAAACAATTATATATTTTTCTAATGAGAACACCCCAGAACCTTAAGATACTAGATAACTTTATGCAAAGGTCAAATGTCTAGGAAATACTTTGCATTTTTCCCCAAAGGCTATCACAAAGTAACAGCAAAAACAAACAAACAAAAAAAGAAAAAGAGTAACCTGCTGAAATTGTTTCACAGCAAATTCTACTGAGATGAGAAAGATGAGCTTTTGCTATACAACTAAATATTTAGTCTTCTATTTACAATGTTTAGACACCCTATTATAAATTTGCCCAGCCTAAACATGTAACTACTTAAAATGTCCTTCATGTCATACTGTCTTTATTGTAAAGTGAATAAAGTTTTGATTACTTACCCACACCCTTATGTGCATCAATACTAGTATATTCAATAGTCCCATCATGACATCTTTTTGGGTCTTCTTTATATTCTTTGTGAACTCCTTCTGGACAGTATCGATATGCAAGGCCATAATCAACCAAGTACACCTATTAATTCCCACATATCATCCAAAGATTAAAGTATTATACATACAGAATTATGTCAAACAATTATGCATACCTTGATAGCTACAAGTACTTGCCGGTTATCTAAGGTAAACAAATAGAAGGGTATAACCAGTTTTAGAAATCAGTTTTTTGGTTGCTCTAGGATAGTAATTCTCAACCAGAGTGCCATGGCACCCTGGGATGCCTTAAGATCCTTTCACGGGTGCTGTGGGGTACGATGCAATGTTGTTAGCAGTGTTAGTTGTGCAAACATGATTCACAAGATAAACCCAGAGATTTCAAATAGGAATCCAGAGCATTAAAACCATTCTGACCTATTGTGATCTAGGTTTTTTGCAACAGAAAAATTGTTCCACTATTATTCCATATTCAAAAAATGACTGAAAGCTAAGAGTCTGCATTTTCCAAAGGGTGTTTTGAGTCTAACAAGGGGTTCCTTGTGTCTAAAAAGACTAAGAATCATTGATCTAGCAACAGATAAAGGTTCAATATTCAGGTATTCCCCTGTAGTGGACTGCATGTGGTAGAAGGGGCTCAGTCTTGGCAGCTGACTTGAAAAATACCAGTTACCTTTCTGATTTTTTTTTGATTATTCATACTGATCAGATTCATTATAGTTTTACACAAAGTAAAATCAGGAGCAAAAACAGTAATTCCAAGCATGAATCTTCTCTAGCCCTGGCTACTCCTAAGCACAATGACATTAGTTTATTCACTTTGTGAGGTAAAGCATTTAGACAAGAAAACACAGGCAGTTATGAAATTCAAACATGCATTTTTCCAAACACTAAAGGGTGTAAAATTTAGAAAACTAAAGATATTTCTGTAAACCAATTGATTTGAATAATCAACATGTTAAAAGACCAAATTTTCCAAGTAACAGAACACTTATTTGATGGATTCCTTGAACAAAGGAAATAAAAAAGTGACAAAGCAGACAGGCAAACATAATTCACTGGTGTACTATATAATTTTAAGCTTCCACCCCCAAATAGCTATTTGAAATTCACTTTGTATCACAAGCACTCCTCCTGAATATTATTTAGGGCAAAACAGCCAACTTGATAAACTGCCAGCAAATTGCATCAAAAATGTAGAATATTAACTAGATATAAATGCCAAGCAGAAATAATATTACTGTATATGTTCTTAAAAAGTAAAGATTTCTGCTAGGTTTCCCAGGTTCAAAGCCTCTTTATATGTTGTCAAACAATAGGTTTAAAACAGGAGAAATGACACACATCAGAAATACCTGATTTGGATTCTTGTAATTCAGGAGAATATTTGAGGCCTTGATGTCTCCATGCACATATTCATATTCATGGATATATTCCAGAATATCAAGCTAACAAAACAAGATACATTACAATGTCAATGCAATACCCAACTCCATCCAGCAGAGGACCTCTATTCAGCACAAAATGTCTTAAAAAAAGACTAAATTAGAAAGATGGATTTCTTACTTACTATTCTTAAGCCAAACTGTAACACAGTTTTATGTGCAAAACGCTTTGAATTTTCTTCATATATTTTCTGCAGATCTCTCCCAAATCGGTCCATTACCATAAACCTATAGCTGTTTGAAAGCAGGAAAAGAAGTTACTAAAACTTGTAGAGGAACTCTCTCACGTTTTACAACCTATTCTTGAAGTAATTCTTGAATTGAAGTGTATACTTTTAATTAAAGCAAACATAATCTATGCAGCTGACAAATATTTAGGAATATTTTATTGTTTCTGTACTGTTTTTGAACTGTGACATTGTTTTGTTTAACTATATCACCTAGAAAAAAGGTCCTCTGTGAAAGTTATGTTCCCAATAACCTAGCATTTTTACAGAATAACAGAAAATGACCATCTGCAGAACAGATTTTATTCAAAAACTAGGAAAAAAAATGGTTGTCTGTAGAACCCAATAATTTCTTCCTGTAAGTGACTCATTTCATTTAAGTGGTTGTTACTTTTACAAGTTGGTTGCTTTTAAAACAATGCTACTAAGATTTAAATGAACACTTGACCTAGTACAGTGAATCTCACCTGATAAAGATGGCTTGACATTCATCTTTGTTTGACAAAGTGGATTCACTTTAGTACCAAAGCTTTTTCCTACAAAAGCCCTGCACACTGAATGTGGATATACTGAAAAAGCTCATTTGGGTTGAAACATTTACCTTTGTTATATTACATTTACTCATTTACTTTTGCCTCTCATGGTTAATCAGAATTGAACTCACTGTTACATTAAATTACTGGGTGATTTAAGGCCCTAGCTGTTTCAACTGCCCTGTGAACTGACCTATCTTGGGAAATTCTGTGGGTAAAAACCAGGATTTCTCCTGAGATAAAGTCTTTTATTTCGGGATCCTACAGACATACAAGCTTGTTGTTCCACTTCAAGTATCTGTGAAGTATCCAAGATTTTTCCTGTGATAATACACTTAGTCCTGTGATAATATGGGCTAATTCAAATTAATTGCCATTCAAGCTGCATGTGTAGAGGGCTATACTGCTTCCAAGTGAACTTGGATCAATCAGAACCAACTCAAATGAGATGTCTGTTTCTACCCTAAATGATGGTGCAACAAGACTTCTGGTGCCAAAAGCTTGTTAAATGCCAAAGTTTCTTATCCCTGTTCTCTCTTGCTCCACTGTTTTCTTTGCTGAAGAGATAGGGCATATAAAAGTAATCAGCATCATTCAGCAAAAGACTTCATCCTCTATTGTAATTCCAAAGGTTCCTAGAAGATTTTTTTGTGTATTCTGTGCATGATTGATCACAATTTGCTGGTGGGGTTGAATAAAGCAAAGCCCCTTGTTCCTTCATGAATGCAATGGATAAAGAAGTAGAAATATGTTTAGTAGTAGTTGTTACTTAATAGTCCTCTCTGTTCTTTCTATTTAATAAAGGATGTCTGTTCTGTAATTAAGCCTGGACAGCACTGGTCATATAAACCCTTGTAGGACACTATCCTTTTCTAATCCCAATGCAGGGAAGGATGGTCAGGGAAATGTAGCAATTGCTTAATGCACATAAGCAATTAGTACATCTTTAGGTGAATTAATCCACTGATCATAATGAACAGCATACAAACGTGCCCCAAAATTTTAAGACAAGGATCAGGCTGTCTAATTTAGCCCAAAGATTAAATCAAGAGATGCTCTACCCCGTAAGTAAACCATATTTTCTGTAGATTAAAGCATGCTAAACAGTAAACCACTTTCTTTATATATGTAGATTAAAATATTAGAATTGTCCCTAGAGACAAAATCTCTTACCTGTTTCCATTCTTTTGATGCAACCCAGACCCCCAATACCTTGGTACGCCTAGATATTTCAGTTTATGGGATTTAGTCCATTTCTGAACTAAAAATACAAATAAAGACATGCACATTAAAATTTCCTAATGAAGTCTTCTGCAAAATGCTACCTAAATCATTTTGTTTTGGTATCCACATAAGATGTGATCATCGTGTGACAATGAGCGAACCATGTATATTAGTAGGGAGCCAAATAATTGTCTACCTCTGGCTAATTCTGGTAATTCAGCTGTAACAGGGACACACTGATGATCACACAGGCAGCTGTAAAGTGCCTCTTTTCAGTTTCAATACAACTAATACCACTGATGGCAACATGCCCAAAATGTAACTGTAAGACAACATTTATCACAACAAATTCACATTTTCCAAAATTATTAAATGATGTCAAATAAATTCTTCTTTTAAGACAAATAAGTGAATCTTATTAAATCTTCTTTTGGTTTTAAACACTAAAT
Source organism: Alligator sinensis (assembly GCF_000455745.1). NCBI lineage: Eukaryota > Metazoa > Chordata > Crocodylia > Alligatoridae > Alligator > Alligator sinensis. Next base: position 897,094 of record NW_005842021.1, on the reverse strand, counting down.
CCTGTTTGTTCTTTTGATATTATAAGGCTGAGGCCTTCTAAGATGAAAAAATTACAAGACCATGGGTTTTAGTTCAGTAACTCCTGCTTATTAACAATTATCTTCAGTAATTACCCATTTAGAAAAAGAAACATCCATTTATGATTAAAAGCATTCTTAAGAAATGTAAATGAATACCAGTAGTTCATTTTAAAAAATGGATCTAAAGAGACTTTCTTGATGAGCTAGATAACCCATTTAATGTTAAAGAGTACCACTTAGCTTTTATTTTATTAAAAACCTCGAGAGAATTTATTATTTATAGGAAAATGTGGGCTTAAAGTTCAATCAAAATGTCTAATTGACTGCTTACTTTGCTCTGGTTTGGCAGCTCGCATGTAGAACTTTAATTCAGAAAAAAGAGGTCCATTCTGGCTGGGTTCCTTTAAAATAAATTTTAGTTAGAGTTGGTTAAAGTTTTAGCTAACGAAATCAATTACTTTAAAAATCTTGACGTGTTGCCCTAAGATTATTCTTCTTCCCTGCTTTGGATATTGATAATTTTTCAAGAATCTGGTCTCTGAATAAATAAACATGACAACAGAAGAAGTGGCTAGAAAGTTAAAAATATCAAAGTACTTTTCTCCACAATGAAAAGTTAAAGAGTACCAAATTAACTGAAAAATCTTCAGAAATATTATTAAATGTTCACAGCAGCAGCTCTACAAACAGTATTAAGTATACTTTCACTATCTTCACTTTCTCCAACTGAGGCTATTGTATTCTGAACCCAACAACATTGCAGTCATCCTCACAATGGTCTCAACACTTGAAATAATTTGAAAGAAGAGCATGTACCAAGTGATCCTTAAATACTCTCTTGCAATAAACCCTCTCTTAGAAATCCTGTTTATAGAAGAATGTCTTTTTAAGCAAAACATGTATGTTCTTACTTGTGAGTTAAGATGTGGTAGCCAATACACAACAAAGTCCTAGGGAAAAGCAAGGTAGTTTGTAGCTTTCATGTTAGCCAATCAACATCAACACTAAGGAGGAGCCTATGACCTAACTCAGCCTACTAACTCTAACCTATGGGGTGTTTTGTCTTCAGTAAGATTCTAACCTGAATTAGTTGGAGCATATTAGCTTAACTCTGCCCTATAGTGGCACCTTTCATCAATAGTATATCTATGACTAAAACATTTGCTGCCTGAGGGATGAGTTTAAACTGATACTTAGAAGAATGCTTCCACACAACCAGCCAAGGTATAGTGTGACTACAGGCATCAATTATAGCCAAGTAGAAGCCTCAAATGAAGATTTCCATACCATGACATGCTTGGACTTCTTTTAAGTGTAACCCTACCTCTAAATTTCCCAACTTAAAAATGCTGAATTTAGAGATAAATTACAGCTTCCTTAATTTTAACTCTTGAATTACTGATACATATCCAACCTTAGCTCCATTTCAATTGAAATCTTTGTCTTAGAACTTCCTTAGCTCATAAAAATTAAAACATTTCAAACAAAAAAAGTGTTGTATGAAACATTTCATAAATACTTCTAAAACTACCATGTGACATTATTAACGACCTGAACATGCATAGTTCAAATCTTAAAAACTGTAATTAGTATTATTTAAGTGCAAATTCAGTGGTATAGATGAGAAGTGTTAACAGCCAGACTGCACCAGTCATTGAATCTGGGTTTCCAGCTGCCTTGCATCACCAGTTAAGCACAAGGAAGATAAAGTACACTGGTGAATCTGCCCTTGATCCAATTAGGGATTCCTTAGCTTAATGACTCCCTGCAAAAGCAGAGGACTGGATTCAATGACCCAAAAGGCCCTTTCTGGTCTTATTTTCCTAACTTATTATTTTTATATAAAGGTATCTCCAGGAGACAGGTATTATGCGTAAGGCAGGGCAGGAGAATTCCATTCACCAAATCCTGATACCACTGAACTTTTAGGACTCTTCTTTGACTTGTTTCTATTCTTCCTGCACTGCTGCCAAGACTACATTCAGTAGATGTCTATAATCACTAAGGCCGCAGAGCCAATGTAGGCAGCCTTTCAGCACTGCCTATGCCAATGGTTCTCAACCAGGGTGCCATGACACCCTAGGGTGCCACAAGATCCTTTGAAGAGTGCAGCAAAGCACCGGCACTGGCAGGTGTGCAAACTAGTACCTATTATTCACAAGATAAACTCAGAAGAGCAATGACAGTTGGGCTACATTATCTACCAATTAAAATACTGGCACATGTCCAGTTTTCTTAATCACACAGATAGATCAATAATAAGATTAATCGATAATTTAACTTAGTTACAAAATAATATCTTCAAATATGGTCTATGCACAAACAATTATAAAAAAGAACTGGAGTGTTTTTCTACTACTACATAAATTCCAAACAAAAAAAGGCTAGTGTCAAATTTCTTAAAGAAATTTTCATAAATTATTTTTATCAGACTAACAGATTCACTTCTAAATGCTCAGAAAAATAATTCTATAGGCAGAGCAAGTGCTGTAATTTGGCAGGCATACACAATATTTTTCATACATAACAGAGGTTAAAGTCCTGTTTTAGCTGTAAAGCAGAATTCAGCCTTAATTATGAAACTGAAGTTAGCACCCCCATAATAAACATAATTCTAAATACAGATAAATGCACATGCTATGCTGCAATGATTAAGATATGAGGTTCAATACCACGGTAACAAACACCTAAAAAAAAAGACTTGGACTAGCAAGTATATGTTCAGTTTAAAAAACTGACTAAAATTTGACTAGAAAATTCAATAATCCTTTCTATTATGGCGTAATGTCAAAACACATGAACTATTTTTTTCTCTCTAGAGAAAATTTTAAGAATTAATGAAATAATGCTATCTGAAAAACATCAAAAATACTATTAAACTTTATCTCTCCTTTTTCAAAGTGACATCAGGAATTCCATATTAAAAATATTTCTTCATTAGTAAGACTGCAAAATAAAATATTCAAATACTCCTACAGTAAAAGCCCTGTTTATCCAGCATTCTACTAGCCGGAATACTCTATTAACCAGAATTTCTGGCCGGCTGGATGGACACAGAGGGATTGGGGGGGAAAGCTCGCATGCAGCGGCAGCTACCACCACACTTTGCTGCTGCTGCTCCACATCCGGCCAAAACATCAACTCTGCACTGCCACGGTTCCACCTCTGGCCGCTGCCACACCCTCCCCCCTGCCTGGCCAAAAACCACCGGCATCAGGTAACCAGAATTTTTAGATACCCGGCATCCCCCATTCCCCACTCATGCCAGATAACAGGGCTTTTACTGTATTTAGACATCAATATCATAAGAACTAGATGTCAGATACTACACCAATTTCTATCCTGCTTTAATAACTTACCAATTTTAAGAAATACTGTATGAAAACAATTTTCTTCTGAACACTAACAAACCTTAGTTTACTAATCAAATATTGGTGACTTGACTCCCAAGACATCAGAAACAAGGCTTTTACCAAGAATTGCTACCAAACAGCATATGAAGACAGAAAAAAGGTCTGGTATTTGTGTAGGCAGGCCCAATGCAAAGATGGTAGTACATATTTCCCAATGACCCAAACACAGGTAGAAAAAAAAACTAGGAATGAAAGCAAGTAACCATCAGGAAGCTCAGCAACAGGGGTACTGCAAATTGTGACATAAAGAGGATTGCAATATTAAAGTGAAATAGAAAGGGCTTGAAGGAGCTCAGGAGGTTGTGTTTACTAGATTCCCTGTTCAAGGCAGAGGACTATCCCTGTCTAAACTCTCTCAGTACTATATAAAAATACTGAAATGCTATTCCAATTCATTATATCAAATGTACAGTCAAACTGTTTTACATGTACATGCTGACACTAGTCTCAGTTCTTCTGTGCTGAGTTCCAACTTGGCACATACTAGGAGCCCAGAATCAAGTCAGTTACAGCTTTGTGATTCTTTATCATTTTAGATAATTGTGGCAGAAAAGTTCTTCCATGCCTGTACCTTTTCTCATTCCATGATCCTTACAACTGATGGGGTAACTAACATCAGTGATACAGTACACAGAAATACTCCAGTAGAAACTGACAAAGAAAATGTATCCATTTTGGAGTACTCAAGTAGATTGTTCTGAATAATCTGGGATACTGTACCAACTACCAACCAATCCATCACTAACAGCTCCTAACCCAAGGGTGGCCACCTGGGGCACACATGCCACAAGTGGCACAGGCAGCCTCTGTGTGGCGCACAGAAGATGAGAGCGAGATATAAGCAGCACAGTAGCAGGCGGGGCAGGAAGCAAGAACAAGAGCAGGAGTTTGGGCAGGAAGCACAGGGCAAAGAAGAGAAAGAAAAGCAAGAGATCGGACAGAGGAAAGGGATCAGAGTGGCACTCCAGAAGGGTACGGGACTAATTTATGGTACACCTGCCAAAAAATGTTGGCCACCACTGTCCTAAATTATCTCCCTTCATACAGTCTCAGGTCTCAGATTAGTGTGTGTCCACCTGGATGTCTTGCCATAAGTTAACACAGTCAAAACTGAATTGTGGACCACCCATCCCCTGTATTCTCTGTTACTATTAATATCATCATTCTGTGTCATTTGAGTCTTATGTTACAGGTAGTCTTTAACGACTCATTTTTTGCCTGTCATATTGCCCTGCCTTTCTCCATAATATTTGGTGTTCCTTCTTTTCTAAAAGAAATCCAAAACTTGTCCAGGATTTCACTCTCCTGTGTACTGAAAGGAATCTATCCTTCTGTTACCTAAAGTATGACTGACTGTCTTTCTTCCATCCTTTGCAAGTTATTTGAACTTTCAAATGGTATATCCCTGTGTTTGTAAAGCAATCTATATATAGCACCACAAAGTCCTGATCCCACACTGGGGCTTCTGGGCATCTGCACATTTCTTGTATAGAAGTCACACACACACACAAAATGATGTAGTATATAACTATTATAACAATATATAGCAGCTTACAGCATGTCACACATTACATATGCTATACCAAAACAGCCATTTTAAAATTTTGAAATAAAGATTCAAGTTTTCTCTTACCACTTTTACAACATAAGATGCATCACTGCCAACCGATTTTGAAGAATTAACATCAGCTGTTAAAATATGAAGTGTTCATCAGTAGGATGAGAGACAACCATCAAAAACAAAGCTTCTACTTGCTATGTCATTTGTTTAGCTATGCCACAAAGTAATTATACATTAGCATGAATAATTTTCAGAATCTAGGCAGAAGAACTGTATCAAATTTAACCAACTTAAATTTCTGGTTGTGAGTTCTCTCTTGCCAGGGCGGGAGGGAGAAGCTTATTACAAAATGATAATGGAATGTTCTTGATTATTAAATAGTAGTTACTCATTTAAAGACAGATAGAAAAACACAATATGGGTATACAACTTGCAAGAAGCCATCAAGTACTTCTTTTGTCTAGATGCCATAATAACCAAAAACAGTCTTTTTCCTCTCTTCCAGCTATTTGCTCTCCCAGCTGCCACTTTATAATTTCCATAGAAGTAGATTTACTGAGTGATGGAATACCACAATGGACAGTTTAGGAATAACAGATACATAAGGACGCGCTTCTGTACAAGTAGAGAACGAGATTAAACAATGTCTGAAACATGACATGGTTGGGCTTACATAAAAAAGCAACTAATAATGTGGGTAACTGTCTAACACAAGGAGAATGCCACCTTTAATAAGCATTAGGAGCTTAGTCAAAACCATGCAGCAAAGCCAGGCTTCTCTAGCCACGATTAAATTTGCCAGTTCTCTTGACCAAGTGTTTTCAGAAGAACGCTGTCACCTTATATTGGTGCCTGATCATTTTACTAGCATCTTAGATCAATAAATGATTTTGTAACCCATGAACTACTATATGAAACTACAGAATTCAGTGCAATTGTATCACAAGTGGAAGGGAAACATCTTATCACATATCTACTGCACCACATAGTACAAGAGCCTTATTACTATCTTCATCTTAAAATTTTAACCATTCAACGTTCATTGGAAGAACAGAATCATAACATGGTGCCCTCAG